>NC_079316.1:17065162-17378356 GCF_029931775.1 Euleptes europaea
TACCAACAGTAAATCCTGAATGTCATTCATCTGTAGGATGCCAAGGTTTAGTCAATTCAGCTATCCATTTAAAAAAAAAACTTAAGATTTAAGAGATGATTCTGCAGCAGATTATGTTTTGAATATGAGGATTTACTGAAAAACAGAAGCCAACCGTTGACTTGCTCTTTCTTAAAACAGGCATTTCCATTTCCTCTCACCACCCCTTGTGTTAATGGGCAATGTCAGTGGAACATTCTCCACCTCTTCTCTTTAGCCATCTAGTTTAGAGTGTTCCTCCCAGGGTTTCAAATACATAATTTTGGTCTATAATAACTCAATGGGATTCACTTTATGTCTGATTTTTCCTGAACTGCATGCAAGGACAAAAGTGTGACAGGTGAGACATCATCCCATGAACATCTTTCAGAGAGAAGTCTTTCTCAAGCCCTGCAACCTGAAATCCTCTTCAAGTGAAGGTGTCAGAGAGTGAACTCTGAACCCTTGGCATGCAAAATGTCCCTGAACTATGCCCCTTTCCCCGACGTCTGAGGTGAAGCGTACACTATGCATGTATAAGATCCCCAGCTAGAATCTCTAGCACAGGGGTGTCAAGCATAAGGCCTGCAGACTGAATCTGCCCCCTTGAAAGCTTTTATCCGGCACTAGGGCTGTGCAAAAAAAAAAAAAACACAATCCGTAAATTTCAGGTTTGGGTTTATTGGACCCGATTTTTTCCGGTAAACCCGAAATAAGCCGAATTCCCATACCGGTATTTAAAGCAATTGCTTTAAATGGCCCATTGTTTAATAAGAACATAAGAAAGGCCCTGCTGGATCAGACCAAGGCCCATCAAGTCCAGCAGTCTGTTCACACAGTGGCCAACCAGGTGCCTCTAGGAAGCTACTAACAAGACGAGTGCAGCAGCACCATCCTGCCTGTGTTCCACTGCACCCAAAATAATAGGCATGCTCCTCTGATACTAGAGAGAATAGGTATGCAGCATGACTAGTATCCATTCTAACTAATAGCCATGAATACCCCTCTCCTCCATGAATATGTCCACTCCCCTCTTAAAGCCCTCCAGGCTGGCAGCCATCACCACATCCTGGGGCAGGAAGTTCCACAATTTAACTATGTGTTGTGTGAAAAAATACTTCCTTTTATCTGTTTTGAATCTCTCGCCCTCCAGCTTTAGCAGATGACCCCATGTCTAGTATTATGGGAGAGGGAGAAAAACATCTCCCTGTCCACTCTCTCCAAACCATGCATAATTTTATAGACCTATGTCATGTCTCCCCTTAGCCGCCTTCTTTCCAAGCTAAACAGCCCTAAGCATCCTAACCGCTCCCTATAGGACAGTTGCTCTAGTCCCCTAATCATTTTGGTTGCTCTTTTCTGCACCTTCTCAAGCTCTGTAATATCCTTTTTTAGGTGTGGTGACCAGAACTGTACACAGTATTCCAAGTGTGGTCTCACCATAGATTTGTACAAGGGCAGTATGATATCAGCAGTTTTATTCTCTATTCCTCGTCTAATTATGGCCAGCATGGAATTTGCCTTTTTTACAGCAGCCGCACACTGGGTTGACATCTTCATTGAGCTATCCACTACCACCCCAAGATCCCTTTCTTGGTCTGTCGCTGCCAGCACAGATCCCATCAGTGTATATGTGAAGTTGGGATTTTTTGCCCCAATATGCATCACTTTACACTTACTCACATTGACTCTCATTTGCCATTTTAATGCCCATTCTTCCAGTATGCAGAGATCCTTCCAGAGCTCTTCACAGTCCGATTTTGTTTTATCCACACTAAATAATTTGGTGTCATCTGCAAACTTGGCTACTTCATTGTTTAACCCCAACTCCAGGTCATTGATGAACAGGTTGAAAAGCACTGGTCCCAACACAGATCCCTGAGGCACCCCATTGTTTAAAGCATGGGTTTCCCCGACTCCTCCACTGAAAAATACTAGTGGCATTCACAATAGAGATTCTGACTAGAGCACTTCGCTTCTGCTTAATTTTCCTATGGAGGAAAATCGGATGGGGGTGACTCCTTCCAGACCTCATAAAGTTGGACCCCCTGAAATCAGGATTGGTTGGAGGGGTCTGCTTGAGATCTACAAGTTTCATGGGAGATCCAATCACCCAATATTTTCATTAATGTAAAAGAATGGCTACATGGAATATTTGAGCTTTCTTGGATTGATACAATGAACTTCTGCTCAGTTTTAGAAGAAGAAGGAGTAGGAGCAGTAGGAGGAGTAGGAGTTGGTTTTTATATGCCAATTTTATCTATCTTTTAAGGAGAATCAAACCAGCTTACAATCTCCTTCCCTTCCTCTCCCCACAACAGACACCCTGTGAGGTAGCTAGGGGTGAGATAGTTCAGAGAGAACTGTGACTAGCCCAAGGTCACCCAGCAGGCTGCATGTGGAGGAGTGGGGAATTGAATCCAGTTCTACAGATTAGACTCCACCACTCTTAACTACTACACCATGCTGACTCTCAATTCCCCAATTCCCCTCCTTGCAGCCTCTGTCCCACATAGTAGCAACTATGTAGTAGTCCATGCATGTCCTAGATTTGATCTGAGTCCAGTAATACTTTACAGACCCACAAGATTTTCCAGGCATAAGTTTTCAAGAGCCAAAGCTCTTTTTGCTTCCCTGTGACGGTCCTTCAACTATTTGAAGAGCGTGGTCATGCTTCCCCTCCTCTTTCTTCTCCAAGCTGAACATATTGCCTTCACCCTTTCCTCACAGGCTTTCTTTACCAGATTCCTGATTATCCTTGCTGCATCCTTCAGAATCTTGTCCCATTTGTCTACATCCTTAAAGTGCAATGCTGAAAACTGTCTTCATACAGTTTTTTTTACATTTGTGGAGTCGTCCATGACCTTTTACCCTTTGACCTCAGCACACTAATTCCTGAAAGCTGGGAGACAGTTATTAGGTTTGGTCTAGGGTTGCCAGCTCTGGGTTGAGAAATACCTGGAGATTTTGGGGGCGGAGCCTGAGGAGGGCGGGGTTTGGGGAGGGGAGGGGCTTCAATGCCACAGAGTCCAATTGCCAAAGCGGCCATTTTCTCCAGGTGAACTGATCTCTAAAGGCTGGAGATCAGTTGTAATAGTGGGTGATCTCCAGCTACCACCTGGAGGCTGGCAACCCTAGTTTGGCCCCACTTGGCCTCTGACATCTGAAGAGAGAGATCCCTCCTCATTTAAACACTCTGGCTTAATTCCACTTGATCGGCACCGGCTCCCCACATCAGGAGAAGCGTGTAAACGTCAACCCAGCGCTGGAGATACAAGGAGGTGGAAAAGAGAACAGCTGACAGCTTGGATCACCTGTCACTTGTGATCCATCATGACAGGAGCTTGAGTTATGAATATGCAGGGTACAAAGTAGCACATTTCCCGGCTGACAGGACACAGATGACTTTGGTGATTCACAATGGGAAGCATTCAGATGGTGGGAAGGCACAGGGCTTTGGAGGGGTAGGGTTGAACATATGGCTCAACAGGAAGGAACGGAATTCATTGTAGCAAGGGATTTCCATAGCTGTTTTCAACACTTTTTGGAACATAGTGTCTGCCTCGATTACTTTTGCACATGCCTCCCCGGGGTTTGTTTAGAACTGGGTTGTTACATCTAGCCTTCCAAGAATGAATGAGCGTTTCACACGGAACATAGAAAACCGCCTGGTACTGAGTCAGACCATCAGTCTATAAGAGGCAGCATTGTCTACTCTGACTGGCAGCAGCTCCCCAGGGCTTTCACATCGCCTATTACTTTTGGCTTTTTCAAAGTGGAGATACTGAGGATTGAACCTGGGACCTTCTGCATGAGAAGCAGATGCAATACCATTGAACCAGAGTCCCTACTCCTTGCCACAGCCCCCCTCAACTTCAATCTGGAGATGAGACCCTTAATTTTACACTTAACAGGTATGTCACCTGCATATTTACTCATGAAAGTGTACCAGCAACAACCTACCTGGGCAAGAGATTTTAGAAGTTTTCTGACCTGGGAGGGAGCAAATGAAAATGTCCAAGGTTGTGGGTGTCTTTATATCTGTCCGTTTACACAGGACCCCTTTTCCTCTTACTGTAAACACACTTCTCTACCACTTAAGGAAGACTCAAACTGGCTTACAATCACCTTTCCTTCCCCTTCCTACAACAGACACCCTGTGAGGTAGGTGGGGCTAAGAGAGTGTGACTAGCCCAAGGTCACCCAACTGGCTTCATGTGTGTAGGAGCAGGAAAACAAATCCAGTTCACGAGATTAGCATCCACCGATCATGTGGAAGAGTGGGGAATCAAACCCAGTTCTCCAGATTAGAGTCCACTGCTCCAAACCATCGCTCTTAACCACTACACTTTGCTGGCTGACATTGTTATGGTGATTAGCCCAAGATTGGCCATATCATTAGGTTGGGAGCCATTGAGAACCAGGATTGCCTTTATCTACACTGTCACATCTCAGGTTCTCTCTCATGGTCATGCATGAATATAATGGAAAGTTGGGGAATTGGATTTCATAGAGAGAGATTTTCTTAATATAAGTCTTCAAAGCAAAACACCACTTAGATTCCCCCCTTCTCTCTCTCTCTTTTAATTATAAGCCACTTCAAAGTCTCTGTACATTAAATGACATCCCTTTCCCTCAGTCAGAATCAAAAGTTATTCAAAAGGAAACTTGAACATTGGTGGCTTGCTGTCACATTCTCCCTCTTTAGTCATGTGATAAATTATGCTTGACTAATATTGGCCCTATCTGTATTCAGCCTATTTACAGTCACAGACACTACTTAGCCCATTCCTATGCGTTCAATATTGCTAGAGCCCCCAGATTACAGGTTTCGGAAAAGCAATAGAAATGTAATCAAGTGACACTTATTTCTCCACCACAGGAGACTGGGGACCCAGCCCACGCACCTGCACATTACGTAATCAAGAGAATAAGTCCTGTGCACTCTCCAGATGCACAGAGGAAATTAATTTTAGGGATGTGTGTAGTATAAGGATGTGTCACTGGCCACCAAGACTAGATTAATTCATACCATCGTATTCCCTATTACTATGAATGGGTGTGAAAGCTGGACAGTGAAGAAAGCTGATAGAAAGAAAATAGATTCCTTTGAAATGTGGTGTTGGAGGAGAGTGTTACGGATTCCGTGGACTGCCAAAAAAACAAATCAGTGGGTTATAGTTCAAATCAAGCCTGAACTGACCCTAGAAGCTAAAATGACTAAACTGAGGCTGTCGTATTTTCGTCACGTCATGAGACGACAAGAGTCGCTGGAAAAGACAGTCATGCTAGGAAAAGTTGAGGGCAGATGGAAAAGAGGAAGACCCAACAAGAGGTGGATTGACTCAATAAAGGAAGCCACAGCCTTCAATTTGCAAGATCTGGGCAAGGCTGTCAAAGATAGGACATTTTGGAGGACTTTCATTCATAGGGTCGCCATGAGTCGGAAGTGACTTGACAGCACTTAACACACACACGTAGAACCCTCCTACTCCGAATACTTCCATCTCTTAAGCTCCGTTGCTCTTCCTTCATTGCTCCATTCCTCTGATTTTGCTCCCAGGAACGAACTTCCAAAGAAGTTTCGAAATGTTGCATGAACTTTAGTGGGGAAGATACACACTAATGTTGACCCAAAATCCAGACTCTAATAAGTGATTCATGAAGAAGAAGAGGAGTTGGTTTTTATAAGTCGACTTTCTCTACCACTTAAGAAAGAATACAACCGGCTTACAATCACCTTCCCTTCCCACAACAGACACTCTGTGAGGTAGGTGGGGCTGAGAGGGTGTGACTAACCCAAAGTCACCCAGCTGGCTTCATGTGTAGGAGTAGGGAAATCAAACCCAGTTCTCCAGATCAGAATCCACCGCTCCTAACCAATGCTCTTAACCACTACACCAGACTGGACATTTGTGATCATTACATTGTACATTACATTGAGTAAGAACATAAGCCTGACCGTGATGGCCCAGGCTAGCCTGGTCTCGTCAGATCTCAGAAGCTAAGCAGGGTCAGCCCTGGTTAGTTCTTGGATGAGAGGCCACCAAGGAAGTCCAGGGTCGCTACACAGAGGCAGGCAATAGAAAACCACCTCTGAGTGTCTCTTGCCTTGAAAACCCTACGGGTCACCGTAAGTTGGTGCAACTTGATGGCACTTTTCACCACCACCACCAAGAACATAAGAACAGCTGGCCCACTGGTCTATCCCAGTACAACTTATTCCTCCAAGCAATACTTCTGGCTAGGTTTGATGGCATTTGCAGTTTTTGCCACCTCCTGAATTGAACTGGAAGGCTGAAAAAAAACTACAGTTCCCATCAATGCTAGCAAAACAGCAGGTTCAGGCAATGCACCAATAGCAGCCACTGTCTGATGATGAAAATAGCCAACTGCTCAGCTGCAAATATACTTCCAGTCTAATGTGAAGCAGGAATACTCTGAAGCAAATTCCACTGAATTCAATGGGATTTACCCCATGCTTACCAGTTCCTGACGGCATAATGCCCTTTGACTAACAGAAGATGAACTGCTCCTATGACTGCAAGGTATATCGCGCTTTGGAATCAACCAGCAATTTCACTGCTGTTTGGAATAGGGTTGCCAGGTCCCTCTTTGCCACCAGCGGGAGGTTTTTGGGGCAGAGCTTGAGAAGAGCAGGGTTTGGGGAGGGGAGGGACTTCAATGCTATAGAGTCCAATTGCCAAAGCGGCCATTTTCTCCAGGCGAACTGATCTCTATTGGCTGGAGATCAGTTGTAATAGCAGGAGATCTCCAGCTAGTACCTGGAGATTAGCAACCCTAGTTGGGAACCCCTCTGGTCCAAAGATGTTTTGTTTCTCTCATCAAGCCATCCCTGTTTTAAGTTCTCCAGGGTAACAATGGCAGGAAATAACCAAGCTTCACACCAAGCAAGCACCATATAGGTTTTCAAATTTTCTGCCTTCGGGGACCCCTTTCTACATATATTTGTCTGCTGATGAACCCCATGTTCAAGGGTGCAAATTTAGTTTCACCAAGGTTAGGGTTGCCAACCTCCAGGTACTAGCTGGAGATATCCTGCTATTACAACTGATCTCCAGCTGATAGAGATCAGTTCACCTGGAGAAAATGGTTGCTTTGGCCATTGGACTCTATGGCATTGAAGTCCCTCCCCTCGCCAAACCCTGCCCTCCTCAGGCTCCACCCCAAATACCTCCCACTGGGTGGTTAAGAGGGACCTGGCAAACCTAACCAAGGTGCTGGCCAGGCCTTTGGGGGCTCCAGAACCACTCCTGCATGAACATAACATGGGCCTTGAACACAACAAACAATTCCTTCCACCTTACATATAGGAGCAGATGGTTGTAAATGGCAGGGAAGCTTGCTGATTTCACCGGGGATCTAGCCCAACATGAGAGAATTCAGTGAAAGTTTTATCCTGCTAAATATATAAACCAGTCCTAATGCAGAAGAGAGCTTGACTGTACATTTGCAGCGTCTCTTTTGTCTTTGAGATCACCCCTGTAAAATCACACCGGAAAAAAAATGTTTTAAATGTGATGTGAGACACATCAAATGGACAAATATCTCCAGCTTGCCTTGATAACTTGAGGGGGGGGAAACTAATGTTATTAGTTCCTCAGGCAGAGAAAAAAGAAGGAACCAGAGCGTTGCATCAAGAAGTTGATAATATTGTACCGGGGGGGAAGGGAGGGACTTTATTAGCTATCATTTCTGCTCCTAATAGAATCCCACAAGGTTTCTTTCTTGTTAGTTTCCAAAGGCCAGTGTCAATCTCAGGCTGTTTCTTGTCACAATCTAGCCTTTCATGCAGAAGTAAAAGGAAGGTTTGGGGTAACAGAAGCCGAGATGGAGCCACGTGTTTGACGGCAGTCAGGGCACCAAGGAAATGTGAATACATGAAAGGCAAATGTTCTCTGCAGGGCTTCAGAAAAGAGCAACAAAAAGAGATTTCAGTAGGGATCATTTCAAATGTTTCGTCTTTGCTGTATTGACCCACAAATCCCCATTTCAATTTTTTTTTTTAACTTCTCCCTTGTCCACATCAAGTCTACAGTTCTTTCTTTGGGGACTTTTCCCCTCACACCCGATTTTACCGTAAAATGCACGCCTCTGTCAACATTATTTGGGTACCGCTAAGTCAGCGTTATGTTCAATGTGTACACGCGATATATACACGGCATACACTGCACAGAAAACCCCCGCAAGATGCCGATGCGCTACAACAAATTAATCTGCAAAGCCAACAGCAAAAAGCATGCAAATGAATTGCTTGATAAAAACGTGAATGGGTTTAAATAGAAACCAAATTGGGACCATTTGCTCATTCCCAGCAAAGAGTTTAAAACCTCCTAGTGGATATATCCGGGTGCATGTTGGCAAACAAAGAAAACGATGTATTTTATCTTTGTATGATTACTGTTAGCATCTCATAATGATTAGGGATGTACAAATATGTATTTTTTTTCCATTCTTTTCTTATTGCGTAGTTTGGGAAAACCTTTTTTGTGCAACCTCTTTTCTTTGGCAAGTTTCCCATTTTTGTTTGTTTATTTTAAGGCATTTTAGGGCCCATTTTACATTATACAGAAATATTTTGAGGGGGGGGCACCAAACAATATTTTAAAAATAAACCGAGTCCTGTTATCTTTATTCCGAGATACCTCACCAGTTCTTCTGTCACGGTACATCCTGTAATTTCACTAATAGCGTCCTCTTGTTTTGATAAAAACTTTGATATAATCTTTGTTTTTTCCCCTATTGATTTTATAACCAGACTATATCCCAAATTCTTCAGTATTAAATAACCAATGGACCACTGAGGGTTAGAGATGGTTAGCACCACATCAGCATAACTTTTCAACGTGTATTCTTCTCCTGCGGCATATCAACTTTTAATTCTTAGGTCTTGTCTTGTCTTATTAATTTTTAAAAAATAAATCAATGAATATACATCATTTTTGCTTCATTTATACAGAATTGTTGCGGGGGGGGGAGTATTTTAATGGCCATAATAGATATTGTAAGTAAAGGGCTGTTTTCTGTCCATTTTATCAGAATGCTGTGTTATAATTTTAGAGCATTGCTGGCACCTTTTAGATTTGAATCATGCTTTCTGTAAGAAAAGAGGAATAAACATATTTGAAATAAAGAAAATGATGGTATTTGGCAGCTGCTTTGAGTCCAAGGAGATAAGGTGGGATATAAATATTTTAAATGCATTGAATGAATACCATTCACCTCTGCCTCTGCCAGCCTATCCATACACAATGCTTCTGGGGTGATTCAGTTACATTTTCTTAAGTCACCCCACTTATTTCAATGAAAAAGATGCTTAGCCAGCATAGTGTAATGGTTAAGAGCAGTGGTTAAGAGCAATGGACTCTAAGAACCGGGTTGGTTTCCCCACTCCTCCACATGAAGCCAGCTGGGCGACCTTGGGCTAGTCACAGCTCTCTTAGAGCTCTCTCGGCCCCACCTACCTCACAGGGTGTCTATTGTGGGGAAGGGAAGGGAAGGTGATTGTAAGCTGGTTTGATTCTTCCTTAAGTGGTAGAGAAAGTGGGCACATAAAAACCAACTCTTCTTCTTAAACATTTCTCATTGAAGTGGGTGGGACCTGTAGCAGCTGATGGAAACGGTGGCTATAACAGGCACACAGGCTCCTTGAGGCATGCTTTGTTCCAATCAGAAATGGACATATGTAACCAACAACACCTACTTCAAGTTACTCCTTTCTCTTGCGACAGGAATGTTCACAAGCATTTTTTTTTTAAATTACTGCCCTATTATTATTAAAGGCCCTATCCTTGGAAACACACCAAAACCCAGTCCTCTGAGATTGCTGGAAAAGTCACTAAGACATTTATATGCAGTCCTCTTCTCCATAGCAAGGGTCAGGCTTTTAACCAGGGACCAGTTTCTAGATTGCTTTTATTTAGTTTGATTTGTAATGGGACACTTTTATTGTGTTTTGTTAATTAGACATTTTATTGTGCCCTTTGCATTTTATTGTGTTTCCTTAAGGCTGGATGAGCTAGAAGTGTGGAAATAAATACACAAATAAATTTACAGCAAGCGTTAGGCTTGTTATGTTTTATCTATTTCATTGATTTTAATTGGGTATTTTATACATACTTTTAATGTAGCAGCACCTGCCTGCAGGCATCGAGACAGGAAAGGAGGCATAAGAAAGAGCCTGCTGGATCAGACCAAAGGCCCATCTAATCTGGGAGTATAAAAAAGTTTTGTCCATTTCCTACCGAAGCCAACAAAATGTCTCCCAAAAAACCTTACAAGCAGGGTTTTAAAAGGAAACAACAGCCTTCCTCTGCTGGTATCCCCCCATTAACTGATATCCAGAAGCTCTATTTAACCATGATGGCTGATACTTAGGTTGGCACATCCTCCATGGATAGGGATGCCAGCCTCCAGGTACTCAAAATCCGACACAGACAAACTATACACCTAGTATAGCTAAACAAGAGGCTGTATTATACACAAACCACATAAACACACATATATCTACAAAAAATCATAGCCAATAAATATAATGTCCCATATTTCAAAAATCTCAGTCCTATAGACTAATAATTATTCATTTTCTTTCAGGTATGGATCACAATGAATCCATCACAAAGAATCCATGAAATAAGGAACAGGAAATAATATGTTGGTGAGGTGGAACTGATGAAAGAAAATTTGAAATGGCCATCTTCCTCTTCACCTTGGATCCTCCTGCCTCTGGAAAGAATATACTCACCTGAAATCCATGCCTGAAAGAAAATGAATAATTATTAGTCTATTAGACTGAGATTTTTAAAATATGGGACATTATATTTTTTTGATATGAACTTTTGTACATATATGTGTGTTTATGTGGTTTGTGTATAATTCAGTCTCTTGTTTAGCTATACTAGGTGTATAGTTTGTGTCAGATTTTGAGTAACCACATTTGTACACAGAGGTGTCGGTTTTGGATTACCAACCTCCAGGTACTAGCTGGAGATCTCCTGCTATTACAACTGATCTCCAGCGGACAGAGATCAGTTAACCTAAAGAAAATGGCCGCTTTGGCAATTGGACTCTATGGCATTGAAATCACTCCCCTCCCCAAACCCCACCCTCCTCGGGCTCTGCCCCAAAAGCCTCCTGCCGGTTGTGAAGAGGGACTTGGCAACCCTATCCATGGAGATCGTTTCAGAGGGTAGCCACATTGGTCTGTAGTAGAACAGTTACATTCAAGTCCAGTAGTACTTAAGACAAACAAAGAAATTTCAAGGGGAAGTTACAATGTGAGATTGCTGAACCTCAGTTTATTCACAAATTCAGGACAATGGACCCTCCCAGGGCTGAATAAGGATATAGGATTCTCTCACTACAGATGCTAATTTTATGCCCCCAGGCATTTCCATTCGGCTCTAATCAAGCTGATTACAATATGCATTGTACACATGAAGCTGCCTTATACTGAATCAGACCATCAGTCCATCAAAGTCAGTACTTTCTACTCAGACTGGCAGCGGCTCTCCGGGGTCTCAGGCAGAGGTGTTTCATATCACCTGCTTGCCTAGACCCTTTAACTGGAGATGCCATTGGATTGAACCTGGGACCTTCTGCATGCTAAGCAGATGCTCTACCACTGAGCCACAGTCCCTCCCCTTTGTATCTTTTACAATCCTTTGCCACTTCTCCCACCTTCTGTCTGGAATATAAAGACTCAGATCTCCATACTGACTCGTATCTGACGAAGGGAGCTTTGACTCTCAAAAGCTTATACCCTGGAAAATTTGTTGGCTTCTAAGGGGCTACTGGAGTCAGATTCAACTATCCTCTGTGTGTTTGTCTAGTAGGGGGATGCTTTAAGGAGACATCTAATAGAAATAATTTTCATATTTTTTTTATCTCACACTTCCTCCAAGGTTTTCGGAGCATTAAAGACACTTCCCATCCCACCCAATTTTATCTTTGCAACAACCCCGCAGAGAGAGTTTGGCAAAGAGAGAGTGACTTATTCAGCCATCACAGCCATTTATTCCCTTAATTCTAATTCATGACTGTCAGTCAATGCATTTGTGTTGTTTTAAGGTTTGCTAGCAGCTGACAGCCAGCAGAATTTAAATTATAATGTCACCAGAAAGTGCAATAGAACTCATATTGATTTTTGGGTTTGTTTTTTTTAAGGTATGCACTGGGGGGAAAGAAGGAATTAATATTCCAGTAGGTGGACCAGAGATTACATCAGAACAGCATAACAAGCAAAAGTCCAACCATGCACGGGCATGGACATGCACTCAAATATATAACTGATTGCAACAAAGAAATATTGTTGAATATGCTATTTGGATGCACAAACATCCTTAGGCGCCGACCATCCAGTTCCGTTCTATAAAGAAACATTTGTATTTAACAAGACATGAAATGTAATTTGACTTGTTAAAAGGCTATGGAAGAGTGAGTTATAATCATTTTGCAGTGCGAAGTGTAGGGGTCCTCTTCCACCTCTCATTTACACCAGTCCAATTAAAGGATGATTTCCCCTTAAAGTCACTGGCATACATTTGGTGGGAATGAGATTTCAGATCAAAGCCAGACGTTAACTGCATAATGACTCCAGGCTCCTGCTGATAATAATGTTTTCCCCCCTTTCTTCCCCTAATCTTTTCACAAACTCTGATTGCCTGATGTGCATTTTGTTATGCAGCCGATCAATACAGGAGTCTGTGGGTGTCTTGCTAATAAGCCCTGCATATGTAACAACACCGGGACATGTAGGGTCAAGCCACAGTCAGAAGTGGTGTAAACTTCCATTGGATTTCCTTCCATTTTACGCTGTCCATAAATCTGTGATGAAGCATTGAAGACAGCTTCATAAACAACTATGCACACTCAGTTTCAAATAGTGCAATCTTACGCCCACTTACTCAGGAGCAAGCCCCACTGAATACACTGGATATTTTTTTTCTTTGGGGGCCATCTCGAGCAGGTCACTGGACTGGCAGGATATACAGTTCCGAAACCAATCAATCAATCAATCAATCAATCACTCAATCCATACATGCTAGCTAAAGCTGTATCATAGTGAATTTACTGCATCGGAAAGAATTATGATTCAGTCTGAGAACAAAATAATGAACGAACACAACAGGAACATTAATCGGAGACTATTTAACTTATGAAGTAGGGGGAAATGTAGGTAAAACCCATTCAACAGGAAGGACTTTCAAGTCCCATTGCTTTCTATTGGAGAATGAAATGTGTGCTTTAAACCTCTGCCATTGAACTCAATGGGGCTTAGAAGTGCTTAACTTTAAATACACTGTGGTCTATTTCAGTTGAAAAGGTTGTCCATTTCTGATATGGACGGTACTTATATCATGGAGGGAAATATTTGATTCCCCCCCCTCACACTCCGTGTTTCTTATATTGGAGGGAATAAAAGGAAGAGGAGACTCTTGCAAAAAAAAACCCTACACACATATATACTTTTAAAAAATCTGTTCATTCCTTGGAATACTTTTAGAGCGCAATACATAAATAATAACTCCTGTTAAGAAACAGCTGTAAGGTAAAGTGAAACAATCTATAATTTTACGAAGCCATTAAAGAATCTTAGTGCAGAAGGAAATGTGCTTTCCAAACCATGCACTCACTCACACTTCAATTTACTTAAAATATTAAAAACACATTAAAAATAATTGCTGTTCAACATCAGTCACCGAAAAGTAGCAAATCATCTTACACTGATGATCGAGAGCCCTACAGTAAACTATGGAACTGAATAAATATTAACATATGGGGGAAACCTTCATAGGCAATATGTCATAAGCAGAACTGAATGACTGTCCCCATACTGAATCTGTAATGCTGGCAGGTAACAAGCAACCCCTCATAACAGCTGTTAGATGTTGACAGTCTGTAAAAAGATCATCTTAGAGATGCAAGTTCAAACCCTCACCCTGTCATGAAATTTGCCAGATGACCTTAAATCACTCCCACTCCCACTGTCCCAGCCTAGCCTACCTCACAAGGTTGTCGTGAGGGTAAAATTGGAGGAGGGAAAGCTGATGCATGCCACCTTGAGCTCCTTTGAAGGAAGAGTGGGATAAAAATGTACTTAACAAATAATTAAATCATTATGTATAAGCCCCCCCTCCACAGCTTTGGCTTCTCCCTCCTTTCCCACCACAGTGTTTTAAGGGCTAAGCTGTCATCCGACATGCCATGGCCCTCTCCTTGGGGGCGGGACTTCTTTTGTAGCAGGAGCAATTTAGACAGATGAGGTGATCTTTGCACTGTGTGAGGAACCTTTCATGGTTTTTGCTGTCCTGGTTCATGGGAGACTTTCCCACCCTAAAAGCTAAGATTGCAAATTGGGGATGGAGAAATATGTGCACCTCTGCCTGTGTTAATTGCTAAATTTGCAGAAAGCAGCCTACTGTGATCTTATAAGGTTTTTTGGTCATTGTTATTACTCTGAGATATATGTTGATAATATTGTTCCCTACAGAGATGTGGCCCTGACCGGGATTCCCCAGGCTATGATCTCGTCATATCTCAGAAGCTAAGCTGGGTCAGCCCTGGTTAGCCTTTGGATGTGAGACCACCAAGGAAGCCCAGGGTTGCTATGCAGAGGAAGGCACTGGCAATCAACCTCTTTTGCCTTGAAAACCTACAGGGTTGTCAGAAACCGGCTGCAACTTTACAGCACTTTCCACCACCATGGGCTTGCTGCTACATCTTTCCAACAAATTCCTTCTTAATCCAGCTCTGGGTTTATCTTCTGATCAACATGCAAACATCATGCCTCATGGGTAGGGTTGCCAACCTCCTGGTGGTGGCTGGAGCTCTCCTGCTATTACAACTGATCTCCAGGCGACAGAGATCAGTTCCCCTGGAGAAAATGGCCACTTTGGTAATTGGCCTCCTCAGGCCCCACCCCCAAAATCTCCAGGTATTTCCCAAGCTGGAGCTGGAAACCCTACTCATGGGTGGCCTACCTGCAGGCACAGGTGATACAAGTATGGTTGGAGACTGCCTGGAGAAAAAAATCCCATCCCTTTAACAGAGGCTTAAAGGGATATTATTTCCCAGGTGATGTTATTTACCTTCATGTCACTAGAAGCTTCACCTGCTCATTTCTATACATTAAGCTCCTGTAAATGGAACAAGACATTTTTCTTCCATCCTGATAATTACTCTAGGTACAAGATGCAAAGGAAGTGATACAGTTTGTGTACATTTGCATAAGAATAAGGAAAATTCTGGGCTCAGCTACGGCACAGGGAAAGGGTTCAAAACAATATGCCTAACATGTGTCGGGTCAGGGGTGTACAACTGTACTTGCATTCTGAACGTGTGCGTGCATGTGTGCGAAGTGCCATAAAGATTGAGCTAGCCTGGGCCATCCAGATCAGGGCGCTGTCAGAAGTACATCGAGGAGACTCACATGAAACATTGCTCATTCTCTTGCCATGAGCGGGGAGAAGGGGTTTCCCTCCCACCCCAATTTTGCCAGCAGAAACAGTGGGAAGCAGGCTTTAAGCCCCTTTCCTCTGGCTCCAAAGGCTAAAAGCCCCCCATGTCACCTTTTCTGTTGCTGAAATCAATCCCAGAGACTTACTTCTGTTTGCATGGCCCAACGAGAAGCACAATAACATTTATAAACTTTGTATAACTTACTCTAATGCCTGGAAAGAACCCTTGTGGAAGTCTTTGTGGAACAGCGTTAGCAATTCTTTGCTTCCGATCATGGCTCTTCAGATCCAACCTATGGAAACATTAAAAAAAAAACCTGAGTTTGCTTTCCTTTTAATGATCAACACAGAATGTATTTATTGTATTGTTTCTAAAAGTACTAATGTGAATCCTGAACACCTGGGACAAAGCAGGCTGAAACGTGAAAGAAAATGATCGTTTAAATTGCAGCTCAGATCTGCTTTGTGTGTAACGAAGGGAGCTTTGACTCTCGAAAGCTCATATCCTGAAAATCTTGTTGGTCTCGAAGGTCCTCCTGGGCTCGAATCTAACAGACCTGTTTTGTAATGCTTTCAAAGGAAAATATAATGAAACCGCAGCACAAAGGCATCATGAGTGATTACAGTCAGGAAACCAACGCTGGTCTTTCTTGTGCTCAAAGTTATCTTAATAAATCATCCCGAATGACTCGCTGGCTTTCTTCCCATTCAGCTGTGGTAACAATTTCATCATAGGTGATAGACTTCGATGGTATTCCATCCCTACTTAATAAGTAATATGATTTTGACATTATTAAATGTTCATTATCATATTGTCTCAGGTGATCGCGAGGAAAACCTGACCCTTCTGCCTTGTGCACACAAAATCCTCATTTATATTAACATTTATATTGCTTTCCTCAATACTCGGTCTGTTGTTCTAGATTAATTGCCCCCGAGTACTCTCACAATCACAAAGATTAACCGAACCACATGTTCTATGTACAAAAGAGTCTCTCTCCTTTTAATCATGCTTCTGCTTCCTAACCGGGTGGACAAGTGTTCATCGGAGAAAGAGCTAACATTTGTTAAAAGAAAGGGTAGCACATCTTCACTACAAGTTCACGTCCTCCTCATCGTCTCTGGAAACAGGAGGGATTTGAACCTAAAGACGTGTGAAGTAGAGATGGCAAAAGCTGCTCTTAAATGTATGGTTCTCTTAAACATTGTTATCTGAGGGCAGCTTCACTTGTTACTTTCCTTGACGTGGAAATTAAGCTCTCAGGCAGGGCATGGATGTTTTCGAGATCCCACTCCTCTTCCAGGTGAAAAAAGGGGTAGGCACCCTTGTGCACCTAAAGCAGGGTTGCCAGCTCTGGGTTGGGAAATACCTGGAGATTTTTGGGATGGAGCCTGAGGAAGGCTGTGTTTGGGGAGGGAGAGACTTCAATGCCATAGAGTCCAATTGCCAAAGCAGCCATTTTCTCCAGGGGAACTGATCTCTGTCACCTGGCGATCAGTTGTAATAGCGGGAGATCTCCAGCCACCACCTGGAGGTTGGCAACCCTAGTTGTAATTCCGGCAGTTCACCAGATCCCTTCTGTGCCTCACGAAATCTCATACCCTACCATTGATAGTCTTTAAGGTGCTACTGGACTCTTACCCTTTTCTACTGCCACAGACAAACAAACACAGCTACCCATCATAAATTAAACTATAGTTTCTTATTGAAAATTGAGATCTAACATGAAAGGTGTTGGGGTCAATGGTACCTAGGGTTGCCAGCTCTGGGATAGGAAATACTTGGAAATTTTTGGGCGGAGCCTGAGGAGGGTGGGGTCTGGAGAGGGGAGGGACCTAGAGGTTGGCAACTCCAGTTGTAATTCCAGTAATTCACCAGGTCCCATATGGACATTGGCAACTCTACTTTGGGTAACAAATTAAATACTCCCAGTATACTTTGTGTAGGATGAGAGTAGGAGGAGCTGCCCCCAGCTCCAGGCCCAGCTGCCATTCTTCACTCCAGTGAGAGCAGAAATAGGAGGGGGAGACTACCAAATAGGGTTTCCAGGTCCCCCCTGGGCACTGACAGGGTATCGGGGATGGAGCCTGGGGAGTAGAGGGACCTCAGCGGGGTACAATGCCGTACAGCCCACCCTCCAAAGCATCCATATTCTCCAGGGGAATTGATCTCCGTAATCTGAAGATGAGCTATATTTCCAGCAGATCCCCAGGTTCCACCTGGAAGGTGGCACCCCTACAACCAGATTATATTTTTTGTTGGAGCAAAATTTCATTCTAACTCCAGACGGGGGCCATCTCTGTCAGTCATTCTTAGTTCCCGCCATTCAGCAGACTTTAATTAGACTATGACGGAACGCAACAAAGACGTGCGCATGACCCCAAGTGAAACACTGAGATTCTGTGAATGTCAACTTCATAAATATACATAGAAGTGGAAAGTGAGTGGGGAGGGGGTGTAAGTTGCAGACTGAGTTACCCCCCCCCCTCCCCACTTTCGTAGATGAATTAAAGTGCCGCGCTCAGGGTCAAGGCATAGGGGTGTTTTCGAGCGCCAGGAGCACCACTTCTTTTTACCGCCGAAACAAGAGAAATGTTTTGTAGGCATTTGGATTTTTAATTACAATAAATGTCAAGGGCTTCGCGGGATGACAGAAGAGGCCCCTGAATGTTCCCATAATTTTCCAGCTCTGCTAAAGTATTAATCAAGTCACCTTAAAGGGCTTTTCGGCCCGATTCTCTGAAGATGTAAAATGGATTCCCGTCAAGCGGCAACAATTTACACCCGTCGAGACCTTGGCCTTGTGGTTCTGAATACTCTAATCACTGGAGAGGGTTGCCGCTGTAGAAAAATATCATCTGCCTCGGCCTCCTCGCTGGCATTTCTAAAGAAGTCCTCTGAAACCAGAGCGCCGGTGTTATGGCCATGGTCGTTGACTTCCCAGCCGGGGTCCCACCTCGGCTGTGAACTCCCTAGGTGGCGTTGAGCAATCCCCTGCCTCTCAGCCTCAGCCCCACCCTCATCCGCTCTATGAGGATAATCCTACTGACCTCACTGACACACCGCACTGACACATAATGTGAGCAGATATAGCCCAGTGGCGAAGGGAATGAGCGGCAATCGGCCGCTAGTTCAAATCTCGCCTCTGCCATTAACTTGCTAAGGGGAGGCGGTCAAGTCAGCCTCAGCCACTAGCTGAGATGTGGATAACATGAGAGACAGTGTGTTGTAGCAGACAGAGTGTCAGACACGGAGCCCCGAGTCCAAGGTTCGAATCTCCACTCTTCCCTGGAAGCTTGCTGGGTAACCTTGCACCAGTCACTCTCTCTCAGCCCAACCTACCTCACAGGGTTGGTGTTGTAAGGATAAAGTGGAGGGCAGGAGGATGTTTTAAACCACTTTGGGTCCCCAATGGGAAGAAGAAGAAGAAAAAGAAGAGGAGAAGAAGAGTTGGTTTTTGTATGCCGACTTTCTCTACCAGTTAAGGGAGAATCAAAACGGCTTACAATCACCTTCCCTTTCCCTCCCCACAAGAGACACCCTGTGAGGCAGGAGGGGCTGAGAGAGCTCTAAGAGCTGTGACTAGCTCAAGGTCAACCAGCTGGCTTCATGAGGCGGAATGGGGAAACCAGCCCGGTTCACCAGATTAGCGTCCGCCACTCATGTGGAGAAGTGGGGAATCAAACCAGGTTCTCCAGATCAGAGTGTGCTGCTCCAAACCACTGCTCTTAACCACAGCACCACACAGTATACAAATATATAAATTATAAGGGTATTGTGTGCCTGATAACAAAGTAATGGTTTAGTCCCTAACTCCTTAAAAGGGAGAGAAAGTCAGCATATAAAACCCAACTCTATTTCATATAAAAATAATATATAGAGAAATTATATATATAATTTCTCCATTTGTTGTTGTGCTTTGTTTGTTTTCAGGGGGTTGATTGCTTTTTCTTTGACAAATTAGTCACACCAGCCACACTAGTACAATCTGCCAACAGCTCCAATATCATTCATATGTAGGCATGAAGATTTTTTCACTAAAATGAGCAATTATACCACCTAACACTAGGCCCTGCTCTTGCTACTGACTTTTATAATCATAGTATCATAAGGGGAATGATTCATTTTAAATTAAAGCTCCCCTTTTTAAAGTGTGTTGACCTGCAAAGAGCAACCACTAACCATGAAATGAAGACCCTGGCAATTATCCTTCCGGTGCATTTTGACCGTGTAGTGAATATTCCCGTCTGTTTGATAATTATAATAAAATATGCTTATCATTGAAGTCCAATTTAAGTTTTAATGATGCAGAGAAGGCTGGGATGCTTCAAAAGAAAGTGGAACAATAACACTGAAAAACACCACTGCAACCTACAACAATGTTATATATATATGGTCGATTAGTTTTGATTGTGTTTGTACAATGACAAAGTACAAAAGTAATTAGAAATCACACATGGTGTTAGAGAGGGACTAACTGATCTTGATTAGTTAGCAGTAATTTAAGCTTGCAAAAGATTGTCATTTCTTTCCAAAGCGTTCTAAGCAACAATCAGATTGGATTTAACACTCAGAGACATATACTTTTTTTTCTTTTCTAAATGCTGCAATAACCACATGCTTTCCTGGGTTTTGTTTCTCATCTTTGAATTTAACAGCGGCTGCAAACACATGTTAAACATTACATATAGGATATGGAAATCTTTCCCGTGCAAGTCTCTTACAGTCAATGTTACAATCAAGGGGACAGACTGAGAGTTGGACTTGAATGAATCCATGTGTGGTTCATAGATGATAATTCAGTATTCAGTCTTGGTCCAGTTTAGTTAAGTGTATTGGCCTTAAGACCTTGGCCTGGAGCAGGAATTTGGTCCCATGATAATGTTCTTGGCATGGCAGACCATTAGGGTTGCCAGGTCCCTCTTTGCCACTGGCGGGAGGTTTTGGGAGTGGAGCCTGAGGAGGGCAGGGTTTGGGGAGGGGAGGGACTACAATGCCATAGAATCCAATTGCCAAAGCAGCCATTTTCTCCAGGCGAATTGATCTCTATTGTCTGGAGATCAGTTGTAATAGCAGGAGACCTCCAGCTAGTACCTGGAGGTTGGCAACCCTACCTTCATGAACACCTTCATGAACCCTTCATGAACACATGAAGCTGCCTTATACTGAATCAGATTCTTGGTCCATCCAAGTCAGTATTGTCTACTCAGACTGACAGCGACTCTCCAGGGTCTCAGGCAGGGGTCTTTCATATCACCTACCTGCCAAGTCCCTTTAACTGGAGATGCTGGGGATAGAAACAGGGACCTTCTGCATGCCAAACAGATGTTCTACCACTGAGCCACAGCCCTTCCCCATATAAAAAGGCATGTAGATAGTCATCTGACAGCTATACTGATTCTGTTAACTTAGGCAGCTCGTAAGCTGGAGGGCAGGAAGGGTTGTGTCAGTGCTTGGCTCTCACAGCCATGTCTTATGTGCCCAAGGTAATGCAGATCACCCCTTTGGAGTCAGGAAGCAATTTTCCTCCAGTCTAGATTGGCCAGGGATCCTGGGGGAGGGAGGTTTGCCATCTTCTGGGCATGGAACAGGGGTCACTGGGGGTGTGGGGGGAAGGTAGTTGTGTATTTCCTGCAATTGTGCAGGAGACTGGACTAGATCAGGGCTTCTTAAACTTTTCCCACTCACAACCCCTTTTCCCCTGAGAAATTTTACACGACTCCGTCTATATAGGTATATAAAATAGGCATACAAATCAAACATTTGCTGATAATAAATCTAATTTTTTGCAACCCCCACATTTAGGTACGTGACCCCCATATGGCTGGAGATCAGTTGTAATAACAGGAAATCTCCAGCTAGTACCTGGAGGTTGGCAACCATAGCTGGAGATCAGTTGTAATAGCAGGAGATCTCCAGCTAGTACCTGGCAGTTGGCAACCCTACAATATGTCAGTGCTGTAACCAACTGGGAAGCTCTAGTAGTGTGGTGTGTGTGTGTGAGAGAGAGAGAGAGAAAGAGAGAGAGTGAGCGTGAAAGAGAGAGCGAGAGAGAGAGATTACCTTAATTCTATCTCTAGGAGAACCTTGTTGTACAGGAACAGGAAATGAAAGCTGTTTCCTGTTCCTCTACATCAACGTCACTTCCAAAACATAGCATTTACCTATTTCTGCTCTAGCTGTCAGTTCAGGAGGTTCCCCAAGGTGGTTTAATTGAAGTCCAATTCAACTACTCAACCCATTCAGTTAAGATATGCTATCAAAGCTATTAAAATCATCCAACTACAGCAGGCAATTAAAATCATCAATGATCTACAAAACCAGGGATAAGTAAGGTACAGCTCTCTGGTATCAAGTAGCTGACCCTCTCCCAGGTAGCCTCTTCAAAGCCAGGAATAGAGAAAACCTCGTAGACAGAAAGGTTGATGGAGGATTCCCACACCACACACCCAGCTCAGAAGATGTAGGAGCTCCACCATGCCTGGGATGGCTTGTAAATTGCATTGCAACATGAGGGAAAGCTTTGCAATGCAGCCAGTTGTCATTTTCATTCACACAGGGTTAAAGATCTTCTGCTGCGAAGATGGAGCAATCTAAGAACTACCCTAACAGCAGGTTGAGCTCCATGGAGCCCTTTTGCATCCCGATTAGAAGATGTGATCGCAGCATGTGGTGACATTTGCTTCTTAGCAAGAGTAGAATCACCACATGTAAATCCTTTTGATATGAAAACATATGTCAAGCATCGTTATTGAGGATGTGTGCAAGAACTTGATACAAATGCACCCGAGCTCCCCACAAAAATGTCCAAACTAGAATATTGCCTAGCAATTTGGGGATTCAGAAGAAAGTGGTGGTAGAAGACCAAATGAACACATGAAGCTGCTTTGTACTGAATCGGACCCTTGGTCTGTCAAAGTCTACTCAGACCGACAGCGGCTCTCCAGGTTCTCAGGCAGGGGTCTTTCACATCACCTACTTGCCTAGTCCCTTTAACTGGAGATGCCGGGGATTGAACCTGGGACCTTCTGCGTGCCAAGCAGAGGCTCTACCACTGAGCCACAGCCCCTCCCCTAAGAGGTCTGGGTGGTTCCAAGCTACGCTGTATCAGTTGACTTTCAATTTTGGAGCATGCAACCTTAAATTTAGTAGGCTATATTATCAAGAAAGACCACAAGACTGATGGTTTTACATGCACCTAGGAAAAATCACACATGCCCCCAAGTATCTTGTAGCTAGCAGTCCTTCAGAAATTTAACATGCACATGCCCACCAATACGCATACACAAAAATGCAGCTGTACATTAACATGGGCATGACATTACTGCAGTAAGAAGGATAGCCCAGGACAGCCTGATTTCGACAGATAGCAGAAGCTAAGCAGGGTCAGCCTTGGCCAGTATTTGGATGGGAGACCACCAAGGAATTCCAGGGTGACGACACAGAGGCAGACAATGGCAAACTAACTGTGAAAGCCTGCTGCCTTGAGAACCCCACCATAGTTCACCATAAATCAGATGTGATTTGATGGCAAAAAAAGAAGGGAAAAAAAGTATATTTCCTTCTATACAAACCAGCAATAGAATGAAGAAACTTTAGTATACTAAGCAAAAGAAAGATCCAGGTCTTTACAAATACATACACTGCATAGTAGTAAACCATGGTAGTTTGAAAAGCTCACTTAAAAATTTCCAAGATTTGGGTTTATTGGACCTGAATTATTTTTTTTGAAAAGCCGAAAAAAATCGAATACCTGTACAGTAAATGTGCTTTTTTCGGATATCCTGAAAATTTCAGCTCCATTGAAGTCTATGGGGAATTTGGGGGAGGGCCCTCTGGGGAGGCTATTTTTCATTGTAGAGGCACTAAATTTGCAGTGTTAGTTCAGGTGACTCTCCTTAGAAGAACCCCAAATTTGATGAAGTTGGGTCAGGAAGTCCAATTTTATGGGCTCCTAAAAGGGGTGCCTCTATCTATCCAATGGAGTTTTCAATTTTTTTTTCCAATTCCAATTCTTAAGGAATGCAGTTTTCCAAGGCCCCTCGTGTCCTTAGCATTAAATTAGATATCTTGAAAAACAATCATCTGGTGAGGCAGGAACGAAACAGAGCCCTCCTTTGCTGCAATAACAGCAGCCAGAGTTTGGAGAGAGTACCAAATTTCAACTCAAGCATCGGATCTCACTGGTAAGTTGATTCATGGATGCTTGCCGAGTGTCCAGGGGTGATTAAATACACACACACACACAAGTTGAGAGTGTAGCGGGACACAAAAAATATAAATAACACCTATGGGAAAAGCACCTATGGCAAGGACTTCTCTGCCCCCTACACTTCACTGCCCCACAGTGGAACTCTGGCACTTTGTTTTGCTCTGTTTGTTTTATGTACTTTTCTGCCCTCGCTCTTTTAAACAGCTGTCTTGTTCTTGTTTTTTTAATCAATCTGTTTTTTTAATTTATTTCTTTTACTCATCTGGCTGTTTTATTGACCTGTTTAATTACGTGCTTTTTTAAAAAAAATTGTTTTCTTGTATTGACTGGTTTTGTTTCATTGTTTTAGTTGTGAACTGCCCTGTGATGGCCTGGAGAGGCGACACACCCCTTTCATTAATACATAAATAAATATTGATATGTACGTTAATGATAACTGTGCCTAGCTGAGTAAAGAATAAGAAAATAACATATTTATAAAAAGATCCAAAAGACCATCTTCCTTCTTTCTTTCTGTAACTTTAAATGTCAAAATGCCACACCTGAAAGCATCAGGGGGGATACATGATTTACATTTTCATCAATTACCTTAGGCACAAATGTTCTCTGATCAAGAAATCCTAACCTGCTGAGGTTTCTTTCATAATCTTGGAATCTACATGCACCTGTACACACACTCTTGGTGTGGCCACTTTTGATTCAGAAAAAATAAACTGCAGAGCTGCTGAAGACGGTGTATAAGCAAAAAAACAACCCTTAAACAAAAGTAATTTTTGTCAGAGTCAATGAAGTTTAGGATTGCAGCCCAAGAGTACAGCAGATTTTGGGGATAAACTGCACATCTTGTAAGTAAAGTGAAGGTCCCCTGTGCAAGCACCAGGTCATTACAGACCCATGGGGTGATGTCACATCCCAACGTTTACTAGGCAGACTTTGTTTGCAGGGTGGTTTGCCAGTGCCTTCCCCAGTCATCTTCCTTTTACCCCCAGCAAGCTGGGTACTCATTTTACTGACCTCGGAAGGATGGAAGGCTGAGTCAACCTTGAGCCGGCTACCAGGAACCAACCTGTCAGGATCGAACTCGGGTCATGGGCAGAGCTTGGACTGCAGTACTGCAGCTTACCACTCTGCGCCACGGGGCTATTATGCACATCTTGTAAGCATGATGCAAAACCTGGGACTGACTGGAGTATGAACTACCTTCTTGCAACTTGTCAGGGATGACACTAATTACTTTTATCAAAATGAACACTGTTAGTTGTGGTTCATGTAGCATATCCCAAAATGCAACAATTTCTGATACTTGTACGCTTTACTAGCATCCACTGTTAACTTCCTAGGAGTCAGAATGGACACAAGCCACCCGGATAAGGGTTGTCATGTCCCTCTTCGCCACAAGCGGGAGGTTTCTGGGGCGGAGCCTGAGGAGGGCGGGGTTTGTGGAGGGGAGGGACTTCAATGCCACTGAGTCCAATTGCCAAAGTGGCCATTTTCTCCAGGTGAACTGATCCCTATCGGCTGGAGATCAGTTGTAATAGCAGGAGATCTCCAGCTAGTACCTGGAGGTTAGCAACCCTAGCTCCAGCACATAGAGATCAGTTCACCTGGAGAAAATGGCGGCTTTGGCAATTGGACTCAGTGGCATTGAGGTCTCTCCCCTCCCCAAAGTCCGTCCTCCACAGGCTCTGCCCCCAAAATCTCCAGGTATTTTCCAACCTAGAACTGGCAACCCTAGTCATCACCCCACCTTACTCTAATTCCTACCTCCTCCAAAGCGGCCATTTTCTCCAGGTGAATTGATCTCTATTGGCTGAAGATCAGTTGTAATAGCAGTAGATCTCCAGCTAATACATGGAGGTCATCAAGAAAAAATCAGCACTTGGCTCATATCTAAACACATATATTGTAAGGAGAGACACAAATAACAACAAGGCAGTGCAAATATCTACAAGTGAACCGTCATCTAAACAGGAAACAAATACTTAACAACAGTACAAGAAATATGTACAAGAAATCTATGTCCAGGTTTCCCTCAGAGTCCAAAAGACACTTCATATGACTGAAAAGTCCTTGTAAAGGCAAGCCCTCGAAAACAAGGAAGGAATCTTCTTCATAGGTCTGTACTCATGAACAGACGCTTGGAACAGCAATCCAAAAGGTAGCTGTAATGTTTTTTTTTCAGACGAGGAACCTACTGGCACGAGCTAAGGAAATGTCTTCCAGGTAACTGACGCTTTCACCAATAATGGCTTCTTCAGCCTCAGGGTCAAACTGTTCTATAGAGGCTGCTCTTAGCTGTTTCAATCCCTCCCCTGGGACACCAGGAAGGAGACACCCAGGTAAGGCTTCATCTGCACAAGCGGGGGAGGCATCCCTCAGTCCAGAGTTATCTCCAGACACCTGTGCGATGCTACCAGTCCTAAACAGAGCTATTCCTTTCTAAGTCCATTGATATCAATCAGCTTAGAAGGGTGTAACTCTTCTTGGGATGCCCCTGTACATCATCCTTATTTCTGCTTGCGCCAAGTGATAGTCTCCCATAGTTTTTTATTTATCTATTTATTAGATTTTTTTAGGCACTGCTCACCCAAAGGGTCTCATGGCAACTTACAACATTGAAACAGTATAAATGAGTTTCAAACAGAAAACAAATATAAAATGTTTACATTAAAATATTAAACAATTAAAATATGTGGCTAGCACCATCCCACTAACAAAACACCCCAAACGTGTGGATTACATTCCAAAGGCCAACCTAAACAATTCAACCTTGCATGTCCCGCACTTTGCCTTCTGCATGGGGATTTCACTCAGGCTTTGCTCAGGGGAGAGGGAAGAGTCAGGTTAACAGAGGAATTGGGGAGGGGCCATGGTTCAGTGGTAGAGTATCTGCTCGGCATGCAGAAGGTCCCAGGTTCAATTCCCGGCATCTCCAGTTCAAGAGACTAGGCAAGTAGGTGATGTGAAAGACCTCTGCCTGAGACCCTGAAGAGCCACTGCCGGTCTGAGTAGACAATACTGACTTGGATGGACCAAGGGTCTGATTCAGTATAAAGCAGCTTCATGTGTTCAAGACCCAGACATTGTGGGGGCCGCAACTGAGAAGGCCCTTCCCCTGGTGGCAGTTAACCCAGCCATCCTGGAGCCGGGTTCCTGAGAGCCAGTATGGTGTAGTGGTTATGAGCGGAGAACTTTAATCTGGAGAACCAGGTTTGATCCCTACTCCACCACATGAGCGGCGGACTCTAATCTGGTAAACTGTGTTGCTTTCCCCACTCTAAGAGAGAGCTCTAAGAGAGCTGGCTACTAACCAGTGATGGTGGATGGATGAGTAGTATGCTTACAGAGCCTTCTAAGTCCATTGAAGTCCACTGGTTTGGAAGGGTATAACTCACCTTAGAGGAGCACTGTTATGGTTGGAAACCAAAGCACGAACCTAATAAGGAAGGACGCCAATAAATATCTGGATCAGATTGTATGCGAAGGCACTTTCATGCACCGTCTTTGGCAAGTATATCACAGAGGACAAAACCACTCTGAGATGCTGAAATAAATCGAAGCCAGCCCCCGAGTAAAGGTTACCGAAGAAATGTGTCAATCAATATGAAGAAACTATTGACTGACTCATCTCAAAGAAATTAGCAGAGTGTGGCCATCTTTCCCGCTTCGTTGGGAGGGATGCACTAATTATGTTTGTATACTGGGATGCATTATTAGAGTCTAAATCTCTGTAAATATCGAACAGAAGGACCCATTTCGAGCGAAATGCAGAACACTAAGACACATAAGGGGTGTGTGAGAAGGAAGCATGTATGTCAAAGAGACCTTCCAGGGAGAGAGGTTGTATTGCATCTCTGCATTGTTCATCCTATAGTTGTATTTGCCCCCCCCCCCAATGCAACATGGACCCAAGCAATGGCCAAGGTCCCGTCCCTTCCCGACTCAATGTGAAATAAGCTTGGGTAAAACAAGTTGAAATATGAAAACACTTCCGACAGCATCCCATTTTGAATTTTGGGCTTCACTGCACTCATGATGATGTCATTAGGATCGACGAATGGTGAATCTGATTGCTTCTGAAAGAGAAGCCAGTGTGGTGTAGTGGTTAAGAGCAGTGGTCTCTAATCTGGAGAACCGGGTTTGATTCCCCACTCCTCCACATGAAACCAGCTGGGTGACCTTGGGCTAGTCACAGTTCTCTCAGAACTCTCTCAACCCCACCTACATCCCGAGGATTCTGTTGTGGGGAGAGGAAGGGAAGGAGATTGTAAGCCAGTTTGATTCTCCTTAAAGGGTAGAGAAAATCAGCATATAAAAACCAACTCTTCTTCTTCCCAATTGTCTTTAATTTTTCATTGTGGATTAATTATAATCCTAAAATCAAACAAAGGGGTAATTTGAGTCCAAATTTGATTAGTTAATGTCTGCACTGGTTATCCCTAACACCAACAGACCTGTCCTCTATGTGGTTATGCAATATGCCATATTTGATTCCTTTCATGCTAGTGGCTACCATTTAGCAGCCCTAATAGCCTAGGCTAGTCAGATTTTGGAGGACATTAATTCATAGGTTGCCATGAGTCGGAAGCGACTTGATGGCACTGAACACACACACACACACACACATACACACAGTCATATTAAATTAGAGTTTGGAATCTAAACAGTGTTGATCATAGTCAGTACTCGGATGGGAGACCACCAAGGAAGACTGGGGCTTGTTATGCAGAGGAAGGCAAAGGCAAACCACATCTGCTGATCTCTTGGCTTGTAACCCCTATGAGCTGGAACTTCATGGCATCATCATGAGTTGGCTGCAATTTGACAACACACTATCCTTTAGCAGCCACCTCAACTAGAGGTGCCCTGATCTAGATGACTCAGGTGAGCCTGATCTCACCAGATATCAGAAGCTAAGCAGGGTTGGTCTTGTCTAGTATTTAGATGGGAGACCACTAGGGAATCCCAGGGTTGTTATGCAGAGGAACACTATCCTTTAGCAGCCACCACAAGTAGAGGTGCCCTGATCTGGATGGCCCAGGCTAGCCTGATCTCATCAGATCTCAGAAGCTAAGCAGGGTTGGTCCTGGCTAGTATTTAGATGGGAGATCACTAGAGAATCCCAGGGTTGTTATGCAGAGGCACACTATACTTTGGCAGCCACCACAACTAGAGGTGCCCTGATCTGGATGACACAGGCTAGCCTGATCTCATCAGATCACAAGCAGGGTTAGTCCCGGCTAGTATTTAGATGGGAGACTACTAGGGAATCCCAGGGTTGTTATGCAGAGGCACACTATATTTTAAGCAGCCACCACAATTAGCAGTGCCCTGATCTGGATGGCCCAGGCTAGCCTGATCCCACCAGATCTCAGAAGCTAAGCAGGGTTGGTCCTGGCTAGATTTTGGATGGGAGACCACTAGGGAATCCAAGGTTGTTATGCAGAGGCAGGCAATGGCAAACCAAGTCTGAATGCCTCTTGCCTTGAAAACCCTACTGGGTTGCAATACGTTGGCTGCGACTTGATGGCACTTTACACTCACACACAACTAGAGGTGCAGCAAACTTCACAGTGAAGATGCTTGGCAGGCAAATGCACTATTTTCTACTGCAGCAATCACTTGTGATCCAAGCCACAATTCTTCTCTCACCACACCACCACCTGACTTGCACAGCTGCTGACTGAGTTTTATTCTCTTCTGCCTTGTGGCTGCTGTTGCATCTGCACAGTAGGTAAAATTGGTTCTCCGCCAGGTTCATGGATGGTTGTGAAGGGTAATTAAATAGTGCCGGGGGGGGGGGCAATGACTCTCAGAATGCTGAACAAAAAATGGTGTATGTGTAAAATACGCTAGATAACACAGGCTTAAGCACCAATGGTGCTGGTGGTGGAAAGTGCCATCAAATCACAAGCAACCTATGGTGACCCCATAGGGCTTTCAAGGCAAGAGGTGAACAGAGGTAGTTTGCCATTGCCTGCCTCTGTGTAGCAACCCTGGACTCCCTTGGTGGTCTCCCACTCAAGTACTAACCAGGGCCAATCCTGTTTGGCTTCCGAGATCTGATGAGATCAGGCTAGACTTACGTTGCCGGTGGGCCCACTCACAGTGGCAGATTCCTGCAAATGTAGAAGGAAGTCTGGAGGGATCAGCTGAAGGCAGGAGAGGGATTGTCTCCTTTCCAGCTCCCCGCTACACCTCCCTCCCCGCTACGGTTGCCAACCTCCAGGAGGTGGCTGGAGATCTCCAGCTGTTACAACTGATTTCCAGGTGACAATAATCACCTGGAGAAAATGGCCGCTTTGGCAGTTGTACTCTATGGCATTGAAGTCCCTCCCTTCTCCAAACAGGCTCCACCCCCAAAATCTCCAGATATTTCCCAATCTGGAGCTGGCAACCCTACTCCCTGCCTACCCCCTACCCAGCTTTCACCTCACAGTCTGCTGTCCACACACAGCATTTGCTCCTGCCGGTTTAGGAGGATTTGTTATATTTGCTGCAGGATGCACTAAAACAGAAAAGGATTGCCAGCTGGGAACCATAGGAAAGACTTGAAGCAAAAATCACAAGCTAGCCATTCTAGGTCCCTATCCTGACATGCAAGATTACTAGGGTTGCCAGCCTCCAGGTAGTGGCTGGAGATCTCCCGTTATTACAACTCATCTCCAGGTGACAGAGATCAGTGCCCTGGGAGAAAATGGCCGTTTTGGCTATTGGACTCTATGGCACTGAAGTCCCTCCCCAAACCCTGCCCTCCTCAGGCTTCACCCCACAAAATCTCCAGGTATTTCCTAACCTGGAGCTGGAAACCCTAAAGATTACATTGTGCAGGAATGTCACATTTTAATGCATTGTACAGGTTTGCAAAGATTGTGAAAATGGAACTGCAATCACTGCTAAATCTGGAATCCCTGTTTCCCAGATTCCTTGGATGGGAGGCATCACAATTAAGATTGAAATTAATTCATACATGCATATCCTGCGAGTCATTGTCATTTTAAAAAATCACCTAGATCTTTTCATTGCCACTAGGCTATGATGACACTATAGGGTTGCCAAGTCCCTCTTTGCCACCGGCAGGAGGTTTCTGGGGAGGAGCCTGAGGAGGGCAGGGTTTGGGGAGGGGAGGGACTTCAATGCCATAGAGTCCAATTGCCAAAGCGGCCGTTTTTTCCTGGGGAAATGATCTCTATCAGCTGGAGATCAGTTGGAATAGCAGGAGATCTCCAGCTGTCACCTGGAGGTTGGCAACCCTATCTGCAAGTCATTGTCATTTTAAAAAATCACCTGTATCTTTTCACTGCCCCTAGGTTATGATGACAATTTCTCCTGGTTTAGTAAAACATATACTATGGATGCATGGTTTTTCTTAATATTCTAGTCCTGCATTGGAAGCATTGCTCAGAGGTTTACACTAATTCTAGTTAATATTTCAAAAATGTCCTAATGTTTCTATTTAATCTAACAAATGTAAATAAAATTGGGGGGGGAGGCAAACCCTCCCCAACTTCTTGATTTTTTTTTCCTACTAAGAGCTGCAGCTGGTTAAATTTTTATTATTTAAATCCAACCACACTCTGTCTAAGTTGAAAATCTGGAAATTAGTCATGTAAAAATGGTTTGAAAGCCATGCACTGGAAATGCACATTTTGTGCACTTCATTTCATTTTATAGTCTCCAAGAACTATTACAATTTTAATAAACTTGTATCTGGGATTTGAAGCCAAACGCTTACGCTCAAAAGACATGAATTTATTAACTAGAAGGCACCCAGAGTGGTAATAAAATGTATTCCCCAGCGGTCTGTTGCAAATGGGTTGTAAAAATTACATTTTATTAATCCAGCTGCAATTAAAGGATACAGCTGTCCTATTTGCATCCCAGCGCCCCGCTTTCATGATGACAAATATTTTTCATTATTCATTATACATGCATTGCTTATTCCAAACCATTTTTCTTTGTCCACTCCTGATTCCCTTCCCAGGCGATACTATTTTAATATAAGATTGCAAATCAAAGTCTCCTAGAATTCATGGAACTTGCACAAGATCTTTGCATAGGACTCAGGACTTTTTGAAATGAATGAAACAATGTCTCATAAAATACACATGTCCCCTCCAGTTCAGCTAAGGACCCCATTCTGACTTCAATGCACATATCCATCACTGGGGGGAAATCATGATTGCTATGCATTTGACTCCCCAGTCTGATCAAAGAGCAGAGGCATATATTTTTGTAAAAAGAAACTTTGCCCAGGATTATTTGTTGAGGTGCAAGAGCAGAGCTGGATTCCATCCCCCTTCCCTCCTGTTTAGTGCGGTTCTAGTACATGTGTGTACTCTTGAATTGCAGGCAAGCATGCCCACGCATTTCTGCCACAAGGGCCAGAGCTACTGTTGCCAACCTCCAGGTTCTAGCTGGAGATCTCCTGCTATTATAACTGATCTCCAGCTGAAAGAGATCCTTTCACCTGGAGAAAATGGCTGCTTTGGCAATTGGACTCTATGGCATTGAAGCCCCTCCCCAAACCCTGTCCTCCTCAGGCTCCGCCCCAAAAACCTCCCACCAGTGATGAAGAGGGACCTGACAACCCTAGCCAGACCCCTTTTCTACACATTCTAGCTGTATCTGAAGAAGTGAGCTGTGACTCATGAAGGCTCATACCCTACCAGAAATTTTGTTTCTTTAAGGTGCTACTGTACTCTTACTCTTTCCTACTGCCACAGACAAACGAACACGGCTACCCATCATAAATTAAACTATTGTTTCTTATTGAAAATGGAGATCTAACATGAAAGATATTGGGGTCAATGGTACCTAGGGTTGCCAGCTCCGGGTTGGGAAATTCCTGGAGATTTTGGGGCAGAGCCTGAGGAGGGCAGGGGTTGGAGAGGGGAGGGACTTCACTGCTATAGAGTCCACTTTCCCCCAGGTGAACAGATCTTTAGCGCCTGGAGATCAGTTGCAATAGCGGGAGATCTCCAGCCACCACCTGGAGGGTGGCAACCCTAATGGTTCTCCACAGTCTAATCCTTTCAAGGTGACCCCAGCTCAGGAAGTTGGCAAGGAGCACAGTTGCCTTTTGGCTGTGCACTAGCTGAAGGCATGTTTCAGTGTGAGGGATAGATTAGGGAATGCCTTGAAGGGTGTACTTGTAGGCATATAAGGGGTTGTTAATAGCAGTTAGCTCTTTATGAAGCCAATTCAGTTTGCAATAATGGAAACTTAACACAGTGCCCTAACAGCTACATCACTCATGGTGCGTTACAGAGGGGGCTAAAGTGACTCCTTCCAGCAAACAAATTATTTTTAACCCCAACATTAAAAAGCTTTTTGTTTAAAAAAAAAAAAAAAACAGCACTGAGGCATCACACTATGAAAGGCTAGACTTATGTATAAAGAATATAAAACTACATCAGATTTACAATTTGGCAACCAACATTTTCCACAAGGAGCAATTAACCCCCATTGTGCTACTAGGGGGGGGAAAGGGTTGTACATACCGAAAATGGGGCGCTAGGGGTTGGATTCAGACTAAAGTGGTGATTTCCACTGATTCCTTCATCCCACTGCAGACTCCTCTTATATTGCATAAGGTCCGCTTTCCCCTGGGAGCAGCATTTAGTGGAGATCAGCGGACTTCAGTGGGAGGAAGAGGCAGGAAAGTTCCATTCTGCGATTTGAAAATTTAGTCTGGATCCAACCACCCTACGACGATTCTAATATGTTTCAATATGGACCCCATGAGCCTGCATGTATGGTGCTTTCACTTCTAGGGTAGCCAACCTCCAGGTGGTGGCTGGAGATCTCCCACTATTACAACTGATCTCCAGGGGGACTCTATGGCATTATACCCTGCTGGGATCCCTCCCCTCCCCAAACCCCACCTTACTCTGGCTCCACTCCCAAAATCTCCAGGTATTTCCCAACTTGGAGCTGGCAGCCCTATTCATTCCAATCATAACCTAATAGTGTTCTAGTTTTAACCTTATTTTTTAAAGTAAAATTGAGGTACATAAGATCCAGTGGGACATAACTGGCCATATTGTCCTTGAGGAATAAAGACATGAATATGAAGATGAACATATATTAGATAGTGGGTAGCCAGCATAATATAGTGGTTACAGTGTCAGACAGACTACTATTTGGGAAACCCAGGTTCGAATCCCAACTTTGCCATGGAAGCTCTCTGGGTGACTTGGGGCCAGTCACTCCCTTTCAGTCTACTGTACCTCACAGGGTTGTTGTGAGGATATCTGGGCCAGGCTGGTACAACGTAGTAATACTGAGCAGAACTGAGAGGTAAACTCGTTTTTTGATGGGAAGTGGGATTTACTAATTATAACTGTGAATACTATTTGGGCAGTCGTTCAAAGTTTGGGCTTTCATAGTAAGTCTAGAATGGTATTGATGTTTATTTAATGCTAGGATATTCCCAGATAATTTCGAATGTCACTTTTTTTTTTACGTACGTTCTAAGTCATTGTCCTGTATAAGTTCTGGTGGAGAAATACATTTATTGAGCTTTAATCTGTTACCAAAATGTAACTTTTATCAATGATTTTTATATGGATTTTTATCAGTTCTTGTAACAGCCTTTGGCCAAACGCACTAAACATGAGCCTGTTGTGAAGATAAAATGGAGGGGAGGGAGGAGAATGATGTGAGCTAATATGAATACTGGATCTCTGCAGATATTTCTACTTTTGTAGTTTTGTAATTGTGGGGGTTTCACTGTTGCATTGATTATTTATTTATTTACATTGCTTACAGTCCACCTTTCTCACAGGGATTCAAGGCGGATTACTCATTATGAGTCAGTCCAGTCAACAAAATGGGACATTCAATGACCAACTCATTAGGATTTTAAAAGTCTGGAACCACCAGAAAGAACTGAAGCATAGCATAAGAACATAAGAAAAGCCATGCTGGATCAGACCAAGGCCCATCAAGTCCAGCAGTCTGTTCATGCAGTGGCCAACCATGTGCCTCTAGGAAGCCCCCAAACAAGATGACTGCAGCAGCACCATCCTGCCTGTGTTACACAGCACCTAAGATAATAAGCATGCTCCTCTGATCCTGGAGAGAATAGGTATGCATCATGACTAGTATCCATTTTAACTAGTAGCCATGAATACCCCTCTCCTCCATGAACATGTCCACTCCCCTCTTAAAGCCTTCCAAGTTGGCAGCCATCACCACATCCTGGGGCAGGGAGTTCCACAATTTAACTAAGCATTGCTCGAAGAAATACTTCCTTTTATCTCTCACCCTCCAGCTTCAGCAGATGACCCCATGTTCTAGTATTATGAGAGAGGGAGAAAAGCTTCTCCCTGACCATTCTCTCCAAACCATGCATAATCTTATAGACCTCTATCATGTCTCCCCTTAGCTGCCTTCTTTCCAAGCTAAACAGCCCAAAGTGTAAGCATAAGTATTCATATGACACATTAAGCAGTACAGAAATTACATAAAGAGTCCACCACTCTTAACCAGTACACCATGCCGAGAGAGAGGCGGTCCCACAAATAAGAGGGGCCAAGGCCTTGAAGGGCTTTGTATGTGATAGCCCTTCCTTGTTATTTCTTAATCACCATGGGGACTGCTTCTGCTGCAAGTCAGGGTATCGATCTTTCATTCAATCAATCGGTCAATACGACCATTGCTGTGTTGTTGAAAAGCTTAGCATTTTCTGGATGGACATGCAGCTGATTTGACAAAAAAGCATTGTGGTTTTTGATAAACCTGCCTGGGATTTTAGAACATTCTTCTTCCAAACAGATGGAACCTCACGTTTCCATCTCAAGGCTGTGGAAGCCCAGAACAAATGTTGGGTGAGAAATGAGATGTTTCCTGGAGAATCCCTGCTCTGGCAGTCAACACAAAGAATGCAGATTACCATCTCAGGTGATGCATTGATTGTAATGGGTTAAATTGATAGTCTCTCTTCCAACACATCTTTAAATGAGAAGGGTCAGGGAAAAGCCCACCCTTATACTGTCAGCTGTCTTTGTCCCCCCAATTAAGACTGCCACCAACTTTGACAATCACTATCTATTATCTACAAAATGATGGACGTTATCTACTTATCTGCCCAGTCTTTGCACATCCAGCTGCTAATTAGATTGAGTTTATCGTGGCTAAGATGCCTTTACCCTTTGCGACTTTTAAAGATTTGTATGTACGGTCTGCCCCTTTGTTCGACTTGTACTTATTTCCTCTCTATCTGCAATATGATTTCCCCCTCTTAATAGCCAGTCATTCTCAAGTGCATCAAAACTAGTATCTGAGGTTTTTCTCCTGAATTAATTTGTACTTTCAATCTCAAGCTTCTTAATGAGGCTCATTGGGAATAGACAGTTTAAAATTAAAGAAAGAGAAAGCAAGCAAGACCCCTTAGCAAGGACTAAGGAAGTGTCCTTGGCAGCATTTGTTCCCCTTCTTCTTTTCAGTTACGCATTTTCCAGATGATTTAGAACAAATAAATGCAGGTTTTATCCTTCACGCTATGTGCATGGTTGTTCCCATCCAAAGCCAGAAGCATCATATATTGTCCTCATGCCAGCCCTTTACTGGCAACCAATGTGAGATGGGAAGTAGAGACTGACATCACTTGGTGTGGTAACAGAATCTCCACCCAGAAGTGACATCGCTACATTATATGACACTCTAGGAATTTTGCAAACCCCCTATCCTCTGCTGCCAAAAGGAACAACTCCCTGCCCTCCTCTAAGTGACAGCCTTTCAGATATTTAAAGAGAGCAATCATGTCTCCCTTCAACCTCATCTCTTCCATACTAAACATTTGCAAATCCCTCAGCTTTTCCTTGTAGGGCTTGGTCTCCAGGCCTCCAATCATCCTCATCACTCTCCTCTGTCCCCACTCCATTCTGTCCCTTTTAAAAGTGTGGGCTCTAGAACTGAACACACAGCCAACATGGTGACCCCAGCAAGGGGATTTCAACACAAGTTGCAAGAAAGTATCTGTTCTTGTATTTTTCCTTTACTCTGACATATAAGAATTATAGCAAATTATGTCAGGTTTTTAGAAGTTCTTTTATTTTGAGCGAGATCATAAGAAGGAGTGTTTCCAGATCAAAGTAAGGAAGAAGAAGAAGAGTTGGTTTTTATATGCCAACTTTCTCTACCACTTAAGGGAGACTCAAACCGGCTAACAATCACCTCCCCTCCCAACAACAGACACCCTGTGAGGTAGGTGGGGCTAGGAGAGCTCTAAAGAGCTGTGAGTAGGCCAAGGTCACCCAGCTGGCCTTATGTGTAGGAGTGGAGAAGCCAACTCGGTTCAGCAGATTAGCATCTGCCACTCATGTGGAGGAGTGGGGAATCAAACCAGATTCTCCAGTTTAGAGTCCACTGCTCCAGACCATCGCTCTTAACCACTACACCACGCTGGAGAAGACTAAAGAGGATGTACTAGATCATGGTCACATCCATGATTCCATTTATTATTGCCCAATCCCAAGGCTTCTGCTGCACACAGTATGGGGGAGGCACACCAGAAAACCTTTTCATCTCTGCAGCAAATAACATCTCTAACAGGATCTCCCCAGTTCTGCCAGCATTTGCTCTGCTAGTTGCTGTATTCAAACCTCATTCTCAGCGGCATTCCAAAGATCAGAGGCTTTCTTATTGACCCAAGGAAGGCCCCCAGCGTGATGCTGTTAAACAGAAAAATCAGCACAGCTATGAGTGACAAGTATAAAGAGCTCCAGATGATAAGCAAAGAAAAACATTTGGATAGGATCAGAGAGAGTGGAGAGGCCATGAGAAGAGTGAAAGTTTTTTTTTCCAGGAAGCTAACACTGCTCTCCTTATGTTAAGCTAGTCCTGCCATGGCACTTTCTAAAGCCATCGGGGAATATGAGAAGTCCTGGCCCATGCGGGACAAGCACATACCACAGCAGTGGCATTAGAATAGGGTGGCCACCTCTCCCAGAAGTGACGTCCAGCATCACAGGACACTCTAAGATTCTCCTGAAACTCTATGGTTTTGGGGAAAATTCTAGAGTGCCCTGTGACACAGCGATGTCACTTCCAGTTGCACAGCTGGAAGTGAGATTGTGGCACTGCAAGATGCTATTTTGATCCGTCTCACACACACATCCCAGAAGCCTACCCTACATGGGAAGCAGTTGTGCTGCAGTGAACCCCACAGCCCCAGCTTCATGCAAGACAGGGGCCAAAGAGAAGAGGGAAACTGAATAAAAGGGGTCAATCACCCAATTTATGTAAATGTATGCACATTTGTATAATATTTAGCACTGCTTTCGGACAGTCTACAGAACTTCCCACACACAAGGTATTAATCTTGACAAACGAAGAAGAAGAAGAAGAAGAAGAAGAAGAAGAAGAAGAAGAAGAAGAAGAAGAAGAAGAAGAAGAAGAAGAGTTGGTTTTTATATGCCAACTTTATCTTCCTTTTAAGGAGTCTCAAACTGGCTTACAATCACCTTCCCTTCCTCTCCCCACAAAAGACACCTTGTGAGGTAGGCAGGGTTGAGAGAGTTCAGAGAGAACTGTGATTAGACAGAGCTTCCAAGGGTGAGCTACAAACTATAGCCCAAGGTCACCAAGCAGGCTTCATGTGTAGGAGTGGGGAAACCAACCCAGTTCATCAGATTAGGATCCACTGCTCATATCCACAGTACCATGCTGGTAATTAGGAGAATGTGATTACCCCCATAGTGAAGAATGATGGGTGAAAGATGATAGTGAAAAAGGATTACAGTCGTTTAGTGTGTTTCTGGAAGAGTCATGATTTGAATCTGGGACTTCCTGCTTTGCAGTTCTACTACTTTGCCTCTAGCAGAATGCATACAGGTGGCAGAAATTAGCTTTTCTTAGCCCAGAATTTGGGTGAGTTCCACGTAGAAGCTTGGCCAAGGGGATAAGATTAAAATATATGTCCGTTTTACCAAAAGAAAGCAAATGCAGCAACATCCAGGTAGGGCTCTGCTTATCCATGCCAGAATTTAAATCTGGCATGTTGTTTGACCTGTGATCCCTGGGTTCACCTGCTGGAGCTGAAGGCGAGAATACCAAAAGCAGAAGGTTCTACTCTGTTGGCCAAGGAAGGGCTGTCAGCTAGGTGAGAAGCCTCTGGATTCTCTCTGGTGAATCCAGAAGCTTCTCACCACCTGCCAAACACAGGGGCCAATCCAACATCCCTTCACACCCTTCTATGCCTGAAGTGGGATCCTGCATGGCGGGGGGAGGGTTGGGGTCACTGGGGATGTGGGGGGAGGTAGTTGTTAGTTTCCTGCATTCTGCAGGGTGTTGGACTAGATGATCCTGGTGGTCCCTTCCAACTCTATGAGTCTATGATTCTAAGTAGAGTTGCCAGCTCTGTGTGTGTGTGTTAAGTGCCGTCAAGTCACTTCCAACTCATGGCGACCCTATGAATCAACGTCCTCCAAAATGTCCTATCTTTGACAGCCTTGCTCAGATCTTGCAAACTGAGGGTCATGGCTTCCTTTATAGAGTCAGTACACCTCTTGTCAGGTCTTCCTCTTTTCCTGCTGCCCTCAACTTTTCCTAGCATGACTGTCTTTTCCAGTGACTCTTGTCTTCTCATAATGTGACCAAAGTATGATAGTTTTGTCATTCTAGCTTCTCGGGTCAGTTCTGGCTTGATTTGATCTACAATCCACTGATTTGTTTTTTGGCAGTCCATGGTATCTATAACACTCTCCTCCAACACCACATTTCAAAGGAATCTACTTTCTTCCTATTAGCTTTCTTCATTGTCCAGCTTTCACACCCATTCATAGTAATAGGGAATATGATGGCATGAATTAACTTGATTTTGGTGGCCAGTGACACATCCTTACACTTCAGAATCTTTTTCTAGCTCCTTCATGGCTGCCCTTCCCAGTCTCAATCGCCTTCTGATTTCTTGGCTGCAGTATCCCTTTTGGCCAAAGCAGCCATTTTCTCCAGGGGAACTGATCGCTGTAGTCTGGAGATCAGCTGTAATTCATGGTGATCCCCAGGTCCCCCCTGGAGACTGGCACCCCTAAGTACACATTACAGGGAGAAAAGAGAGGACTTGACATAGAATTGCCAGGTTTCATGGCAACCCCATGAGTATTATCACACCTCGTTCTCGCTGTTGACAATCATAACTTTAGCTTGTCATTCCAGATCTTCAGGCTGCACCTGGAGGTTGGCGACCCAAGCCTGAAGATTTTTAAGCCAGGAGGGATAAAATATGGAGTCCATTTTATTTGTGCAAGGAGTGAAAGAAGTTTATAGAGGCAACACTGCCCTGTATAAGCAAAAGGTGACAGCCAAAATTATGGACCCTAAAGTGGCCATAATAGTGGGAGGTAAACATAATATTCTTTTCTACAAAGATTTAACAGGAAGAGTAAAATGGCAGCTGAAATACTTGAGGAGCTGGCTGGGTAATAATGAATTCAGGGTGAATAAAGCTGGAAGAAAACTCTGTCCTTGGGCAAGAGAATGATTTCAGACAGAAAAGGGCAGACTTTGTTGCCGTTAGGTTCCTTTCTTTGAAAAGTGGACTACTGACGGGCCTGATGGGACAAGGCCTGAGAATGGACCGTCCTGCATTTCTAAAGGCCTTGTGGAGATGTCCATTTGGACTCAGGACGGTGTGTTAGGGGAGTGGGGGTTAAACACTTTCACCTCCGATATTTTTGTTAACAGGACTTGGTCTCCTCTTCTGGCTACTGTTGCAGAAACAAACAAAAAGACTTATACTGGTCTTTCCCACATGCTTCTGAAAGAGGAGCTGTAGCTCAGTGGTAAAGCATCTGCTCTGAACGCAGAATTTCCCAGGTTCAATCCTCAGTATCACCGATTTAAAGGATGGGGTAGAAGATAATATGGAAGACTAGGGATGCCAACCTCCAAGTACTGGGGGGGGGGGGAAGGCACCATTGTACTAATATCATGGAGATAAGGAATTCAGTACAGGAGCAACAATGTATGCAAAAGTGAAAACAGTATTTAAGTAAGCAATAAACACAGTATTTTGTATTGCAATCAGAAAAGGAACGGAGTTTAAAGGTGAAGTTTGAATCTGTTCTGGTGAATTCCTTAACTTCCAATGAAAAATAATTAGGAAGGACTGAGGAAGAGTCTCCTGTGGAGCTCGAAACGATCGTCTCCCTGTTGCCAACTCCTCTTCACCTGTCTGAATTTATCATAACTGGAGACTTCCTTCAAAATATTCATATGTGACTTTAAACCTTGACTTTGTCCATTTTTGCTAATTTTGTAACAATATCCTCCTTGTGTAGTCACTTTATATGTGTAATGTTATATCATCACTATTAATATATATAAATACTGTTTTCCCTTTTGCATACATTGTGCTGAATTCCTAACCTCCAAGTACTAGCAGCAGATTTCCTGCTATTACAACTGATCTCCAGCCAATAGAGATCCCCTGGAGAAAATGGCAGCTTTGGCCATTGGACTCTATAGTATTGAAGTCCCTCCCCTCCCCAAACCCCACCCGCCTCAGGCTCCGCACCAAAAACCTCCCCCCAGTGGCGAAGAGGGACCTGGAAACCCTACCAGTCAGGGTTCTTCTACTCATGTCTACTTAAGCGCTCAAAGGCAAGTAAGTGGACAGGAAATGGGAAGGGCAGTGAACCAAAGGCTTCCAAAATGCATATCATTTGAGTTCTGCGATTCTTCCCCCTTCCCCTTTATGCAGGGACTTATCTTCAGCAGCCCATTAAACGCCAGTGAGATCAAAAAGTCGCTCTTTATAAAGAAGTCAAGTGGGACAAAAGTCAAGTCAAGCTCCTTTTCGGGCCAGGCAGGAAGGTAAACTGGCCCGTGAAGAGTTCAATTACAAGAGGAGAACTCCTTTATGCCTATATCCAAACCTCTGATGTCCAGAGCTCACAAACCTGAACTGCAGTGTTTATTACCTACCAACCCAGCTTGGGGAAGCTAAATAAATATGTTCTGAGGGACCTGGGACTGGAAGGCGGATCCTAAATTATATATAACTTGAAGAAAGCAAGACCTCGCTAGCCTCAGGTCCTGTTTGGATTTCCCATTTCAGGGAGGGCGCGGAAGTGTGAATGGTGACTCACTCGCCGTTTTCTTCCTCCAAAATGAGTTCACCCTCTTATTGCTCCCTTTCAAAAGGCTAGTCAAAATGCATTTCTTTAAGCAAACTTTTGATGCCGGTGGCTGGCTGTTAACTGGAGGGTTGTTGTTTTTCCTGTCCTCCTCTTTTGATTACTTCTCCTTGGCAACCATTGGATTGATTGGGGGGATGTAATGGAACCAGTTCATTTAGAAACTAGGAAACCATGACAATAATGAGGGTGGCCAGCTCCAAGTTGGGAAATACCTGGAGATGCTGGGGGTGGAGCCTGAGGAGGGCGGGGCGTAGGGAGGGGAGGGACCTCAGTGGGGTATAATGTTATGGAAGCCATCATCCAACGCAGCCATTTTCTCCAGGGGAACTGATCTCTGTAGTCTAGAGATCAGTTGTAATTCCTGGAGATCTCCAAGCTTTCAGCCAGTGCTGCATTATGCGAATGGGCAAAAAAAACTTCAGTCATTTGTAATCTGAATGCACAAATCTATGTTGCATGGCCCTCTTGGCAAGAGAAACATACCCTCTTCCTCCTAGAAGGGTTGTGGCTAGGGCTCCCAGCTCCGGGTTGGAAAATACCTGGATATTTTCAGGGTTGAGCCTGAGGAGGGCGGGATTTGGGGAGGGGAGGGACTTCAATGCCATAGAGTGCAATTACCAAAGCAGCCATTTCCTCCAGGGGAACTGATCTCTTTTGCCTGGAGATGTTGTAATAGCGGGAGATCTCCAGCTACCACCTGGCGGATGGCAACCCTAACAATAATAAATTAGCACCTAAGGTCAAAATCCAGATGGGGCCCTACTCCTCTATGTAGTGTGCCAACTCCAGCTTGGGGGATTCCTGGAGGTGGTGCCTTGAGAGGGGAGTAGGGTTGCCAGCTCCGGCTTGGGGAACACCTGGAGATTTGGGGGGCAAAGTCTGAGGAGGGCGGGGTTTGGAGAGGGGGGGGGGACAATGCTACAGAGTCCAGTTGCCCAAATGGCCATTTTCTCCGGGTGAACTGATCTCTGTCGACTGGAGATCAGTTATAATATTTATTAATTTATTTTTATTTTATCTACAGCCTCCACCTGGAGGTTGTCAACCCTAGAGGGGAGAGTTTGGGGAACTTGCCCACCACCACTGGGCACTGGCAACCCTACTCCCCTCTCCAAACCCTGCCCTCCTCAGGCTCCACCCCCAAAATTTCCAGGTATTTCCCAACCCAGAACTGGCTACCCTAGCCACAGACCATTCCCCAAATTTTATCCATGTTTTAAAATGGAGAAGAAAATGATGTAAGCCACTTTGTGTCCCCTTATTGGAGAAAGGTGAGATATAAATCATGCAAACAAACAAAAAACATTTTCCTGCATATCCAACTGTCTCTCTCTTCCTGTACTCATTGCCAACCTCCAGGTACTAGTTGGAGATCTCCTGCTATTACAACTGATCTCCAGCTGATAGAGATCAGTTCCCCAGGAAAAAATGGTTGCTTTGGCGATTGGACTCTATGGCATTGAAGGCCCTTCCCTCCCCAAACCCCACCCTCCTCAGGCTCCACCCCCAAAATCTCCAGATATTTCCCAACCTGGAGCTGGCAACCCTATTTGTAAAGTGGAGTCTATGACATTATACCCTGCTTAATTGTCTACCTACCCCAAACCCGTTCTCCCCAGGCTCCACCCCCAAATCTCCAAGAAATTTCCTAACCCTATTATGTATACACAACGTATCTGGTTATGTCTTGTAAGAAACAAGGCTCTGAAAAAATGATTATTATTTTTTTCAAAATCTCAATTCTCCTCTGCTACAAACCATTTCTTGGTCTGGCACGCAGGTGGTTATCTGCAAGCAGTATAAAAAAAGGAAGAGCTTGGGTCACTGCACTAGATGAGATGCTGCTTGGCTCTGTAAACTGACAAAACATCTACTCACCTAGGAGCTTCTTTAGATGTTCATTCTCCAAAGATTTTTCTCTGCACCCTTTGCAAAGGCCCTAACGGTCCCCTCGGTCAGATTGCCACAAAATGAAAGCGTCTGCGAAAGTCAGAAGATCTGTGCGGAGCTGTAAGCTGTAGATGTGACCAATAGCAAATGTTGGGGGGTTCCCTCCCCCCTTTGCCTTCTGAGCAGAAAGGGCTCCTGAAGTCAGCTCAAAAAAAAACCCCAAATAAAGCAATAATCATCTTGGTGCTGGGCATTTCGTGCGGATTAATGACCAGCTGGGAGGAGTTGATGACCCAGAGCCTAGCCGAGAGCCATTAACCTCGGCGAGTCATTAATCCCCAGGGAATATCCTGTGCCAAGCTCATTTTATTATCCTAAATTGAAAAAAAAAAGAGCCTAGGCTACTAGGGAAAACTTCTTTTTTTACAACCAAATGACATTTACTGAATTTGTGCATATGTGTGTGTATATGTGGCATTAGTGGATCTATTTATATTCCAGCTAGGTCTGCAAGACTTTAAAACAAACGTTTTTGCAATGCAGGTCATAACTATGCTTAGGGTTACCAGGTCCCTCTTTGCCATCGGCGTAGGGTTGCCAACTGCCAGGTAGTTATACAAAAAAAAAAAAAAACTGTGCTGTAATTAGCGTTACTGAGGAAATAAACAGCACGAGGGCTCCACGTAATATACCAGTGTCTAAATAAATAACACTGCATTGAATTAATACACAATTTAATCAGCATTAATGCATGCTCCAATCCTCTGAAAATAACCAACAAAAACAATTCTATGCACATCCTTGTGCTACAGTGTAACATAAATACAACAACTCTATATCAAAAAAACCTTATGCAACTAATTACATCAAAAGTTGCATGTACAATCTTCCCCAAAAGGGTGACTGGTAAAGTATAAGTCCATATAAGGTAAATTGCAACTTTGTCACTCCACAATGTGGTCTGAAAAGTTCATTGCAAGGAACGTTCAAAAACCGATCAGGAGGAGTAAACGGAGAAATACTTGCGGCAGAGCCATGCAGGTGAGTGCAACCAAGCCCCTCTGAAGATCGGATTAGGAGAATCAAAGAAGAGAAAAATCATAAATGAGGATGTGTAACTGGTCAGGACACATTTTGATGGCTTCATCCGCTCAATATGTACTCATTATCTGGAGAGATGCTGATCCAAAAATTGTGCTAGAGGGGACTGTGCTAGAGCATCTGCATCTAGAGGGGGACACTCTAGCAATCTCCTTGGAAAACTCTGTGGAAGACATAGAGATTTTTGGGGAGAGTGCTAGAGCATCCATATCTGGTTTTACCAGGAAGTGACAATTGCTTCCCCCCCCCCCTTCAGCTGGCCCTCTTCCGCCCACTAACCAGCTAAGGGTTGGCGGGTAGCCTGGTTGATTGGCGGATATTTGCCTGCCAATACCGGGCAATTAACAAGCCTAACTGGCCCCCAGCTGGCTTCTCAGCTGAACTTGTTGGTATTGATGATTAAAGCTCCATATGTCTTGGGCCAACATATTTTAAGGACAGCCTTCTCCCATATGAACCTACCCATTTAATCTGGTTGTCTTCAGAGGCCCTGCTTTGGGTGCCATCACCATCTGGGTGGCAGCCCGAGAAAGGGCCTTCTTGGTCATGGTGCCAAAACTCTGGAACTCTCTTCCCATGGAGATTTGTCTGTCTCCCTCTATAGCTGTTTTCCACCAGCAGCTGGAGACTTTTTTGTTTCATTTGGCATACCCCCAGTTACTGGCCCTCCTCCATTGTTTTGGTGTTGTATATTTATGTACTTCTATGTTTTAAATTCTGTTTTAATGTTTAAATAATTTAATGTTTGCTGCCTTGGGGACCCTAATTGGATGGAAAGGCAGCACAAAAATGTTTTAAATAAATTGAAAAAGTAGATAAATAATATTATTTAGAGAAAGGGCAATGTCTAGTCTGCTGGTGAACTGTTATGTAGCACTTTGATAGACATTGTAGGCTGGATCCCAAGGTTTCATTCTTGTGATGGTGAAGCCTTTCTGTGGGGCAAGGAGATTTCTCCTGGCGGAGCATCCTTTGGCCGCAGAAGAAAGCGTACATGGACAAATGGTACAGATCTAAACATTGAAGAAGAGGAAGAAGAATTAGTTTTTATATGCCGATTTTCTCCACCTTTTAAGGAGAATCCAACCGACTTAAAATCTCCTTCCCTTCCTCTCCCCACAAGATACTTAGTGAGGTAGGTGGGGCTGAGAGAGTTCAGAGAGAACTGTGACTAGCCTAGGGTCACCCATTTGGCTTCATGTGTAGGAGTGAGGAAACCAACCTGGTTCTCCAGATTAGAGTCCACCGCTCTTAACCACTACACCACACTGGCTCTCACCACTTTGGACTTCAGGATGATGGATAAAAGTCCAAGCAAGACCTATCTCCACATCCAGATTAGATCTCCTCACTCCACTTGGATGTGACAGAAGCTACCTTATACTGAATCAGACCCTTGGTCCATCAAAGTCAGTATTGTCTACTCAGACTGGCAGCGGCTCTCCAGGGTCTCAGGCAGAGGTCTTTCACATCACCTACCTGTCTAGTCCCTTTAACTGGAGATGCTGGGGATTGAACCTGGGAGCTTCTGCATGTCAAGCAGATGCTCTACCAACTGAACCACAGCCCCGTCCCAAAGGGATCAGAGGTTGGGGAGGATATTTATATGAAGAAGGTAGCTGCTCCAACCAGTTTGTTATCGATTTGGGCCTGTTGTTTCTCCCTTGGGCGCAAAGCAATTCCACAAGAATGTGGCTGTTTCCTTTATTGACTTCTTGTATGGGGCCATGGGTGTTTGGCATTCTTGATCACCCACTAGTGCTGAGATATTTCTTTTTTTCTCCAGCAGCACTGCTCACAAAAACCGTCTCTTCATATTAGACAGAAGTGGATCAATGTGACACACTGAAGAACAAGGTTAAAACCAGAATTTCAAAATCGTGTTTACAAGTCGACAAGCTACCCTAAATAAAAATGTCTTTATTGTCTCCTTCTATTGACGTAACTTAATTTAAGGGCCCAATTGTGGCCGTTTGTTCCCGGGCAGGTAAGCAGTCATGCCACTTGCAGCTGTCAGATTAGAGTTCACAACTGCAGTCTGTATTTATGGAAAAGTTATTCTGCTGATGGCGAATAAAACAGAAGCCATATTTAAGAGCGATCAGGCGTGATGCAGTAGCTTTGAGTGCTAGAGCTGAATCTGGATTAAAATCCCTGGTGCTCCATCAGCTCAATGGAGATTGTTAGGTTTGGTCCCTAACAATGCATGGTGTGGAGAGGGTGTTCTCATAATACCAGAACACGGGATCATCTGCTGAAGCTGGAGGGTGAGAATTCAAAACAGATAAAAGGAAGTATTTCTTCACACCACGCATTGTTAAATTGTGGAACTCCCTGCCCCAGGATGCGGTGATGGCTGCCAACTTGGAAGGCTTTAAGAGAGGACATCTTCATAGAGGATAGAATTATCCATGGCTACTCGTCAAAGTGGATACTAGTCATGATGCACACCTATTCTCTCTAGTATCAGAGGAGCATGCCTATTGTGTGAACAGACTGCTGGACTTGATAGGCCATGGTCTGATCCAGCATGGCTTTATGTTCTTATGTCCCCACCTATGAAACAACAGTGGCCAACTTCATAGAGCTATTGTAAGAACCAATGAATAAAGAGCTGTAAAACTAGCCCTTTGTGAAAGGTACGTATAATTACATCTTCCCTGAAGTGCTGACTATATTTCTACAGTAGAGTTGTCCATCATAGCAAATATCAGAGGCTTACGGTTACATAACTATTTCTGTGGTAAGACCACTCAACAACATTTTGCCTAGTAAGGCCCCAATCAATCCAGCAATGGTTAGTCGGGACTAAAAAAAACTGAGAGGTATTTGCAGTAAATTTTCCCCATTAGTCAAAGATTCTTGATCACCTCTCTGGATTCTAGTTTGTTCACAGATTGCAAGAAAGATGTGTGAACCTCAAATTAAAATCAGATTTAAATGAGGTGTTTCTGTGTGCTGGAAGGAAGGAGAATTGCATGGCTTGTCTGCCAGTCAGAGCAGATAATACTGACCTTGATGGACCAATAGTCTGATTCCATATTAGGAAGGACTTCCTGACAGTTAGATTGGTTGCTCGGTGGAACAGGCTTCCTCGGGAGGTGGTGGGCTCTCCTTTTTTGGAGGTTTATAAGCAGGTGCTAGATTACCATCTGACAGCAATGCTGATTCTGGGAGCTTAGACAGCTCATGAGAGGGAGGACAGGGAGGGATAAGAAGGGACCAGTACTTTTCAACCTGTTCATCAATGACCTGGAGTTGGGGTTAAACAGTGAAGTAGCCAAGTTTGCAGATGACACCAAATTATTTAGGGTGGTTAAAACAAAATCGGACTGTGAAGAGCTCCGGAAGGATCTCTGCATACTGGAAGAATGGGCATTAAAATGGCAAATGAGAGTCAATGTGAGTAAGTGTAAAGTGATGCATATTGGGGCAAAAAATCCCAACTTCACATATACACTGATGGGATCTGTGCTGGCAGCGACAGACCAAGAAAGGGATCTTGGGGTGGTAGTGGATAGCTCAATGAAGATGTCAACCCAGTGTGCGGCTGCTGTAAAAAAGGCAAATTCCATGCTGGCCATAATTAGACGAGGAATAGAGAATAAAACTGCTGATATCATACTGCTCTTGTACAAATCTATGGTGAGACCACACTTGGAATACTGTGTACAGTTCTGGTCACCACACCTAAAAAAGGATATTACAGAGCTTGAGAAGGTGCAGAAAAGAGCAACCAAAATGATTAGGGAACTAGAGCAACTGTCCTATGGGGAGCGGTTAAGACACTTAGGGCTTAGCTTGGAAAGAAGGCAGCTAAGGGAAGACATGATAGAGGTCTATACAATTATGCATGGTTTGGAGAGAGTGCTCAGGGAGAAGTTTTTCTCCCTCTCCCATAATACCAGAACACGGGGTCATCTGCTAAAGCTGGAGGGTGAGAGATTCAAAACAGATAAAAGGAAGTATTTTTTCACACAACGCATATTTAAATTGTGGAACTTCCTGCCCCAGGATGTGGTGATGGCTGCCAGCTTGGAGGGCTTTAAGAGGGGAGTGGACATATTCATGGAGGAGAGGGGTATTCATGGCTATTAGTTAGAATGGATACTAGTCATGCTGCATACCTATTCTCTCTAGTATCAGAGGAGCATGCCTATTATTTTGGGTGCAGTGGAACACAGGCAGGATGGTGCTGCTGTAGTCGTCTTGTTGTGGCTTCCTGGAGGCACCTGGTTGGCCACTGTGTGAACAGACTGCTGGACTTGATGGGCCTTGGTCTGATCCAGCAGGGCCTTTCTTATGTTCTTAAGTCAGCACTCAGCTCTCATGGCCCTTTCTTACATGCCCAGTGTACCACTTTGGAGTCAGGAGGGGATTTTCCTCCAGGCCAGACTGGCCAGGGATCCTGGAGATGTTTTGCCTTCTTCAGGCCTAGAGCAGGTGTCACTGGAGGAGTTGGGGATGGGGGTAGTTGTGTTGTGCAGAGGGTTGGATTAGATAGAATAGAATAATAAAATCATAGAGTTGGAAGGGACCAGCAGGGTGATCTAGTCCAACCCTCTGCACAATGCAGGAAATTCCAAACTACCTCCCCCCAACACCCTATGTGACCCCCCACTCCATGCCCAGAAGATGGCCAAGATGCCCTTCCTCTCATGAACTGCCTAAGGTCATAGAATCAGCATTGCTGACAGATGGCCATCTAGCCTCTTCATAAAAATCTCCAGGGAAGGAGAGCTTACCACCTCCCGAGGAAGCCTGTTCCACTGAGGAACCTCTCTAACTGTTAGAAAGTTCTTCCTAATGCCTATACGGAAACTCTTTTGATTGAATTTCAACCCGTTGGTTCTGGTCCGACCTTCTGGGGCAACAGAAAACAACTCGGCACCATCCTCTATATGACAGCCCTTCAAGTACTTGAAGATGGTTATCATATCACCCCTCAGTCTTCTCCACTCCAAGCTAAACACCCCTAGCTCCTTCAACCTTTCCTCATAGGACTTGGTCTCCAGACCCCTCACCATCTTTGTGCCCTCCTCTGGACACGTTCCAGCTTGTCTACGACAGCCATCTAAACAATGAGACGATAGCCATGTAAACAGCTTTTTCAGACTATGGGGAGAAAGAGTCCTCCTGACATTCTCCTTGCTCTAAACACCTGTGCATTGGCACATTTCAATTCAGGAGATTTTTGCTCTGCTGAGAATGATTTAATGACTTCCAAGTTAAATGTGGTCTTGGGAAAGAATAATTGCTTCAAGCAGGCTTTCCCTCCGTTGATCTCTTTTCCATCATCTGTGCATCCAGAACGTTCAAAACATGGTATTTCACAGGGGTTTTGTTTGCAGCTCTCGGCAATTAGCGGAGTGATTATTTTAGGATCTGCAACCCACTTGTCGTTTCTGCGCTGGTTTTGCAAGGAGCGAGCCGTTTACCTGCTGCTTCTGCTGACCCATTAATGTTGGGCAGCAGACTCTCCCCCTCCTCCTTGTTTTAAGCCCTGCTTATTATGCCTCTTTAATGGTTTCTCCTTGGCACTCGGGGAAGTGTTCTTTTGGGGGGGATCACATTTAATACACTTTAGGGATTTATGTTTTGGGAGAGGAAACATTACATCAATGGATTTCTCTTTTCATTGAACTGGGAATGAGGCCATTTTGATCCTCACTCTAACAGAGAATCTTCTCTAGTCCTGAACTTTCTCACCTCGGCTGCCTTGAGCAACCAGTGTGGTGTAGTGGTTAAGAGTGGTGGTTTGGAGCAGTGGACTCTGATCTAGAGAACAGGATTTGTTTCCCCACTCCTACACACGAAGCCAGCTGGGTGACCTTGGGCAAGTTACAGCTCTGTTAGAGCTCTCTCAGCCCCATCTACCTCACAGGGTGTCTGTTGTGGGGAGGGGGAGGGGATTGTAAGCCAGTTTGAGTCTCCCCTAAGTGGTAGAGAATGTCAGCATATAAAAACCAACTCTTCTTCAAATTCTTCAATGCTCCCATCTTTTATGAATATGTCAGATAAACAATGGTGCAAATGCAAGAGAGATGCACAGGGGTGGGGATGACCAGGGGGATGGTATAATACAGGTCGATTCATTTTGTGTAAACTGTGTATAACATTATTTTGATGATAACTGGAGAAATTATTTCATCCCAATCGGTGATGGACTGGTCGTTGAACTTACAGGGAAATCTCCTGGTTGGCCACTGCCCCAGCAATTCTGGCAGTGTCTCTGGGGCCACTTGGTCCAAACCCTTCAGTAGTGATGACAATTGGGGGTCACATCACCAAATGTCTCCTCCTGCGTTAGTGCCAGTATGCTGGAGAAGGTAAACCAAACAAACCCCTGTGAAATACCACGTTTATAAATCACAGTGGGTAGCCGTGTTAGTCTGTCTGCAGTAGTAGAAAAGAGCAAGAGTCCAGTAGCACCTTAAAGACTAACAAAAATATTTTCTGGCAGGGTATGAGCTTTCGTGAGCTGTGGCTCACAAAAGCTCATACCCTGCCAGAAAATATTTTTGTTAGTCTTTAAGGTGCTACTGGACTCTTGCTCTTTTCTACCACGTTTGTAAAGGTTTGGATGCACAAATGATGAAAAAGGAGTTCAACAAGAGACTGGGGGAAACCCATTCTGAGCAATTATTCTTTCCCAAGACCGTGTTTAGCTTGGAAGTCATTAAGTCATTCTCAGCAGAGCAAAAATCTCCTGAATTGAAATCTGCCAATGCACAGATGTTTAGGGCAAGGATAATGTCAGAAGTAGTCCCTCCCCTGTCTCCTCTCAATTTGGAAAAAGTCTTTTAAATCACTGTTGCATCATTAAGTGGCAGGGCAGAGCTATTTAAATGCACATTGCTGGAAACACACACATACACACATATAGATGTCAAGTCACAGCTGTTTTATGGCGACCATGTAGTTTTTTCAAGGCAAGAGACGTTCAGAGGTGGTTTGCCATCGCCTGCCTCTGCACTGCAACTTTGGACTTCCTTAGTGGTCTCCCATCCAAGTACCAACTAGGGCTACCCCTGCTTAGCTTCCAAGTTCTGATAAAATTGGGCCAGCCATGGCTATCTAGGTCAGGACAACAAACAGCTGCAAAGGACTTAATGATGTATTTGGACTACATGTAAGTTTACACCTGCTGCTTTTACAATAACCTGTACAGGATGCAATTCACATGAACACATGAAGCTGCCTTATACTGAATCAGACCCTTGGTCCATCAAAGTCAGTATTGTCTACTCAAACCAGCAGCGGCTCTCCAGGGTCTTAGGCAGGGTTCTTTCACATCACCTTCTTGCCTAGCCTCTTTAACTGGAGATGGCAGGGATTGAACCTGGGACCTTCTGCATGCCAAGCAGATGCTCTACCACTGAGCCACAGCCCCTCCCCTCTGTTTGCACTGCTAAACTGAGTGGTCCTGGAAATGTTGGCTTGTAGCACCGCAAGGACCACTCGGGATGGCTTGCTCCAGGGGACTGTTTTCACTTCCCAGTCCATTCCTGATCCCATGCTTGATAAGAAAAGTGGCTCAAAATAGGTGACTTTCAAAAAGAAATTTGTTTATAAATCCTGCCCCTCCTCCCTGACCAAGCAATAGTGACCTACAATGAGAATCTCCAGTACTGGCAGGGAAAAACTCATTCATACATATATTCACACTTGCTTGTACCTGCTTTGCAAGTGAGAATTTTATGTAGGGCTGCTCAGAGTGTGGTCAGCTAGGACCCACAAAGCAAGAGGGCCTCTGCCTGGGGTTGCCAGCTCCGGGTTGGGAAATACCTGGATATTTTTGGGGTGGAGCCTGAGGAGGGCGGGGTTTGGGGGACTTCAGTGCCATAGAGTCCAATTGCCAAAGCGGCCATTTTCTCCAGGTGAACTGATCTTTTTTGGCTGGAGAGCAGTTGTAATAGCAGGAGATCTCCAGCAAGTACCTGGAGGTTGGCTACCCTATCTCTGCCTCAGCTCCTAGGTGTACCATTGGTCCTGCTAAAGTGCTCATGATAACTCTTGGCATTTTCTTTACCGTTTCCATTAAAAAGAGAAAATGACATATTACAGTGTAAGAGGTACACAGAATCTCAAGCCGTAATTGGAATATGATGGAACCCGTCCTCAGACATGATGCTCTATATATATGGTCATGTTTGAAACAGAATAGCTTCTAATTTGAGGCTTCAGTGATTGTTAAAGCCTTGATGTGCATACCATCTGGAACAGGTTGCATTAATTATTTTTCACTCCTTTGGTGAAGCTTAAGCCACCTGTAGAAGGTACACTTGGAAAGCTGGGCGGGGAAGGGGCCTGCTTATTACCTAAGTCTGAACCCAACTGTAAAGGAATCAAAATCAGTCAAGGGAAGGTTGAATAGTTCTATACATCTGGTAGGGTTGCCAACCTCCAGGTGGTGGCTGGAAATCTCCCGCTATTACTACTAATCTCCAGGTGAGAGAGATCAGTCCACCTTAGAATCATAGAATCATAGAGTTGGAAGGGACCACCAGGGTCATCTAGTCCAACCCCCTGCACAATGCAGGAAATTCACAACTACCTCTCCCCCACACCCCCAGTGACCCCTGCTCCATGCCCAGAAAATGGCCAAGACGCCCTCCCTCTCATGATCTGCCTAAGGTCATAGAATCAGCATTGCTGACAGATGGCCATCTAGCCTCTGCTTAAAAACTTCTAGGGAAGGAGAGCTTACCACCTCCCGAGGAAGCCTGTTCCACTTAGGAACTGCTCTAACTATTAGAAAATGGCTGCTTTGGCAGTTGGACACTATGTCCCTCCCCTCTCCAAACCCCGCCCTCCTCAGGCTCCATCCCTGAAATCTCCAGGCATTTCCCAACCCGGAGCTGGCAACCCTATTTTGAGGTACTACTCATTCTGCCTATTAATGCAATCAACAGCCTGATTTTCCTAGTTCAACTGTAGCCATTTCTTACGAACTAGCCCTACGCTTCTCATCCCTTGTCTCATAGCCTGCTTCCTTCTACTCCCGAAATGCAAACACGTTCGGCGCTCCTGGCGTCTCTCTCATTTACTTGCCTCTCACTTTATCCTAACCTTTCTGATGCCAAAGTGGCTGAGTGCATCTTCCAGGGCAAGGCCTTTGCGTTAAATGTAATAAATTTCCTCTCCTGTTTACTGTTGAGTGGAGAGTCGGAGCCCAGAGCATACACCATTAATAAAATCTGTTGGTAACACACTTGAGATGTCTCAGTGCTAAAACATCTCCTAATTGGGCCAGCGTTTTTCAAGCATCCAAGCAGATGTCTTATAAATGAAAGCAAGACACTGAACTAAGTAAAATGATCACATAAACCAAATCATGTGGGACGTTCATCGGTATGAAGCTGCTTCTGAGCCAAGTCACACTATGTACCTATTGACAGATAAATGAGGACCTCTAAAGTCTGAGACGGAGACATACCTTTAAAGGTATATGTCAGCACTTTCCTAGCAATTTGGCTGCACGACTCTCACGGGAGGCTTGTATTTTCCCACCTTCCTACTTCGATACTGGTGAATTAGGAATTTTTGAAAGGAAAACAAGAGAAAGACTGACACTTTTCTGTTAGGCTTTGAAACACTGGATTGGAAAAATAATAATATCATGTGTTTAAAATAAGCAACATTAAAAAAAAAAAAACATCCAGCCAATTAATTTTTTAAAAAAACACCCACAGATTTAGGAAGTAGCTTGCAGTGCATTTTACATGGGTGACCAGCATGTGGCATGAATGCATCAGCCAGCCAGATGTTCCTACACACCTGGAAGGGATGTGATGGCATATTGTGGGTCCTACATTCATTCTGCTTCTCCAGTGTTGTATTCCAAACTATCTCATAGTTTCTTTCTTTATTAAATGTATAACCTTTTTTTCCCCCAACTACAAAGCTCCCAAAGCAATTCACAACATTTTAAAATACAGTTTTTCTTCTTTCACCAACCTCCTTCCTAATACCTTAGCGCTCACTATGGGGCATGGTTGTATTGAAGCTCATTTATTCCCAACATCTTATAACCTGTCTTTCTCCCATCGCTGTGAAAGTTATTAAAGAAAAGCCCTCCCCCCCCCATAATGCCCTATGAGCATTCATCCCAATGTGACATCTGAAGAAGAAAAAGAGTTGATTTTTATATGCCGACTTTCTCTACCTTTTAAGAAGAATCAAATCGGCTTACAATCTTCTTCCCTTCCTCTCCCTACAACAGACTCCTTGTGAGGTAGTTGGGGCTGAGAGAGCTTTAAGAGAACTGTGACTAGCCTAAGGTTACCCAGCTAGCTTCATGCAGAGGAGCAGGGAATCAAACCTGGTTTTCCAGATTAGAATCCGCCGCTCCTACCCACTACACCATGCTCCCTATGATTTCTGGAGGGGCCATGGCTCAATAGCAGAGCAGAAGGCCCCAAGTTCAATTCCTGGCAGTATCATGAATTAAAAGGAGCAGGCAATAGTAGGGTCGCCAACCTCCGGGTGGTGGCTGGAGATCTCCTGGGATTATAAATGATCTCCACACAACAAAAATCAGTTCACCTGGAGAAAATGGCTGCTTTGGAAGGGGGACTCTATGGCATTATACCTCACTGAAGTCCTTCCCCTTCCCAAGCTCCGCCTTCATCAGACTCCAAACCCAAAATCACCAGGTATTTCCCAGCCCAGAGCTGGCAACCCTAGGTCGTAGGTGAGATGATATACCTCTACCCTGACACCCTGGAGAACAAGTGCCAGTCAGAGTAGACCTTGATAGCCAGCGTGGTGTAGTTAGGGTTGCCAGGTCCCTCTTCTCAACTGGAGGGAGATTTTGGGGGTGGAGCCTGTGGAGGGCGGGGTTTGGGGAGGGGAGGGACTTCAATGACATAGAGTTCAATTACCAAAGCGGCCATTTTTCTCCAGGTGAACTGATCTCTATCGGCTGGAAATCAGTTGAACTAGCAGGAGATCTCCAGCGACTACCTGGCAGTTGGAGAGAATAAAGGCTCAGTGCTGTATAGATAATGGAAAAGATCCAAACAGCACTACAAAATAATTATTTAACCAGAAATAAGTTTATCTAAGTGCAAAAGTGCAAAAAAGTGAAACTATATACAAAGGAAACACAAACAGCAATATCTATACAGTATGCAAAACAGTCCAGCAAAATATGCAATATGACAGAAAAATTTGTTCAATGAGTCACTTAGGAACAATGTCACTGTCCATGGGAGACTTTCCTGTGCTTCAAAGTAGCTGGACACGAGATGTCAAAAAGAGGACCACAACAAGGAGGTGCCAAGAGGAGGTGTCCGGACGTGTCGTCTAGATCCTACACACGTTTCGCACGTGGCTTCATCAGCTAAGCATATCAGAAAGATTTATAATAATCATATCAATTTCAAAAAGGACCGAAGGAATTTCTATCAAGGTCTCCAAAGCTTTGAACCACTTTGAAGCACAGGAAAGTCTCCCATGGACAGTGACATTGTTCCTAAGTGACTCATTGAACAAATTTTTCTGTCATATTGCATATTTTGCTGGACTGTTTTGCATACTGTATAGATATTGCTGTTTGTGTTTCCTTTGTATATAGTTTCACTTTTTTGCACTTTTGCACTTAGATAAACTTATTTCTGGTTAAATAATTATTTTGTAGTGCTGTTTGGATCTTTTCCACTACCTGGCAGTTGGCAACCCTAGGTGTAGTGGTTAAGTGTGGTTGGGACTGCAGGAGTCCCCAACTCAGGGGAAAGAAGCCTTTAATCTGCAGCAGTAACACAGCTGGTGGTCAGAGGGTGGTATTGCAGTTATCAGCTCAGCAGGAATCATGTGACCCAAGGGGCCAATGCAATTCCACCTGGTTTTATAAATCTGCTGACTCTGGCCTGGATTCTCAATTTGAGAAATTCATCATGCTGGTACACACAGAGGAGCTTGAACTCTTGCTTGCTACTATCCTGGATGATATTACTACTATGTACTACTAGGGTTGCCAGCCCTGACCTGGATGGCCCAGGCTAGCCTGATCTTGTCAGATCTCAGAAGCTAAGCAGGGTCAGCCCTGGTTAGTATTTGGATGGGAGACCACCAAGGAATGCCAGGGTTGTTGTGCAAGGAAGGCACTGGCAAACCACCTCTGTTAGTCTCTTGCCATGAAAACCCCAAAAGGGGTCGCCATAAGTCGGCTGCGACTTGAAGGCACTTTACACACACACAGGGTTGCCAACCTCCAGGTAGTAGCTGGAGTTCTCCTGCTTTTACAACTGATTGCCAGCTGATAGAGATCAGTTCACTTCAAGAAAATGGCATTGAAGTCCCTTCTCAAACCCTGCCCTCCTCAGGCTCAACTCCAAAATCCTCCTGCTGGTGGTGAGGAGGGACCTGGCAACCCTATGTACTATGCAGAATAAGTGATACTAAACAAACAAGCAAATGGAAAAGTCAGGATAACTTTGTGTTCTTTGCAATTTCTTTCTTCTAGCGATGAATATACATACTGTGGAGGAAGAACAACAGTGTGGCAGGCTGTGTAAATAGTGTGCATTTCAGAGGGTGGTATTGCAGCAGGAAGAAAATAGATTCCTTTGAAATGTGGTGTTGGAGGAGAGTGTTACAGATTCCGTGGACTGCCAAAAAAACAAATCAGTGGGTTATAGATCAAATCAAGCCTGAACTGACCCTTGAAGCTAAAATGACTAAACTGAGGCTATCGTATTTTGGTTATGTCATGAGATGACAAGAGTCACTGGAAAAGACAGTCATGCTAGGAAAAGTTGAGGGCAGCAGGAAAAGAGGAAGACCCAACAAGAGATGGATTGACTCAATAAAGGAAGCCACAGCCTTCAATTTGCAAGATCTGAGCAAGGCTGTCAAAGATAGGACATTTTGGAGGACTTTCATTCATAGGGTCGCCATGAATCGGAAGTGACTTGACAGCACTTAGCACACACACATTGCAGCTATCTGCTCAGCAGGATTCATGTGGTACAAGGGGCCAACACAATTCTACCTGGTCTTATGAAACTACTGACTCTGGCCTCAATCTGAGAAATTCATCACAATGAGTCAGACAAAGCCGCTTGACCTCTTGCTTGCTACCATCCTGGATGATGTTAGAGAGCCAATGTGGTGTAGTGGTTAAGAGCGGTGGACTCTAATCTGGTGAACTGGGTTGGTTTCCCCACTCCTACACATGAAGCCTGCTGTGTGACCATGGGCTAGTCACAGTTCTCTCCAAACTCTCTCAGCCCCATCTCTTTCCTGCATTGTGCAGGGGGTTCGACTAGATGACCCTGGTGGTCCCTTCCAACTCTATGATTCTATGATTCTACCTCACAAAGAGCCTGATGTGGGGAGATGATTGTAAGCCTGTTTGATTCCCGTTAAAAGATAAAGTCGGCATATAAAAACCAACTCTTCTTCTACTACTATTACTATTATGTACTACATGGAATAAGTAATACTAAACAAACAAGCATATGGAAATGTCAGGATAACTATATGTTCTTCACATTTTCTTTCTTCTAGCGATGAATATGCATACTGTGGAGGAGGAACAACAGGGGGTCAGGCAGTGTGAATAGTGTGCATTCCAAGAATCAGGGGAAATTGGGTAAAGAGGTAAATGTCTGATGGCATCCTCAGCAGTAGGAGGAAATGTATAAACCTCACAGTGACAAGGTTGAGGCCATTAATTTGCCGGGAACATGCGGCACAGAAAGCACGGAGAAAGTTTTCGTTCTTGCTATGAAGGATTGTGCTCTTCAATAACAGCCATCGTTGGCGTCTTGTTTGCCTTGGATTTCTAAAGGGGTGTGACTCACAGCGCCCATTGTGTTGTTGTGTTTGCACATTTGTTTTTGTATCATGTAATTAGATAGTTACATTGAGGTGCTTTTGTTTATCTTGTATATATTGCATGGGCGAAAACGCACGGTCGCTTTATCCTCCTTTAATCCCTGTTTTCGCCAGGATTGAACGCACATTAGGCGAAACGCATGCGTTTTATCCAGGCTCAATCCTGGCTGAAACAGGGATTAAAGGAGGCTAAAGTGACCGTGCGTTTTCGCCCCATGTCTACTTTGTGAAATACAAAGATAAGTTTGGGCCACGTGCTGTTATTTCTTGTGAGTCGGGAACAACACGCGGGCTGTTGTGGTTGGCCGGCGCAAAGATCGTTTTCCAGAAAGATTTTCCCAATCGGCAAATATTTATTATGAGGACAATTACCAGCTTGGATTGAGCGGCTGCCAATGGAGACCCTTGCTTAACAGGGAGATTGGCAAGCGCTTCTCTTCCAGGTGAAAATTAAAAACAAGACGAAACACAAACACATTTGTCATTAATATTACACCCTACAGCATCCTTTTCACATGGGGGAACTCTGACAAAGGTTGATGACATTACTAGAAAAAAATTTAAAGGGAAAAATGTGCATAGTATCATTTCTACTTCTTCTGCCTTAATTATAAGAACACTTCATATTTAGTCAGTGGTATATATAAGCCAAAATTCCATAGCATAGAAAAGGACTGAAGAAGAAGAAGAGTTGGTTTTTATACCCTGCTTTTCTCTACCTTTAAGGAGTTTCAAGTGGCTTACAATCTTCTTCCCTTCCTCTCCCCATAACAGACACCTTGTGAGGTAGGTGGGCCTGAGAGAGCCCTGAGAGAACTGTGACTAGCCTAAGGTCACCCAGCAGGCTTCATGTGGAGGAGTGGGGAATCAAACCCGGTTCTCCACATTAGAGTCCACCGCTCTTAAACACTACGCCCCTGTTGTCAGGACAGAAACATTTCTTCACAGGATGCCAAAATGGCTAACTTGGGGCATATTTGGGGATTGGATCTATCCAGATGTACAGCCCTAGTCACAAGACCCATCAGCCAGGTTGATGGGCAAGCCACACATCTTTAATTAAATAAGTAATTGAAGCAACCATGGGAATACTAGATCTTCCTCAGAAAAAAATAGCTACAATTTCCATGGGGCGGTATGAGAATTTTGATTCTCCCCCCCCCCCCCACTATCCAACTGTACCTTCTTGATGTACAAATCAAGCTACCGGGTGCAGCCGTGAGCATGCTAGCCATCGATAAGCCATGGTGAGGGCAGAAAGGCAGAATAAAACCATTGTCAAATAAATACAAATAAAGGTGGCGATTTCCTTCATCTCCTCCCCGATATATTTGTTCTCTTTCACTGAGCAGCCACAGTGTACTTTTGAAAAAAAAACACTCGAACACCTTCCAAACTGATGCTTGCAAGTTTTATTAATTCATTCCAATTAACCCACCGTTAAGTTTCCTCGTGGGCGTGAAAATAATTAAAGCAGCTGACACTACACTTTTTAATGCTGATAATGATCAAGTATTAGTGCTGAGAGAAAACTGTTACATTTTTATATATATATTTCTAGAGCCAAAGTGGCTTTGCAGCTTGTAGTTGTTACTCACTGGGTGTATGCAGCCAACACAGCTTCCATAAAGCTCCACACCGGATGAAGATCACATTTCCCAAGATGCAATGTTTCGCACTAGGAAAATGCCACACTTCACAATGTAGGTACGTCTACTGATACGAGGAACGGTTGTTGAGTTGGGTCTTGAGGTGAGGTTTGTTAGGGATGCCAACCTCCAGGTGGTGGCTGGAGATCTCCCACTATTACAGCTGATCTCCAGGTGACAGAGATCAGTTCCCCTGGAGAAAATGGCCTCTTCGGCAATTGGACTCTATGGCATTGAAGTCCCTCCCCTCCCCAAACCCCATCTCCCCAGGCTCATGAATTTCCCAACCCGCATTTGGCAACCTTAGCCACAGTAGTGACGCAAGAAGGGACCATTTTTAAAAAGATGACCTTCCCCAACAACCTGGTCAGAAGTCCAAGTTTCTTTCTGTTACATTTTTCTTGCCCTCATCCCAACTGCCTCAGTGTAGCACAGATGGTTGTCCCTTCCAGATAATCCTTGGGCTATACTAGTCATCTTCAACTTCTTGGTTAGGTAGGCCAAGGAGTGCAAACTGCTGATTTACAAGCCCTTATAGATAGGGTTGCCAGGTCCCTCTTAACAACCGGCAGGAGGTTTTTGGGTGGAGCCTGAGGAGGGCGGGGTTTGGGTAGGGGAGGGACTTCAGTGTCAAAGAGTCCAATTGCCAAAGCATCCATTTTCTCCAGGTGAACTGATTTCTATCGGCTGGAGATCTCCAGCTAGTACCTGGAGGTTAGTAATCACTGAATAATTGGTACGTATGCTGAATAACGTTAGTTGAGAATAATAAACAGCACCACAGCTCAATATGAATAGAAATAGAAAACTAGTAATAATCAAACATAAATCAACAAGGTATATGTCAAGCACTAAACATAGCCTTAAAGTGATAACGCAAATATGACAAACATAACACAAGCCAATGTAATAAAGTCCGTGCTGAAAGGAAAAAAAATATCGGTTCCTTCACCGTGGTAGTCCAGATAAGGTAAGTCTGATAATGCGGTTAATCCACCGTCGTTTCAAGGATGTGATGTCACATGCTTGCAGCTTAGTGGCTTCCATGCTGCTCCTTAGGAGTTGATGGTGGAAAAGTTGAAGACTACTTGGTTAGGCCAGGAGAGAGTAACTGGCCTAAAGCCATCTTAGGAATTTCATGGCAGAGAGGGAATTTGCATTCACATTTCCCCCAGCTCTAGTCCAACACTGTACTAGACCACAGGGTCACACTAGAATGTCTACTGGGTTCTTCCTGACTAGGCAATTCCAATCCCAGATACCGGAAGAAGGCTTGTACTGAGTTAGACTGCCTAGTCCAGTAGGGTCTCCCAGATTGACACTGGTTCTCCAAGGTCTCCTGAGAGCCTTTAACTAAAATCTTTTAACATTACCGAGAGAACTTGAGAACAACCATGGGGCAGTGACTCGACGTAACCTAAGCCCAAGGACATAAAGGCAGGCCAGCAGGGAACAAAGGTAAAATGAAATGGAATCTAATTAGGATCCTGGTGTAGATGCATCTATTGTGTTATTCTGCACAACAGCACAGTCATAATAGCAAGAGATTACCATCACCTATCACTTTCCTCTTTAAAAAAACAAAACAGTTTCATTAAACTAAACAAATGTATTGATATTTTCCCCTCCCAGGCACAAGCGGTTTATGTAATAATCTGTCAAGTTAAATAAGATGTTGACCCGGAGACCTCTAAATAATGGTGATCATTGCCTTTGTGTTATCTTAAGGAAGATACATGAAGCCTGACCCTTTGAATGCCTTGGAGGTTATTAATATGACAGTGTTATTTAGGATTGTCTGGAAAATCAATATTGAAATGCTATTACATCGGACAGTGGGATCATCAGTAGAAGTGATTGGAGGCAACGTAATGAAATCAACAACACGTTTGCTGAGACAGGAATACAGTGCAAAAGAGAATACATCAATATAATTTGTAGCTGCAGTTTGCCATGGGTGTATGGATGGAACTAGAACTCAAGTGTCCTACCACCGTGTCAGCCCTTCGTCGATAGAAATCTAGGAGTTCATGGTTCAATCTTATTCAGCAGTATTTCTGAACAATGCAGGAGAGTTGCCACTGGAGGGAGAATGCCGGTGATTCAAAATTACCAGGGGTTAGAAATTGGACTCTATGGCATTGAAGTCCCTTCCTTCCCCAAACCCTGCCCTCCTCAGGCTCCGCCCCCAAATCCTCCCACCAGTGGCAGAGAGGGACCTGGCAACCCTTCCTACGGTGGTTGTGACTTGCCACCACTTTACACATACACAGATACCACTACTGTTCCACTAATGGTAGCATTCTCTTCTTGGTGCAAGGAGCAATGGCGCAAAGGGCTCTTCCACTAGTAGAAAATCCTGTTGGGCTGGAGAAAAATGCTGCTGCTATTGGAATGGACCTGAGGGATACAACTTATTGGAATTACTATAGGTGGGTTTTACAGTGTACAAGAGCAGATGGCTACAGAAGAATGATAAGAGAGCATGTCACTGTGAAGGTTTCAGTTGTGGTCTTGTATGTGTTTTTTTATAACCACTTTAATTTATGGCCTTGAAGTTTTAAATAAATAAATAATAGGGTTGACCACAGATTGTGCTGATAGTCCTTCAGCCTGACCCAATGATGATTGTTCCATCAATCTGGGGCTTATTGATCCAGCATATAACAAAGAGGTAATTTCAATCAAACTTGGAAAACATAGGATCTTTCTAATGTGGAAGCATCTGTCTGGGGCTCACTTTAGACCATCACATTATGAGCCTAAAACAAACTCCAGTGCTGATAAATATTAAGCTGCTGGAATTCCATCAAAATCCCAAAGAAGTCCTAACAGAGACTTTTAAAAGCTGACTGGATTCCTGGGCAGGTGGGGGGGGTGGGCAGTAAGCTCTGCGATTATCATTAAACAAACAGATTAGCTAATGTATTATTGATGGTTCACTAATAGAAATCAAATTAGAGACCAGGATGTAAGTGCCTTTGATTAATTAATGTTTTTGCTGACAGTTGATCCAGCATAAGTTGTCGTTAATGCTGCTGAATGCAGCCATTTATCAGTATGATAGTTCTATCATTCTTGGTTATAGTTTGTGCGGTATCTGAGCATAATAGAGCATTTGCTTCTTTGTCCAAACCTTTCCTTTGCTAGGGAAGGAGAAAAAAAATATCTCCTCTTGAGCTTCCTTCCTTCCTGCCTGCCCGCCTCCCTGCCTGCCTTCCTGCATTGTGTAGTTGTTAAGACTGGTTGTTTGGAGCGGTGGAGTCTGATCTGGAGAACCGGGTTTGATTCCCCATTCCTTCACATGAGTGGCGGACTGCTAATCTGGTGAACTGGGTTGGTTTCCCCACTCCTACACATGAAGCCAGCTGGGTGACCTTGGGCTAGTCACAGCTTTCTTAGAGGTCTCTCAGCCCCACCTACCTCTTAGGGTGTCTTTTGTGGGGAGGGGCAGGGAAGGTGATTGTAAGCTGGTTTTATTCTTCTTTAAGTGGTAGAGAAAGTTGGCATATAAAAACCAACTCTTCTTCTTCTTCTTCTTCTTCCTTCCTTCCTTCCTTCCTTCCTTCCTTCCTTCCTTCCTTCCTTCCTTCCTTCCTTCCTTCCTTCCTTCCTTCCTTCCTTCCTTCCTTCCTTCCTTCCTTTATTTGTTTTATTAGATTTTTACCCTGCTCTCTTCCTGGCCAAAGCCAAGCTCATTGGAGTGGAGATCTAAACCCAGGCTGAGTGCAGATCTAAACCCAGGTGTCTGACACCCTCACTATACCACACTGGCTTCCTACGAGTATACAGGTTCACATCCCCTGTCCCCATCTTACTTGTTTCCTACCAATGTTCCAAGTTGGAGGAACTAAAAACAAAAAGAAAAGCTGTAGGGCTGATGGCATGATGTCGTTTCAGGGGGAAACCAAGAAGTGACATCATGCCACCACTGATGGTCACCCCCATGCCCCCCCCCATCACACCCACAGTTACTTGCTGGTTGCCAGGCCATGACTGGTTTTTAATTTTCCTGGTAGGTTTAGAACATTTTTCGTCATCTCAATTTGACTCAGTTCTTCAGACTCGGTTCCTGAAAACAGTTGCTCTGACGTGGGTATACTCCCCGCAATGTCCACAGGGAACAATCCTGCTGCAGTTGCGAAGCTCTTCTGAAGCAGAGGAAAACCAGACAAGTATTTTTATTTCTGCTTTGCAGGAGGGAAGCTTTGGAAAGACAGAAATGGGTATCAGGAAACACAATAGTGGTGGTTTTCCAGCCCTTGGAAGATCAAATTGCACTGAGCAGAGATCTGACTGTCGCAGTTATCAGTGGGGTTTGGTTTTTGTACCATAAATGGTTCACAAAATTCTCATTTTTGTTATCTAAGGATTGGGAGGGGGGGTCATTTGTTTGTTTGTTTGGGTTTTGTCCCTCTTGTTTCCACCAAATACAGGCAATGACATGTACAACAAAGGGGGAAAGGGGAAATTTATTTGCTTACTTTTAATGAAGCAGCTTGTGTGTGTGTGTGTGTGTGTGTGTGTACATGTGACAGGGAAAGAAATCTTTATATATACTTCGTTGTCACACTAAGCAACCACCTCAAAACATAGGAGAAGATAAATGGGAGCTTGTTCTTTTTCTGTCTCCAAAGAAAGCTGAAGTATGAAAACAAACTAAGAGTATAGAACTCTAATCTTCTTCAAGGTGCATTCTGCTAATCTGTGAGAATAGAGGGAAATGTTGAACTGCTACCCCCCCTATAACCATCTGAAGAAGATACTTGCTTTCTTTCCTTTTGTTGTTGGTTTTTTCAGAGTAAAAGAAGCATTTTGTTCCTCCAGAGCCTCCCCTCCCTCAGCCTTCTTCCCCATGTTGTGTCAAAACATTTCAGAAAGGCACGGTTCGTCCTTCACGTCAGTTAGAACAATGTGTCTTCAGCGTCACGTTCTGCTATTCGGGAAGAAGTCTTTATTATACGGCACACTGCTAAGTAGACAGTCTATTAAGGGATGTGCATTGAATTCTAGCCCACCGCTGATGAAATAACATCGAGGACAGAACTCGCTCAAGGACATCCATCACAAAGACAAACCCAAGGATGCAGAGTGAGGGAAACCATCCTAGTAAGAACAATCCAGGCAAAGTTGTACTCCATAGAGCTCCCTTCCACTTCACACACTTGTGTGGAGAGCTCTGGACACAGAAGAACAGAGTGAAGGACCTCTATTTGTATGGAACAAGAAGGGTTGTGGTCTATCACCAGGAGAGGGAGAATTGTATGGTTGTGTGACGTGTGTGTGTGTGTGTGTGTGTGTGTGTAAGGGAGTGTTCATCAATCCACTTGTCTCCTGTTCTTTCACCTTTATAATTTCCTTTTTTTCTAGGAGATGATATGTTGCAATCTTCTTAAAAAAACTTGGGTGCAGATTAGAAGCACAGGCTCTGTAATGTGTGGATGGGTTTTGTGCCATTATTGTTCCATGTTCTCAGGAGGACATGTATTTTTGCATGTGCAGTTTGATGGTATAACAAACAAACAAACAAACAAATAATCCACAGCTCCTGTCGTCAATCTCCAGGTTCCTTGACACAGAATAGAAATGTCTGACACTGGCTTTTTTTACACCATCAAGAATTGGTGCCATTTCTGTTTCTATGAAGAGATGATATTCCTGATGTCTTGACAAAAAATGCTCTAAGAAACTCAAACTTATTACCTCTATATTCCGCTTTGTCCCCAGAGGAGCTTACACTGTTCTCTTCTCCTCCATTTTATCCTTACAACAACCCTGTGAGATAGGTTGAGCTGAGAGTGTGTGACTATGATTTCAAAAGTGGGTCCTTTGTTGTAATCCCACACGCAGCATGGTGTAGTGGTTAAGGGCAGTGGACTCTAAGCTGGAGAACCGGATTTGATTCCCCACTAGGGTTGTGCATATCGATAAACCTGAACTGAAAATAATCGTTTCATTAAATTTCAGGATTCAGGTTTACTGTATACCAAACCTGGGGATAAAGCCAAAGCTGAATAGGTGATTCCCCAAAAAGCCGAATACCTATTTGGGTATTCACCTTTGCTCAGAGGTATGGCTCTGTGCTTTCTTCCCTTTTTCTTTCCTTTCTTTGACTGGTTTTGCGATGGAGATCGTGTAATCAGAGCCAACTTTTGAGATGGAGATCGTGTAATCAGAGCCAACTTGGACTGACCAACTTTCCAGGTATATACCATCCAAACGAAGACTAGTCTGCATAGCAGAAGAGTCATTTAAAAGACTGGGCTCACCCAGTCCCATCCGGTGGGATATACCCTCCAACTATAAAGATCCAGCTTCAACAGCTGCTGACACTACCAGGCTTCCAAAGGAGATTTCTTCATCCATGTGGATGAGCAATCTCCTTCAGACAGCCCCTGTGGTTGAGACTTTGGCTGGCTCATCACCCCCTGCTGAAAACCTGCTTTCCAAAAGAAGGTCACCCCGAGTAGAGGCTTAGTTTCCCTGTACTGTGACCCATATTTACCGGTATGGGTATTCAGCTCATTTCAGGTTTACCAAACAAAATAGGTCCCAATAAACCCGAACCCAAAATGTACAGGTTTTTTAAAAAAATTGCACAACCCTATTCCCCACTCCTCCACATGAGCAGCGGACTCTAATCTGGCAAAGCGGGTTGGTTTCTCCACTCCTACACATGCAGCCAGCTGGATGACCTTGGGCTACTCACAGTTCTCTCAGAACTCCCTCATCCTCAACTACATCACAAGTTGTCTGTTGTGGGGAGAGGAAGGGAAACTGTAAAACAGTTTGATTCTCCTGAAGAGGTAGAGGAAGTCAGCCTATAAAAACCAACTCTTCTTCTTCAAAGTGCAGATCAGTACCTTTTGCCCATGTGGTTGGAGGTTTCATTACACTCATGGTGGCACCTTCTAGAACAGGAAAAATTTGCCTGTGGAGAATGGGCCCAGTTTGGAACCATCCTGAATGGTGACTGATATGCATGTATGAATTATATGTTAACATACTCAGAGTCTGTGTGGTATAGTGGTTAAAATGTTGGATCAGGATCTGGAGAACCAAGTATAATATTTTTGATTTCTTGATGTGTGTGAGTGGGTGATTATAGAGAAGGACATTTTTTAAAAGTCTGTAACTATTTTGTTGGCTATGTGTGATTGAAACCCCATCTAAACCCCACAACTCAAGCCTATTCTCCACCATGCCTATAATAATGAGAGCTTTGTGGGATGGATACACATTGTTGCCAAACCGGCACAAAATACTAAGGTGTTTTTCCCCCCCTTGGCATAACAACTGGTCATTAGAGTGATGGACGAAGAATCAGCCTTGTTTTGAAGCATTTCCCAGACTGTTCGCCCGAGCAGTCATTATTATGCCTCAAAAACCCAATGCAGGAAGGCCGCTCATTGGTGTCTGTCAAACTCCAACAATCACAGACTTTCCACCCACTATCTTCAGCATGAATCTGCCTCCCTACAGAAATCAAATTATGTAATGTTTTATGTACCATTCAAGATGTCAAAATTCAACAAAAGACCTCTTCTAACTGGATACAGAAACGAGAGAAGGGAAAGTAACAGCACAATCCTAAACGCAGTTATACCTTGTGGTGGTAGCAATTATCATGTTGGACTAAGATCTCGGAGACCTAGGTTCGAATCCCCACCATTTCATGGAAGCTTGCTGAGTAACCTTTAAGTCAGTCACATGCTCTCTGCCTAACCTACCTCACAGGATTGTTGTGAGGATAAAACAGAGGAGAGGATAAAGCGGCTTTAGATGCCCTTTGGGGAGGAAGGCAAGGTATGAATGAAGTAAGTAAATAAATAAATGGGCCTAGAAGAATGTAACTCTACTCAGTGTGATATCATGAGGGACTCAACTGATACGCCTCCAACGTTGTGACAACTGAACTGACTTTAAAAGGAATTTTTGTGCCCAACAGGGCTAATTTTATTTCTGAGCGCCTTCCTGTCTTTGAAGCATGACTGAGAGATTTCTAATTCCTACCAGTTCACCTTCATCCCAACTCAAATCTTGCTGTCTCTTTGACTGAGTCAAAGCCTATAGCAAAATGTTTATATCACGTCCCATTGCCAAACTGCTAAAATACCAAGGGAGAGGGAGGACATCTAGTAAGCAGCTGAAAAATTTCTGTGATGACTGGCATGGCCTCAAAGCCTTAAAATGGAATTTAGAAAGAGGATGAAAAGCGGGTTATGACGAAATCCCCCTCAATTAGGATTATGGCGAGCGTCGGCCCATTTCTCTGTCCCATTAAGCCCTCTCTTCCATTCTGCTCAATTGATTTCCAAAGAGTTTAACTGTTTGATGGCAAAAAGCGGGAGCAAATGTGGAAACTAACGAGGGAAAAGCAAACGCAGAACCCGGCCTTGATGTCTAACATGATTCATTCATTTCTTTTATCTGAAAAATGCAGAAAAGGCGGAGAAAGTTTGGAATCATTAACTGCTCTAACAAGATCTGATCCTGCTGGAAATGGGGGAAGGAACCAAAAGCAAACCAATTGCATTTCCTCGCTTTCTGTTTCATTTATTCCCCCCCTCCCCACTTGCACGCCTTTTCTGCAGTTGCTGATCTTGTTTTAACTCAGGGGTGAGGAACCTTTTCCCCCCCAAGGGCTGTTTGGATATTTATAACATCATTCGCAGGCCATACAAAATTATCGACTTAAAAATTAGCCGGCCAAGCCCCAAGCAGGCAGCTGCCCCAGATGACGCCCCCGGCATGGGCAAGCAGACAGGCATTCAACCGGTGGTGCACTCGCCCACCTGGTGGCACAGGATGGTCTGTTGCACCAGCTGGGTGTAGCTGTCCAGCCACACGCCAGAGTTGCTCCTGCTCCGCATGGTCTGGGCCGGATTCTACAGTCGGCTCCTGCTACCTCTGCTACCTCTGTATGCCAAGATGCAATGAAGACACACTGGCTAAGAACTCCGCCCCATACATTCTGGCCCTGCCCCCTTTAACCCCTCCATTGTTGGCACTTCCGCCCCCAGCCCTCTTGTAGTACAGAAGGAATATGTTTCTCCATGGCCCGGGTGGGAAAGGGTTAACACAGTTTCTTGGGTGGTCCTAGCACAGTGATGGCAAACCTTTTAGAGACCGAGGGCCAAACTGCAACCCAAAACCCACTTAATTATCGCTGAGTGCCAATGTGGAAATTTAACCTGAATACTGAGGTTTTAGTTTAGAAAAAACAACTCATACGTTAACATCTTTTGCCTTAAAAGAAAAACACAATAACAGAGCTTTCAATGATACAAACAACTTTTTATTGAAAGGTAAAAGTTTGCATTTGGCATGCTTTTGAACAATTAATGTGATTTTTGTTGTTGTGTGCATGCTGATAATTTGTCCACCCTTGGCTCATACTTTGTAAGTTTAAGAGCAACACATGCAGCACTCAGGTCATCTGTTAGTCTGTTTCTGGTGTCAGATTTGATATAATTCAAAGCTGAAAACAGCTGCTCACAAGCATAAGATGATCCAAACAAAGTAAGGAAAGCAATCCCAAGTGCTTTCATTGACTTAAAATTATTTGGCAGAGAATTCCACACTTTAAGGATTTCATTTTCAGAACTAACTGAAAATGCTGTCCGTTGGCATCCCTGAAAATGCTGTCCTTTGGCATCCCTTCTATCTTCTCAAGTGTTTCACGCAGGTCATAGAATTTATTTTTCCAGATAGAGCCTTCTTGAAATTCTATTAGCTCCATTTCCAGATTTTCTAAATCTAAGCAGTTAGGCAGGAAAGATCAAGTTCTTCAAATGTGGCTTTATCTGGAGAAGTAAGAAAACACAGGGTTGTCTCCATCTTACGGAACTGTAAAAATCTGTCGCTAAAATTCACCTGTGCAGCTGCTACAATACCAGAAAATTGCTTGTAGATTTCCTGATGGCTTGTAGGATTGTCTGCAAATGTTGTAGAATTTTCTAAATGCATTTTTAGTTTTGGAAAATATTTCAGCTGCCCACTTTCAAGGTCTCTTTCAAAAACCTGCAGTTTTCTCTCAAATGTTTTGATATCACAAAACATCCTTTCTGCTGTTTCCCCTATGCCTTGTAGTTGTTTGTTCAGTACATTGAAGTGTTGTGTAAAATCTGTAAAAAAACATGAGGTTGGTAAGCCAGGCCATATCAGTGAGCTGTGGATATTCCTGCCCTTTTTCATTCATAAACAGCCTAATTTCATCGAAGCAGGCTATAAATCTCTCCAGGACTCGTCCTCTGCTCAGCCACCGGACATTATTGTACATAAGTAGACAATTATACTGTGCCTTAACCTCCTCAAGAAGTGCTTGAAACTGTCGACAATTCAGAGCACTAGCCATGATGTAATTCACCATTTTTGTGACATCTTTGAGGACATCATCAAATTTTTTGCTGCTGTCCCTGGCACAAAGAGCTTCTTGATGTATAATGCAATGGAACTGAATGACTTGATGTTTTGTTTCTTTAACAAAGAATTGTATGAAACCAGATGTTGCCCCCACCATAGAAGGTGCCCCATCACTAGTAATTGAAACCACTTTTTCTGGTCTTATGTCTTGTGACAAAAAAGCCTCCATCACAGCATTTTAGATATCTATCCCTTGTGTTCTTGTAGGCAGACACCAGTTTCACCAGCTCTTCTCTCATGATGTCACCAACAGCATAATGCAAAATTACTGCTAGCCTTGCATGATTATTTATATCTGTGCTTTCATCCAAGCACATGGAGTAACAGGCTGCCTTTTGTAAGTCAGTGGTGAGCTGCTGACTAACATCACTTGCCATGCGCTGGACTCGATCTTTAACAGTATTTCTGCTAAGTGGCATATCAGAGATGCGTTGAATAATTTTATCCTTGTTTGGGAAATCATGAAAAAGGGAATTACTCCCAGACAACATGGCTGTTTTGATAATATCCCCATCAGAGAGAGGCTTACCATGTTTTTTTGCACAGTGAAATTTGAAAACTGGCAGCTGTCAGATGATTTGTTCTAGAAAGAGTTGGAAATTTCTTCTAGAAATGAGGCTTGGGGGAAGCTAGGTAGACAGACAGAGATACATCCTGGCATGACAGGAGGGTCAAAGATATGGCCCACGTCTGAGAACAAAGCCACTGTAGTACCAGCCACATGGGACACCTGAAGCTTCATGGACCTTTGTCTATCAAGGTCAGCACTGTCTACTCACTGCAAAGCAGGTGTTCTACCATTGAACCATGTCCCCCACCCCCAGCTCCTCAAGTACTTCTGAATTCCATAGATTTCAAGGGGAGAAAAGTATTTTCTTCTATTTAGCTCTCAGACTGAAACCAAGAGGACTAAAGGCCAAACCACACATTAGGTTGAAGATCCATTACTAGATCTCCACATGGTTTTTTCACCCTAAAATGCAGCCATAGGGACAGACCACACTGGGCTGGGAGGATATTAACTTTCTTCATTTTCCCAATTAAAAATGTCCTCCCCAACTGGGTGGCTATTGTTCCTGGTAGACAAATCTTTTTCTTTCTTCTTTCCTTGCTAGGAGATAATTGTACCTGGTGTGGAGGGGAGGGTTCAGCTGATAAGTTAGTACCTTGTCTCTGTAAAGGGCCTTTTTAAAACAGCTGCACCCTGGGACCAAGTTCAGAGTTAGATATATAGGTGAGTCAGCACAGCGCTTAACATTCTGTAAGGGGGAAAAAACAATGTTGATGTTTGAAAAGGCAGTTGGAATGGGGTGAAGAGAGTCAGTTGGATGGTAAGGGATGATGAGAAGCTGACAGAGAAGGCAGGGATAAAAAGAAAAAAGGCAGAGTAATCAATGTGGTAATACCTACCTAGGAAAGCAGAATGGAAGAAACTGAAGATGGGCGAGGGCCCCAAACTGAAGACGGGTGCCCCCCCGACAAACAGCTGAGCTGCCCCACAGCTCAGCTGAGAGGCTCGGCCACAGCCTCCCCGTCCAAACTGAAGACAGGCGGGGCCCCAACAAACAGCTGAGCTGCTGCCGACAAACAGCTGAGCTGTGGCTGCAGCTCAGCTGAGAGAGAGGGAGAGGCTTGCCCAGGTGCAAGGAGAGGGAGGGCGCCAGCTCAGGCTTGGGGAACATGGGCTTGGGGAGAAGGAGCACCGCACCACTCTACATGGCACAGCCCTAGGCAGACGCGACGGCTCCACACATGCCCACAGAGAGGGCTCGATGTGCCGCTTGCGGCACGCGTGCCATACGTTTGCCAACACGGTCCTAGCAGCTCCATAGCTAATGACTCTTCTGCAAGAAGGGGAAAAGGTTCCTTTTCTCAGAAAAACAAACTCACATCCGCCTTGAATAGAGGCTATTCCTGTCTGTGGGAGGGGGCAGATCACCAGTCTTAGATCCTTCTGAGCTAGAGATCTGCCAGGACCCACAGGACCCATACATTCGCCAACACGGTCCTAGCAGCTCCATAGCTAATGACTCTTCTGCAAGGGGGAAAAAAGGTTCCTTTTCTCAGAAAAACAAACTCACATCTGCCTTGAATAGAGGCTATTCCTGTCCGTGGGAGGGGGCGGATCACCAGTCTTAGATCCTTCTGAGCTAGAGATCTGCCAGGACCCACAAAGGGCCAGACCAAATCATTTCACGGGCCTTAAATGGCCCCCTGGCCTGACGTTCCCCACCCCTGTTTTAATTGAATGCATTTTAGTAATTCCGAAAGCAGTTTGCAAAGGTGCAGCTTTCATAGAAAAGTAATTTCTCCCTGGCTCCAAACCACAGCTCTTTGGAGGAACCAAAGACCAACAAACAAACTAGGGACTGTGAGTGGCATAAAGAAGAAACTGAGCTACCCAATTAAACTCTACTAAGTGGCACTAAAAATTATCTGGAGGGAAAATTTGATGTTTTGCTTACAGAATAAAGAATGTTTTCCCTGTGTAGTTTTTTAAAATACTGTTGACTGAGTCAGTATTTTTTTTAACTGAATACAATATATGTCCTGGCCTGGATAGCCCAGGCTAGTCTGATCTCATTAGATCTCGGAAGCTAAGGAGGGTTGGCCCTGGTCAGTATGTGGATGGGAGACCACCAAGGAATACCAGGGTGATGACGCAAAGGCAGGGAATGGCAAACCACCTCTGCACATTTCTTGTTTTGAAAAACTTAGAGGATTGCCATAAGTTGGCTGCAACCTGATGGCACATTACACACACACACAATGTATGCCAAAGTAATACTGCCACAGATGGCTATCTGTCAGCAATGCTGATTCTATAACCTTAAGCAGATGATGAGAGGGAGGGCATCTTGGCCATCTTCTGGTCATGGAATGGGGGTCACGGGGGTATGTGGGGGAGGTAGTTGTGAATTTCCTGCATTGTGCAAGGGGTTGGACTAGATGACCCTGATGGTCCCTTCCAACTCTATGATTCTACAAATACCCTTCAGTTTGGTGGCAACTTGGCAGGGAGTACTATCAGAAGCCTTCCCCACCCCCTCCCCACCCTCTGCTACCATCCCTCTTCCCTCACCTTTCCTGCCCTCACCTAGAAGAAAGAGGGAAGGGGCATTTGCTCCTCTGGATCTGAGGCGGCGGAAAGGAAGCAAAAGGGAGGCGAGGCAAGGTGGTGGCGAAGGCTGTTGACTCCCAGAATTCACCACCTGAGGCCTCGCCTCCTTATGGTTCTAGCCCTGATGGAGTTACAAAAAATAATCAGTGTTGACTGAGTTATAGCTGGGGCAGAGTAGACGAGTGTGTTAGAAGTAATAACACCAGAAATGCTACGATGATATAAGGAAGGGTTGATCTAATGGCAAGAAGAAGCTGTGACTTCAGGAGTTGAAGTTTCATTTTCCCCTCACCAATCTTCAACACTAAGTTACCAGCTAGATGGCAACCCCCCCACCCCATACACACATAACACACACATAAATTGTAATATTGTACACTGTGTAGATGCACGGAGACAGAGAGAGAGAGAACATTATTTGTCAAGGATCCTTTCTCCCAAGTCCAACTGGTCCACTGTGGTGGACTGGTCCACTGTGGACGGATGGATGGATGGAGAGAGAGATGGAGAGAGAGAGATGGAGAGAGAGAGAGAGAGAGAGAGAGAGAAAAGAAGAAGAAGAAGAGGAAGAGGAAGAGGAAGAGGAAGAGGAGTTGGTTTTTATAAGCTGACTTTCTCTACCACTTAAGGGAGAATCAAACCGGCTTACAATCACCTTCCCTTCCCCTCTCTACAACAGACACCCTAAAAGGTAGGTGGGGCTGAGAGACCTCTAAGAGAACTGTAACTTGCCCAAGGTCACCCAGCTGGCTTCGTGTGTAGGAATAGGGAAACCAACCCGGTTCACCAGATTAGGCTCCGCCGCTCTCATGGAGGAGTGGGGAATCAAACCCGGTTCTCCAGATCAGACTCCACCACTCCAAATCACCACTCTTAACCATTACACCACGCTGGCTCTTAACATTATTTGTCAAGGATCCTTTCTCCCAAGCCCAACTGGTCTGCTTGCAGATAAGCATGCAGAACAGATGATGTGCTGGCAGCTCCTAATCTTTGATTTACATGCAAAGATATGTCCACAAATCCAGAGTGGCGCGACGTAGAGCGATAGTAAAAGCATCTACCTTCCAGTGGCACCTGGAACGGCTGCCTCTGATGGCCATTACCATCAAAAAGCAATACATAGTAACAAGTACATTAAAGTGATGCATGCAATTTCTGAATCCTTTATAATAAATTTCTGTGAAGATGCTATTGCACTCATATATAACCCAGAACAAAAATCAATAACTGAATTTGTGTTGTGGCTCCTGCTCCTGACAGGAACTTGGTAGTACAGATACCCAAACAGACCAAAATGTGTCTCATGCCACAGGTTCAGCTGTGAGGGGGGAAACTCAGCATCAGAGATATGGACACTGGTCAGCAGGTTCATATGAACATAAGAAAAGCCATGCTGGATCAGATGTAGGCCCATCAAGCCCAGCAGTCTGTTCCCACAGTGGCCAACCAGGTGCCTCTAGGAAGCCCACAAACAAGACAACTGCAGTAGCATTATCCTGCCTGTGCTCCACAGCATCTAATATAATAGGCATGCTCCTCTGATCCTGGAAAGAATAGGTATGCATCATGACTAGTATCCATTTTGACTAGTAACCATGAATAGCCCTCTCCTCCATGAACATGTCCACTCCCCTCTTAAAGCCTTCAGAACATAAGAACAAGGCCATGATGGATCAGACCAAGGTCCATCAAGTCCAGCAGTCTGTTCACACAGTGGCCAACCAGGTGCCTCTAGGAAGCCCACAAACGACTGCAGCAGCATCCTTCCTGTGTTCCACAGTTTGATCAACTGAGTGGGCAACCTGGCACATACAACCCCATGAATAGGGTTGCCAAGTGCCAGGTGGTGGCGGGCAAACCCCTGCCAATCCACCTGGCCGCCTGCTGACCAGCTGAGGGTTGGCGGGCAATCTGTGCAGGCAGGGACAGGTCACTTCCAGTTCACATCCAGAAGTGCTGCATTGCAAAGGGCTGAGTTTGAGTGGAAACCGGGAGTTTGAGTGGAAACCGACCCTTTGCAATGCAGCACTTCCAGGAGCGCACGACCCCCCTCCACTCCAAAAACCTCCCACCGAAAAAGCAGAGGGACCTGGTAAGCCTACCCATGAACCAGTATATCGTTACCTGCTCTGAGCCCAGTTCGACTAGGAATGAAGGCGGGCTGTACATTTGAAAAATAAATAATTAATAAATCAATATCTAATGTTCTCATGGATGCTTCTATGGGTGTCATAGGTATACATGCCTATAAACTAGAAAACTGCCCCAGTCTGCTCTCCATTGAGACATGGGGTTTGGGCAATCGTCAAGGTACATAGCATGATATAAGAACTCGGGCCTAGTTTTCACTGAGGTTGTAAGTCTGTACCTGGTCTGTACTGCCTGAGAGAGAAAATGGTCCCAGGGCAGATGCCCCCCATGACTACCCTGGAACTGCCCCCCTTGATGAGACCACCCTGACCACAAGCAAGGGGCAGGCATAATTTGCTACAAGCCAGAGTCCCTTGCCCCTTGAGGTGTGATAAGAGACAGGCCCAGCTTGGTCTCCCTCCCCTCCTTTGAGAAGAGAATCTGGTTCATTCTCCCTTCCTTTTGGTGGTGTAGTGGTGTAGTGTATTGGTTAAGAGTGGTGGTTTGGAGTGGTGGACTCTTATCTGGAGAACTGGGTTTGATTCCCCAATCCTACACATGAAGCAAGCTAGGTGAACACTTGAGCGGCGGACACTTAATCTGGTGAACCAGGTTGGTTTCCCCACTCGTACACATGAAGCCAGCTAGGTGACCAGCTGGGTGACACTAGTCGATACCCATTCTGGATTTCACTTTTACTTGGCTTCGTCACGTTTTCTCCATGGGCCTATTTTCTTTTGGTTGCCAAAAATTAATTTTCCAGCCAAGGCAAACGGAATCCCATTCTCTTGAAGTAAAGCAGTTGCTAAATAGCTCGCAGACCCTCCCCAAATATAACAGAACTTCACTCACAACTGGGATAAATCCAACTCAATCCATCCTTGAGCAAAATTCTGTAGATTACTTCTTAAATAATGCAGGGCCAGATATTGCTTCTAGCATACGTGAGTGTTCATGCACAACGCTTCAAAACACGGTCCTTTGCTGTTCTTGCCGTGTTTTATTCATTATTTTATATACAACATGTCCAGGAAAGACTGATAAATATTTGAAGTGGGGGGAAAGCCATCACTTCTCATGCTTCCTAAGATGCCAGGAAGCGAAGAAATCCAGCTTTCCCTTTTTGTTAACGTTATACTCAAAGATCATTAAGAAAAATAAAAGACACATTTTTCTCCCCCTTGGCTGTATAATCGCTCTAATTATAAGACTGCAATTATATCATTTCATATGCACTCATTCAATGACAAGTCTTTTCCATTTTTTTCCTTGATAGTTGAACAAGATTAGTTTGGGGAGGGGTTGTAGCTCAGTGGTAGAGCATCTGCTTGGCATGCAGAAGGCCCCAGGTTCAAGCCCCGGCATCTCCAATTAAAAGGGACTAGGCAAGTAGGTGATGTGAAAGACCTCAGCCTGAGACCCTGGAGAGCTGCTGCCAGTCTGAGTAGACAATACTGACTTTGATGGACCAAGGGTCTGATTCAGTATAAGGTAGTTTCATGTATTCATGTGCCACTAGCAAAAGTCAATGTGCACAATGCTTCTGCATGACCCTAGAAGGCCAGATTTGAAATCTGGATCCTAATTTTCATTGTATTCCTTTCTTTCCACATTGTACTTTCCATAGAGTGGGAGAGAATAGGGTTGCTCCTGCTTGCTGGGAAAGGTGGCACAGAGTGACAAATGGAAACCGCAGCACTACAAACATACCTTTGCTTTTATTAGAGCGTGGCACAGTTTGTACAGAGTAGTTAAGACTGAATTGGCGTCTCTCACGTTTTAATAACTAAGCCACTTAAAATCTGCTGTAGGCTGCAAGTTGTTTCCGGAAATAAGCCCAAGAGCAAAGCTTTTCACTGACTCTTTTAAAGTTCGGCAGCTTATCAAGTTATCAGAGTGCACAAAATGTCCACTAATGCACGTTTGTTTATTTTCCATCGTAAATAAATATTTCCAGTTTAGACCCAAGGAATATGTGTTTTTATATTCATGTTGTGCTAATAACCTCAGTTTCAGCCAAGACTCATCTGAGTCCAGCACTAGTACCTAGTGTTGTCAACCTCTAGGTGATGGCTGGAGATCTCCTGGGATTACAATTGATTGACAGATGACAGAGATCAGTTCACTTGGAGAAAATGGCCGCATTAGAAGGTAGACTCTATGGCATTATACCCCATTGAAGTCCTTTCTCTCCCCAAACCCTGCATTCCTCAGGAACCACTCCCAAAATCTCCAGGTGTTTCCCAACCCGGAGTTGGCAACCCTACCAGTACCTATACCCAATAGCTAAACTCTGGAACATGTGGAGTATTAAGAAAGATAGCCTTGGAGTGAGTGCAAAATGTTTTTCCTGAGAAAGACATTTATGGGCTTTAAAGCCAGGGAGATTAATGTCTCACTCCTTTCAGGATCAAATGAGGCATGGGACATAATCGGCTGGTACTGGTAGAGCCAACAGGAAGGGCAGTTTGGAGGCCTTTATAAAGACCACCTCACCTACACAGGCATTTGCCACATGCTGCTGGCTAGGTTTGGCATTTGCCTTCCTTTGGTATGGAAGTTTCTGCTCTTGGCCCCAGTACCCCACCCTCAAGAACTTGAGGAGCAGGAGAAAAAAATGATCTCCATAGTGATGGTCTACGAATTTCCCCATGTCTTTATGGACTTTACCATAGATATTAGGGGAAATTCCTAGAGTGTCACCATGAAGTCATGTCATATCCTGCCCAATCTCCACCCTCCCCAGGCGCTGCTCTCAAAATCTCCCAACATTTGCCAAGTCAATCCTTGTTGGCAATCCTACCGCGGGCCCACCCATCATCCCATGGGGTACAATGCAAATAGCTCATTGCTTCACAGCCAAGCAAAATTTTCTGGGGTCCTTCTGACTGGCTTTTTAGGGGACCATTTTTCACAAATTCCAAGTTGCTTTCAGGAAGTGAGATACATAGTCTGGCCTTTGGACTGCTTAGCCATAACTAGTGATGGCAAAGATAGTGTCAGTTGCTCAATATAATTAGGGCTTATTGGATAAGACCCTTGTCAGGGTCAGCCCTTGTTAGTACTTGAATGGGAGACAAGGTACTAGCTGGAGACCTCCTGCTATTACACTTGATCTCCAGCTGATTGAGATCAGTTCACCTGGAAAAAATGGCTGCTTTGGCAATTGGTCTCTATGGCATTGAAGTCCCTCCCTTCCCCAAACCCTGCCCTCCTCAGGCCCCACCCCAAAAATCTCCAGGTATTTCCCAACCCAGAGCTGGGAACTCTACAGGTGAACTGGGTTGGTTTCCCCACTCCTCTACAAGAAGCCTGCTGGGTGACCTTGGGCAAGTCACAGTTCTCTCCAAACTCTCTCAGCCTCACCTACCTCACAAGGTGTCTGTTGGGGGGGAGGGGAAGGGAAGGTGATTGTAAGCCACTCTGAGACTCCTTAAAGGTAGAGAAAAGTGGGGTACAAAAACCGTCTCTTCATCTTCTTCTTCTCTTGAACCTTACAATAAATTCCAACCAACACTGGATTGTAGGTGCCTTCCTCACCAGCTCTGGTAGATTATTGCACAAGACAGGTATTATTGGGAAAAAGTGGGGGCTCTTGCCATGGGAGTTCTTACCACCTTACAACAGGACACCAGTATTAAGGCCTGAGTTGACAAACAGAGCTGCTGCGTTGATTCCTATGGACAGAGACATACCAGGGTTGTGTAGGGCTTTCAGGTTGTGTTGGGATTTAAATGTTAAAACTAGCACTTTGAATGGAAGCAACCATGACCCGGTACCCTCATATCTGTGGAACTGCCAGCACCTGTGGAACTGCCTACAAGGTAGTTTCTGTCATCAGCTGAGTTACTATTAGCATTTAAGAACATAAGAAAAGCCATGCTGGATCATACCAAGGCCCATCAAGTCCAGCAGTCTGTTCATACAATGGCAACCAATAGTGAGTTTCCTCATTATAGAATGTGTTCGCCCTGACCTGGATAGCCCAGGCTAGCCTGATCTCATCAGCTCTTGGAAGTTAATCAGGCTTGGCCCTGGTTAGTATTTGAATGGGAGACCACCAAGGAAGTCCAGGTCATGAAGCAGAGGCACTCCTACAAATGGACCTTGTTCTTGTTTGGAGGTTCTAGCAGGGGAGCGCAGCTATCGTATACCCTTGACCGAAGAATGGTACACTCCTTCTATCTGGGGTGGTTGTCCTCTTCCACCGAGCGCACAGCTTCGGGAGAGACGCACATGGAGCAGTAAGGGAGGTAAAGGACACCCACCTAGCCAGCCAGGTCAGCCGAATCAACCCTGGCGATCAATGGGGTGACAGATGTCGCAGCCAGATCACCCTCACATCCAGCAGAGGCACTCAATGTCTAACCACCTCTGAATGTCTCTTGCCTAGAAAACCCTATGGGGTCCCCATAAGTCAGCTATGACTTGACAGCACTTTCAACCACCAGTATGGGCTTTCTGAGGAGTAAACCTGTGAACTTGCTTATACAGGTTTTGGAGGCACTGCTGTGGCCTGCTTTCATTTATTTGCATTTCTGCCAAGGGGATACTGTATTGGAGTCCCCCTTTTCTCCCGCTCAATGGGATATGAACGTTTTGAATCAATGAAATAAAAACTGTGGTGAAAACCAGCCCCTTCAATGGAAACCAGCCGGCAGTCAATGTAAAATCTTAAGAACCAGGACAATATGTCATGACATCTCTGAGTTGTAAAAAGAAACCCACTGATTTAATCAAATTACCATCATGACCAAACCCAGCAGCCTCTGCTCTCCCCAAAAGATGGCAAGCAGGTTTTTCTAGCTCTGTAAAGAGCAACCCCTAAGAGCTTAGTAATTGTCCTACCCTCTTAAAAACTCTTTCCAACCTCTTCCTGAGTACTCTCTTTTTATTAAACTTATCTTACCTATTATTTCTGGGTTTCACCCTCTCAGCAGGCTCTCTCTGTTTCTTGCCACTTTTCTATCACCACTTTCACTCTTCTGTGAAAGCCTTATTTTCAAGCGACGTCTGACCTTCCTCATAGCAAAAAACCCCCAAAAAACCCTGTTGTCTAAGAGAAAGCTTCTTATAAAGAATCCTATTTGCCTTTAAGGCTTTTTACATATTCTGTTGTGGCAAGCTCTATCATGTTGCACCCCAGGATAGTATGCACTGGTCAGCCATTGACTATAGCCCCTCTCCCAGCACGTAAGCAACACAATCCGCAATGCTGTTTTTACTCACCACTGACACACATTCAGGAGACGGGCATTAGGGTAATAGCATGCCATCCCTTGCTGAGACTTGCTAGCACGGAAACAAAATTGTTCCTTGAGCAACACTCCTGACGTACTTAGAGAAGCCTTTTCAAATGGAGAGCAGGTGTTTGCTAAACTCGGGAATTATTAGAGGGTAGCCATGTTGGTCTGCAGTAGAACAACTAGATTCAAACTGAGTAGTACCGAACAGCGCGTTCCTGACTTCTGAGGATGAAAGGGGCTCTGCTGGTGGTGGGACCCCCCGCGCTGGTGCCCGGGCTACTTGCGCTGTCGTGAGTAGCCCCAACACCTGGCGTTGCTGCAGCTTCACCACCCCGGGATGCTGGCTGGGCTTTCCGCTGGCGTCCCAGCGGCATGTAGGCCTGTGCTGGCATTCCAGGGCATGTTCCAGCATCCCGGGGGGCATTCCTGGGGCGTGCCGACGGGCAGAGCTGCCTGTAGACAGCTTCCTGTCCCGGTTCAGCCCAGAACACCGGCAGGGAGAACAGTGCTTTTTAGCAGGCGCAGCATCGCTGTTCTCTATGGGGCAAAAAGCCCAATTTTTACCCCAAAAAAGCCTCTAAAAGGCTTTATTTTTTGTCTTTCAGCAGCCGTGAAACGGCTTTGGAGGTGCCGGGGAGACACCTCGGCTACGCCGTCCCCGGATGCTGAAAGGTAAGGAATGCACTGTTAGAGACTAACAAGATTTGGGGGGTATAAGCTTTCCAGACTTGAAGCTTCCTTCATCTGATATCTGACAAAGGGAGCGACTATCAAAAGCTTATGTGCTGAAAATCTTGTTGATTTCTAAGGTGCTACCAGACTTGAATCTAGGAGATTATCGTTACCATTTTTTTACACAAGGGTTTCCAAACTTTATGATGTTTATGCTTTTCTCCTCCAACACGCAGTAGATTCCACTCCCAAACATTGAATTTACCTCCCTCAGACATCCCCTGTGCTAAATAAATGCTCCATAAATAACATAAATAGCTTAGGGCCAATTTATATAACCAACATAGTGCTCGTAAACATACACACACATGCACATTTTTTTTGCCCTTATTCTGCCCCAGCGAACTGGTCGACTGAGTTCTTGGCCTCGAGCTACAATCGCCGCAACGTGGGCAGATTTTGACGAATGATTAGGATGATCTCTGAGAACAGCTGATCTCTGACAACAGCCAGGTAATGACTTCCCTGGTCCTTCTAATACGACAAGGCAAATCCTCTGCGATGGCAGGTCATGGGGAACACAGCTGCAGCTCTCTCCTGCTGGTGAGAGCAAGTGGCAAGGAAAAGCGTGAAGGAAGTGTCCGACCAACCCATATCTACAGTGGCTGCATGACTTTGATATAAGAGGTCACCATGCTAACCAGCTCAAAAGCAAAGAGAGGTTCTGCTCTTGACTTAAACTGTGGGATTTGCTACCAGTGGGCATAGTGATGGGCAGGAGGAAGGGGTGCCTGATGGAATGGTGGCCACTGACATAGATGGCCTTGAAAGGAAATTAAACAAATTCCTCAATGGCTATTCACCACTTCCGAGTTAGGGTTGCCAACCTCCAGGTACTAGTTGGAGATCTCCTGCTATTACAACTGATCTCCAGCCAATAGAGATCAGTTCACCTGGATAAAATGGCCGCTTTGGCAATTGGACTCTATGGCGTTGAAGTCCCTCCCTTCCTGAAACCCCACCCTCCGCAGGCTCCACCCCCAAAACCTCCCATCAGTGGCAAAGAGGGACCTATTCCACGTCCAGAGGTAGTAAATTTCTGATGTCGACAGAGTGCTTGGGTTTGTGATGGCCACGTCCTGCATACTGGATTGTTACCCATTCTGGCTCGTAAAGTCCTGCTGGGAAAAGTTGCTAAACCTTTTGGAGAAGATTCCTAATATTGCCTTCTTACAAAGGATGTTTTCTTCACAGCAAAAGGAAGCAGTGATTAGACCCCCTTCTGAAGAAGTCATCTTTGGATAAGAGGGATGGGGTCCATTATCAGCTTATGTCCAATCACCCCTTTCTGGGTGAGGTGATTGATTGGGTTGTGGCAGAGCAACTGCAGGCATTTCTGGATGAAACATCTGCTCTCTACCCATTTAAGTCTGGCTTCAGGCTGCGATTCAGGATTGAAACAGCACTTTTGGCCTGGTTTGATAATCTCTGCTTACAGTTGAACAACAGCAATTCATCGCTGCTGATACTATTAGACCTATCAGTGGCCTGTCATCTAGCTGAGCATGATGTTTTGGTGGATCTAATTCAAGTATTATGTGGGATAAAGGGTACCACCCTCGGTTGGTTTTGCTCATTTCTTGAGAGCAAAAAACTAAGAGAAGAAACAGTGCAGAAACAGTGTCGTTAGTACCTGATTATATTAAAGTGTGAAACTCCCTGCCCCAGGATGTGGTGATGGCTGCCAACTAGGGCTGTTGAAAAAAAAATTCAGGAGAATTCGGATTCGGCAAAATTCGGCCCATTTTGATTTGGGAAATGCCGAAATCCGAACTCCCCGATTCAGATCCGGGGAATTCGGATGAATTCCTGAATCAATTTGGCCGAATAAAGGCGAGTGGGGGTCTTTAAACTGCTCGCAGTTTAAAGACCTACCGCCCGCTTTCCCCGGGAGTCCCAGGAAGGGGGGCGTTGGGGGTTTAAACTGCTCCGCGCTGCCTGCCCAGGCAGTGCAGACCAGTTTAACCTCGCCCCCCCTTCCCGGTCCGACTCTCAGCTGTTGGGTGGGGACCCGCCCAACAGCTGAGCGTTGGGAAGCTGTGGGGGGGGGTAAAGTGCTCCATGCTGCCTGGGCAGGCAGCACAGAGCACTTTAAAGACCCACCACCCCCCTTCCCGGGACAATACTGATGTTGCTGGACCAAGGGTCTGATTCAGTATAAGGCAGCTTCATGTGTTCACGTGTAGCAAATTGTATCACAAGTAGCAAATTGTATCACAAGTAGCAAATTGCTTCCTTCGCATATCAGGTTAACTTCATGTTTCAGTTAACAAGCTCCTGAGCTTGCACTTGTTTCGTGGAGGTCACCCCTGATACCTCTACCGCCTGGCTCGTTACACTGCCAGCACTGCCTTACAGCCAGGCATTGAGCCGGTATGAAGTGGGCAGCAGGAAGCCTCCCACTACTGTACAGCAGATTGTCCATGAACACATGAAGCTGCCTTATACTGAATCGTCCCTCAAAGTCAGTATTGTCTACTCATACCGGCAGCGGCTCTCCAGAGTCTCAGGCAGGGATCTTTCACATCACCTACTTGCCTAGTCCCTTTAACTGGAGATGCCGGGGATTGAACCTGGACTTTCTGCATGCCAAGCAGATGCTCTACCACTGAGCCACAGCCCCTCCCCATCACTGTGAGCCCCTTGCTGTCCTCATCCGATGTGGGTGGTCGATGAGGGAGCAGGGGGCTCTCAAACAGGGCAGCTCAGTGGTTGGGGTTCCATTGCACCAGGCCTCCTAGCACACAGTGGGGCTAGGAATAATGCCATTTTTTTCTGGCATTATTCAGGTTCGGGTCTATTAAACCCGAACATTTTTGAAAAACCCAGGTTTTCCAGATTTTTTTGGGGAAGAAATCAGGTTTAATAAACCTGAAGCCAAAAAATACCCAGGGGGTGGAGGGGAATCGGTGCACATCCTTTCCCGTGACTCATGCACCAGTGATCCGCAGTAGGCCAGATTGTCACAATGCAAATAAAATTGGCCCGGAGGGGGGGATCATCTGGAGGTGATTTTACTGCATCGCTTTCACATGGTGGTCATTCCATTTGAATCTATCCTTGTCCTGAAAATGGCTTGCAATTGTGCTGTTATTCATATTTGCACCTCTGTGATGCTCTACCAAAGCTCTTTTGGCTATTCTGTTTGGCTTCTTTTCACTGAGAACAACAATGATCGCCTCTCTTGCTCTCTTTGAAGCTTCACATCAGAAATGTAAATGCAGCATGATTTAACAAGATTTCCTTTTGTTCCCGACATTTGATCATTCTTGTTCAGTTCAGTGTGTTTGCCATAATGCCTTCTGTCCTGGGCCAATAAAGTGCCATTAAGCTAATCAAAGACCTACATCGTTCAGAGGTTTTGCCAGGCGACACCGCAGGGAGAAATGTGTGATCCTTTCTATTTTGTTTCCATCCATTGTTGTCCTAATATGAATAGCAAATAGAGTTTCGGCATCTACATGGCAATCCCAGAAACTGTGCTATGAAGCCCAAAGTCAGTGAGGTTGGATGAGGTCATCCTGCTCAAGTTGACATGGAACAATTTGATGTCTTAGTAATTCTGGGCCCCTGGGCAATAGTCAAGGATGCCCCACCCCCTTTATACCCACCCAAGAACAATAATCTTCACAATGCATATCATTGTTCCAGAATCAATAGGTTGAAATTAGATCAAAAGAGTTTTCGGCTAAACTCTAGGAAGAACTTTCTGACAGAGCGGTTCCTCAGTGGAACAGGTGGTGAGCTCTCCTTCTTTGGAGGTTTTTAAGCAGAGACTAGATGGCTATCTGACAGCAATGTTGATTCTGTGAACTTAGTCAGATCATGAGAGGGAGGGAAAAATCCGTGTTTGGCTCTCGTGGCCCTTTCTTACATGCCTAGGGAAATGCCGATCTCCACTTTGGGGTCAGGAGGCAATTTTCCTCCAGGCCAGATTGGCCAGGGATCGTAGAGGGGTAATTTTTTGCCATCTTCTCGGCATGGAACAGGGGTCACTGGGGCTGTGGAGGGGGGAGATAGTTATGAATTTCCTGTATTGTGCAGGGGGTTGGACTAGATGACCCTGGTGTTCTCTTCCAACTCTTTGTTTCTATGATTCTATAGCCTTTCAAAAATGTACTACACTTTATGTTTTGACTTTATTTTCCACCACTATTTTCTATCACCCCCATTGGTTATGGGGACTTGGGCAATTGCACAGGCTGCTCCACAGGTAATATCACTCCTGCTTGTAAAAAGAAGCAGAACAAATAATATGACCTCTTTTTTTAAGTGTAAATTAAATAATACAAGGACACCGGGGAAAAGGCAACATTTAAGCTATGAGTAGGGGGATATAACAGATTTTGGAAGACAGAGTCTTGCCTTGTGCCTGCAAAGTGAAGCACTAGCAATTTTTAAAAAAATTCTGTATGAACCTTCCAGAGACTTTTTTGACCCAACATGGATGGCCTAGGCTGCCCTGACCTCATTGACCCTGGTTCGAACTTGGATGGGAGACCACCACGAAGGTTTGGGGTTGCTATGCAGAAGCAGGCAATGATAAACCACCTTTGTTCATCTCTTGCCTTGAAAACCCTACAGGGTTGCCCTGTCAGCTGCAACTTGATGGCTCTTTCTACCAAAGATGTTTTGCCTGATCAGGACCCTTCAGATTTACCTAAACGTTGGGAAACTGCCCAAAACTGGGGGATACAATCAGCTGTGAATTTTGTGGGGTAAAACGGCAGCACAATTCTGATAAGCCCATACAAAAACCATGCATATTCATGATGGTTGTTCAACAGAGCCACCTGAGTCTCTCACTCGAATTAATATAACCTTAAGTCATTAAATAATACTTGTTCAGAAGTTGCGGCTGTTGCTTTCCCTGGCTGACAAACACTTGAGAGTTTTTTTTTCCCTAGGAGTGTAACATTATACTGGAATTAATTGACTCTATAAAAGAGAGAGAGAAAGCCCATTAAAACCATGTTTAGCAGCTGGATTCAACATCTGCCTCGACTAGGCCATTAATGTATGATTAATGAGTTAATTTATGAGGCTTCATGTAAAAATACCAAGAGTACCTAAGTAATTTAGGAACTGCCAGAGCCCAAACCTTGGGTCATTCTGCTGTAAGCCCCTCTGCTACAAGGGGGTTAATGCTTTGTGTATTGCTTCTTTAAAAAAACAAATGCTCCTTTTTTCTAAAGTCAATGCACAACTCAACATCTTCTAAGACGTTGGTCCAAGAACAATGATAACACAAATAAGATGCTGAGACATCTGGTCCAGACAATGGACAATGGTCCAGAGATATCTATAGGAGATCTTACATGTTTGCCCCTCTTAGAACTAGTCTGGGGTTACTTTTAATGTTCACAAGTGAGATGAGGCTAAATTTTATGCACTGTGGATCAACTGTAGCAGATCCTACTATGCCACACTTTTTCAAAATGTCTCAGCAGATTCTTTCGGCTTGTTGTAGACATGGGCATCACACATGGGCTTTTTATGCATGGCTGTTTCCCTCACTTTGGGTCTTTGTTTTGATTATGCGGGCTGTTTCTGAATATCAGAGGTCACCTCCCTCTCCCCCTGCATTTCCATATGTTTTGTCCGTGTTTTCAGGGACCTGTTTTATCTCAAATTTGAAAACGGGGGGCAAAACATAGGGACACACAGGGGGAGAGCGAGGCGACCTCTGACGGTCGGAAACGGCATGCATAATCGAAACAAAGACCCGAAGTCGTCGGAGGGGTGTCCACGAGGGAAACAGCCATGCATAAAAGGCCTTAGAATGTGTTTTTATGTATCTATTTGTGTTATCTGTAGTCCACATTTCTCACTGAGACTCAAGGTAGATTACACAAGGCACATCAATGTAGTCAATAGGATGAGACATCTAATAAGCAATGTCGCAGAAACCTGAAACAAAGATTAAGTATTAGACATGCTATGCTGAACAATGCAGAAAACGAAATTACATAAATCTAAAGCAATGCAGTGAGAGCAAGGCAATACATACAGCAAACAGATCAGACATACTATATGTAGTATAGTCCACAGTCTCCTTCCCTTTATTAAAGCATCTTTCTGAACCATTCCATTATAATATAGCCCTATTATCTTATCTTTATGGAGCCACCATGGTGTAGTGCAGCGTTTATCCACCAGGATTTCCCAGAACCCTAGGATTCCGCGAGAAATAATGATGAATAGGTTAATCATATGTAAATCATATGTAATCATATGTAGGGGTACCCTGAGACATGAATATTATTTCAAGGGTTCCACAAGGGTAAAACGGTTGAGAAACTCTGGTGTAGTGATTAAGAGTGGTGGACTCTAATCTGGAGAACCGGGTTCAATTCCCTACTCCTCCACATGAAGCCTGCTAGATGACCTTGGGCCAGTCATGGTTCTCTCAGAACTCTCTCAGCCCACATGGAGGCAGGCAATGGCAAACCACCTCCAGCCATCTCTTGCCTTGGAAAACCCTATAGGGGCGCCATAAATCAGCTGTGACTTGACAGCACACACACACACACATTATCTTTATAAAAAAACGTCCTCTAAAACAATTCTCTTTTGCATGGTTTGTGGTATGACAGAAGTGTATTTCCATACTTCTCTTCAACTGCGTATCAACTGTAAAGTCCTGCAAAGTTGTGGACAACGCTTTTTTAGTTGCCGAGAGCCTTTGAGCAACCAGAGGCCAAGAAACGGTTAAGTAACAGTAACATTTGCTTAGGGAGACAGAACGTAAATCCTGAAAATAACTTTTCATCCAAGCATACATTATAAAACAGGATCCAGATTGCATAATAGAAACTACAGCCTGCCTAGATAATTTTTTTTATAATTTTTTATTGATTTTTATAATAAATCCAAAAAGAAAAAAAATATACATAATAATCAAAGATAATAATAATAAAAGAAAAAAATAATACATACATATATAGAGCGTACAATTCTGTTATTACATTATACATATAAAGATATATATTGTTTATATTGTTATACATATATTGTTATACATATGTTGTTATACATATAAAAATATATATTATGCCCTACTTCAAAAACCCACCACCCACCACAGTGCCCATCACCCATGGAACTTCCGATGGGGTGTAATGACTAATAGAAAAAATCACATTATTATACATTAATTAAAATCACATTGTACTATAATTCGTTAACTATATTTTTAAAATCCGTTTTTGCCGATTATCCCAATATGCAGCGGCCTTTGACCACATAATTTTGAATTCCTCCATGTCTTTACCATGTAAAGATGCTGTAATTTTGGCCATCCGCATATACATCCATAATTTTTCTCTCCATTCTCTAATTGAAGGTTTATTCGTTTGCTTCCACTTTTTTGCAATTGTAATTCTAGCTGCTGCAAAACTATATTGGCATATGACTCTATCACCTTTATCCAAGTCTCTATTTGGAATACCCAATAAACAAAAAGTGGGATCTCGCTTAATTTTTACTTTAATCAAATTATTAGTTTCATTCATAACTGATTGCCAAAATCTCCTAATTTTTTTACAAAACCACCAGCTATGCATAAACGTTCCTATATCAGTACCACATTTCCAGCAAAACGCTTTATCATCTTTTTTCATCTTTTTTATAGATGGCATATAACCGGAGTTATATGCCATCTATAAAACATTTTATATAGATTTTCTCTTATTTCATTCGAAATAGTAAACCTAAATTCATTTTTCCAAAGCTTTTCCCAAATTTCCAAATCAATATTATATCCTAGATCTCTCATCCATTTCAACATGACTGGTTTAATCCTTTCTTGTTCTAAGTTCAATTCTATAAGTACTTTATAAATCCTACCAATCAATCCTTTATTACCTTTTAATAATAATGTCTCAAAGTTGGACTTAGTATGATTAAATCCCAACCTATTATCTTTGATAAAAACATCATTTAATTTATAATACATAAACCAGTCTTTTAGTTGAAGTTCTTCACGTGTTTTCAATATCCATATCCCATCTCTATAATCTATCAATTCTCTATAAATATCACAGTCCAAATTTAGATGTGCACCTCTTCGCATAAAAGCTTCTATAGGATTTATCCAACCGGGAGTTTTACTTTCTAAAGCGTCTTTATATTTATTCCATACTTGTAATAAGTTTTTCCTGATAATATGAGAGTTAAATTCCTTATTCACTTTCTGCTTCTCATACCATAAATAAGCATGCCACCCGAATCGCAATTTATATCCTTCTAATTCTAATAACTTTGGGTTCTCCAAGAGAATCCAATCTTTAATCCAGGTGAAACATGCCGCTTGGTAATACATTTTTAAATCCGGTAATCCCAATCCTCCCGTCTCTCTTAATTCTATTAAATTATTATATGCAATCCTATGTCTCTCTTTACCCCAAAGAAATCTCAAAACATCTTTTTTCCATTCATCAAATATCTGTACCCCTGTCACTATTGGTAAATTTTGAAACAAAAAAAGCATTTTGGGCAATAACATCATTTTAATTACTGATATTCTTCCCCAAAATGATAAAGGAACTTTTCCCCAACTTATCAAATCTTTTTTTATTTGTTGCCATTGTTTCACATAATTGTCCTGGAATAAATTAAGATTATTATTCGATAACCATATACCTAAATATTTAACTTTATGTTCAATATTGAGTCCCGACTTTTTGATCAATGTTTGTTGCTGTGAAAGAGTCATATTTTTAACCAAAATTTTTGTTTTTGCCTTATTAATTTTAAAACCTGAAATCTTTCCATAAACCTCCAAAATTTTATTCCATCTGTCAAACTGTTCAATCGGGTCAATCAAAAAACATACTAAATCATCCGCATAAGCTTTAAGTTTATAATTATTTCTCCCTATTCTTACCCCTACTACATCATTAGATTTTCTAAGGTTGTTCAATAAAACCTCTAATACTAAAATAAAAAGTAAAGGGGAAAGAGGACAGCCCTGTCTCGTTCCCCTTTGAATTTCAATCTTTGGTGATAAAGACCCATTCACAATCAAATTAGCTGTTTGATGTGTATATATACTTTTTATGGCAGTTTTAAAACTATCACCAAAACCCATATATTCTAATACCTTAATCATAAACTGCCAATTAACATTATCGAAGGCTTTTTCAGCATCCAAAAATATAAAAGCTATTGGTGTTGTATCTTGTTCCGCATATTCTAAAAGATCTATTACCACCCTAACATTTTGACTAATCAGTCTTCCTGGTAAAAATCCAGCTTGATCATCATGTATTAATTGATTCAGTACTCCTTTTAATCTAGTAGCTAAAATTGCTACAAATAATTTGTAGTCAATATTTAACAATGAAATCGGTCTATAATTTTTAACTTCCAATATATCAGAATTCACCTTTGGTATTAAGGCTATATTTGCTTGCTTCCAGGTTTGAGGGATAATACCTTTTGTCATCCCTAAATTCATAACTTCCAAAAGATAGGGGATTAATTGCTCTCTAAATGTTTTATAATAATATGCTGTGAAACCATCTGGTCCAGGAGATTTATTCATTTTACTTTTTTTTATAGCCTGCTCCAATTCATCCTTGGTTATTGGAGAATCTAAAAGTTCTTTATTTTCTTGTGTTATTTTTCGCCAATCCCATTTAGCAAGATAAACTTCCATTTCTACCTCTGAAACTAACTTTTTTTTATATAGATCTGTATAAAATTTCACAAATGTATCTACTATCTCCTCTTTAGTTCTTGTTATCTTGCCCTCCCTTCTAATTTGAATTATTGGTATTTTTTTATCTTTCTGTTTAATTTGCCAAGCTAACATTTTACCTGGTTTATTAGCATGTTCAAAAAATCGTTGTTTAGTATACATAACTTTTCGTTCAATTTCTTCAGCAATTAAGAATTCATATTGATGTTGGCAGTTTCTAATCTTATTTTGTTGTTCTTGTTTAGCCCCTTTATCTTGCAATCTACATAGATATCTCTCCGCCTGCTTTATTTCATCTAATATGCATTTTTTCTTATTCTCCCTTTCCCTATAATATCTTGTGTTTTGTTGGATTAAAAGTCCCCTAATTACTGCTTTACCAGCGTCCCAAACTATATCTTCACTGGTACCTTTATCCATATTTTCTCTAAAATAATTCGTTATTTCAGTTTTCAATTTGTCTGCAATTTTTTTATTTTTTAAAAGAAAGTCATTAATTCTCCAGGGTTTGTAACCTCTATTTCCCATTTCAATTTTAACTGATACCGCGTTGTGGTCTGACAACACCCTAGGTAAAATCTCAGAGTTTTCTAAATTCTGTACCAGACCCTTTGACATCCATATCATATCTATCCTGGAATATGTGAGATGTCTCTGTGAAAAAAAAGTATATTGCTTCATGTTGCCATGTGTCAACCTCCAGACATCAAACATATCCCACTGATCTGTAAGAACATCAAAAATCCCTGGTAACTTTCCTTCATTACTTGCTTTTTTCTTTTTCCCAGATCTATCTACCTTAGGTACCTTAACTCCATTAAAGTCCCCATCCATATCATTTTTTCAATAGCATATTCAGCTAATAATAGTGCTAAATTCTCATAAAATACCTTTTGATTTGTATTAGGTGCATATATTCCCACAAGCAATACCTTTTGGAAACCAATTGTTACCTCCAGCAACAAAACTCTTCCCTCTGTATCTTGATAAATAACTTTTGGTTGTAATAAAGCAGGTATATACATAGCTATTCCATTGGTTTTTTTACTCTCATTACAAGCCGTAAATAAAGTACCCAACCTGGCATGTTCCAACCTGAAAACATCCTTTGGGAGTATATGCGTTTCCTGTAAGCAAATAATATTAGCATTAGATTTTCGTAAACGATGAAATATTTTCCTCCTTTTGTTGGGAGAGTTCAATCCATTAACATTCCAAGATAAAACCTGTAACATATCAAATTTTCAATTAAATTCCATATATTTCCACGGTAAATACATACTTGACTCCTACTACTGCAACCCCCCCTGCCCCCCATATCTATTCAATCTTCAGTCTTCAGTATCCTCATTTGGAGAGTCCTCTGATGAAACTACTGGCAAATCTCCACCACCAGAAGCTTCAGATGCCTTTTCTTCTTCTGTGGATTCTCTAGTTGGAACTTGTTTAGCTGACTTGAGAGGTTTAACCAGTTCTGCATCATATCTTCTTAAAAACTGGTCTGCCTTATCCACTTCCGTGAACTTGAACCTTTTCGCCTTAAAGATGAAAGAGACACCCTGCGGGTATTCCCATCTGTATTGGATTCCACTGAGTCTTAAACGCTGGGCAATCTCCATAAAATCCTTCCTCTTCCTCAGCAATCTTGCAGGTATTTCTTTCATCAGCCTCAGTGACTCATCTCCAACTTTCAATGGTGTTTTGTAGTGAGTATTAAGTATTAAGTCTCTGTGACTTCTAGAAAACAGTTGAAGCAGGCAGTCCCTCGGTACTTTATTCCTGGTTGCATATGCTGAACTTATTCTGTAGGCTGTCACAATCATCCCTGCAATCACCTCTTCAGATTCTTGTAAAAAATCTGCCAAGAGAACCATCAGATATCTACGCAGGTCCCGGTCCTCAATTTTCTCTCGCAATCCACGAATACGTAGGGAAGATTCTTTTATCTTGAGCTCCATCATTGCCATCTGATCATTTTGGGTCTCTTGTCTGTCAGCTACAGACTTTAAAAGCAAAGTTCTATATCAGCTGGGCATTGCTATCGGTATTAAGACTCCATGGAAACTGGTCAGAGACAACAGGTCTGACATCCTTAAATCTCATCATTCTCTTGATTTATCAAAGGAAGACTTTGGAGGAAACCATGACATACCCATGGGTAAGAACCAACCTCAAGAATCTTGTGAACTTTCCAATCAAAGATTTTCTGCGGATAGGAAGAAGAGAATAACCAGAAGTTGGGGTTATCTCCATTTTCAGATGTTCTTCTTCCACCATTAACTAGTTTTACATTAGGTTTTCCTAGGGTAAACGACTCAGACATTTCCGTTTTATGAAACATACATATTACATGCATATTTATTGTTAACAGCCATTGGCCAGCATAAAATAACAGAGCAGTGCAAGTACCCCATTTTATGAAACTGTGTTATTCTATCCCGAGCCCTCTGAAAAAAAGGATCCAGTGCAAATTCTTTGTGCCATGAGAGCTCTGCCCTGCAACTATCTGTTACCATCTGCCCTATAAACTTTGCCCATGCTCTGTTCCTAGTCAAGTTTAACAGCTCATACTTCAGCATAAGGGCCTCTTTCAATTTTCCATTCTGTTTTCTGGGTCAGGCTGGGGGAAGTGATCAATTAGAGGCTCCTAGAGCCCCTTTCAGGTATCATTCTGGAGGGAGTGGTGATGACGGGCACATGGAGACTAGGGTTGCCAATTTCCAGGTACTAGCTGGAGATCTTCTGCTATTACAAGTGATCTCCAACCGATAGAGATCAGCTCACCAGGGGAAAATGGCCACTTTGGCAATTGGACTCTATGGCATTGAAGTCCCTCCCCTCCCCAAACCCTGCCCTCCTCAGTCTCCACCCCAAAAATCTCCAGGTATTTCCCAGCTCGCAGCTGACAACCCTAACGGAGACTGAGGATAATTTACTGGCGACTGGAAGCCTAGGTTGTAGACCCAACCTGTAATTATATGATATAATCTACATCCAATCTGTAAATTATCAGATGAATCCAAAAGGAAGATGATCCTGAATGGACGATCACTTCTTTTTTTAAAAAAAAGATTATATATATTTAGGATTGCCAGGTCCCTCTTTTGCCATGTAGTTCTCCAGATTGTTTTGTACAGCTGAAAGGTCCATGGTTCGGTTGCAGGTATTTTGTCACAGGTGAAATTCAACTGACCATACACATTCCCTCAAGAGATTTTTGCACATGCAAGGACCTCCAAATCCCCATCAAATTTCACACTCCTTTAAATCAATGGCCAGGCTGACAGCACAGTCTTTGAAGGTGTCTTTACAGACAACTAGATGACAAGTCCACATATTCTCCCTGGCTTCTTTTGTCATTTCCACAGGCACGGCTGCCACGTAGCTAACGCTGCAGCCCTAAGCAGCATCACACCTTTCTGTGTGCATTGAAACCGGTGGATTTAGAAAGGCGTTGTGCTACTTAGGATTGCACCGAAAGCAAAGCTGGATCCACCACTGTAAGAAAAATAAAAATGGCAGAGTTCAGGTTCCTAATCCAGTCCCGAAGTTGCCGCCAAGCCTCACTTGTGGAGCTCGGAGGCGACGAAACGCTGCACCCTAATTTCAGTCGCACCCAGCGACGACACAGCAAAGTGACTGCATAGTAAATCATCCCTTCTGTCGCCTCTGTAACTCATACATTAGCATTAATGGGAATCACAGAAGCATAGAAAGAGGTAACTTTATTTCAGAGCCGGAACTCGGCTCTCTTGTTTTGCAGTTTGATACGGGGGTGGTGGGGGGTGAGGTGATTCACTTGACTTGCATATATTAGAATCACACCTTTTTACAATGCCGTACTATCTGTGCACTAAATCTTACTTTGAGCAGAATCCTATTAGCATCAGCACTGAGAGCCGATGTGGGTGTTGAGCGTCAGGCTATGATAGGGTTGCCAACCTCCAGGTACCAGCTGGAGAACTCCTGCTATTCCAACTGATCTCCAGCTGACAGAGATCAGTTCGCCTGGAGAAAATGGCTGCTTTGGCAATTGGACTCTATGGCATTGAAGTCCCTCCCCTCCCCAAACCCTGCCCTCCTCAGGCTCCGCCCCCAAAATCTCCAGCTAGTGGCAAAGAGGGATCTAGCCACCCTGGGTTATGGCCTGAGGGATCCAGATTCAGGGCCCTATTCTGCCATGAACATTGATACTGACCTCAGGCCACTCAATCTCTCTTAGTAAACCATGTACACCAGTGGTCCACAACATGACACCTTTTCTGGGGCCCACCAAGTATTTTTAGGATGAGGGCAGGGCCAGTGATGGCTTTTGCCCAGCAAGGCTTCTGATAGACCACAGGAGATTCATTTGGCGGTGCAGGTTTTTTAAAACATTGCTTTGGCAGCAGCTGCCACCACAGCACAAGGATCTGCACTGTGTTTCTGATGTTACGGCAATACGGAGGTCCGTAGAGGAGAGAGACCCGAGACCGTTAAAATCGAGAAAAACAGTTTTATTATAGCTGTGGCCCAGCCGCCTTCACAAGCATAAAAGACTGAGCCCCGATTGTACTGGGGAATGAACTTTTATCCTAATTCCAGGCTAAGACATGACACATCAACATAGGGTGCTTATCTGTTAGTTTCACAGACAGAGGAGCTCAGGAGCGCAGCGGTTCCATCCAGTCCCCTTATCATTCACCATGACTTTTCCCCCAATAACTCAACACACAGAGTCTTGCCCTGCAACAGACTTTCCCCTTGCTATCTCAATACATTTACAGAAAGAAGAAGAGGCTATCAAAAACTATTAAATCAAAATACTTAAGTGGATCCTCCACATTCAGAGGAAGTCTACCCTGCTGTCTCACTGACATTGTTGTATTGTATAATTTATTGTGGTCCTTGACCATTATTACAAAGTTAAAGCATCGTTAAAACAACAGTAGTTCAACACATCAGAAAAATAGCTACATGAACATTTGAGCTAGTCAAATAGGCTTAAAACTCTGCATCCGCTTTAATATCATTTTCCCGTGTGTTGCATATCCCAAGACAGAATTCAGCTACTTGTTTGGATACCCAGTGGTTTCTATCAGACAACAGATATTCCAGTTTAGCCACATCAGATTCATCAAGAAATCTAACTAACACTGGGTGGAGATATTTTGATCTGGCCCCTTGTAATATGGACGTCTCAGAAGCATGTGCTCTGGTGTTTCTGAAGTTAAGCTGTGGCAAGCACTCTGTGGCTGGCTCCGCCTCCTGTGGCTGCCGTTTTGTGGCAGCACCTTTGCGGTGTCAGAATTCCAAATGTGCCTGCAGGCTCAAAAAGGTTGGGGATCCCTGATGTGCCCCCGAGTTCCTTGGATTCAATGTGGGATAAAAATATTCTAGATCGATCAGTCAGGGTCTTCCTTGCACCTAAGAGCAAGCATGGTATAGTGGTTAGGAGCAGGGGACTCTCATCTGGAGAACTGGGTTTGATTCCCCATTCCTCCACGTAAGCGGCAGATTCTAATCTGGTGAACCGGGTTGGTTTCCCCACTCGTACACATGAAGCCAGCTGGGTGAGTCACAGCTCTCTCAAAACTCTCTCAGCCCCACCTACCTTATAAGGTGTCTGTTGTGGGAAGAGGAAGGTGAGTGGACAGAGTGGACAGGGAGAAGTTTTTCTCCCTCTCCCATAATACTAGAACGCAAGGTCATCTGTTGAAGCTGGAGGGTGACAAATTCAAAACCGATAAAAGGAAGTATTTTTTCACACAACACATAGTTAAATTGTGGAACTCCCTGCCCCGAGATGTGGTGATGGCTACCAACTTGGAAGGCTTTAAGAGGGGAGTGGACATGTTCATGGAGGAGAGGGCTATCCATGGCTACTTCAAAATTGATACTAGTCATGATGCATACCTATTCTCTGCAACATCAGAGGAGCATGCCTATTATATTAGGTGCTGCGGAACACAGGCAGGATAATGCTGCTGCAGTAGTCTTGTTTGGGGGCTTCCTAGGGGCACCTGGTTGGCCACTGTGTGAACAGACTGCTGGACTTGATGGGCCTTGGTCTGATCCAGTAGGGCCTTTCTTATGTTCTTATGATTGTAAGCCGCTTTGAGACTCCTTGTGGTACAGGTCGGGAGCAGAGCAGAACTCAGGTCGTGAGCAGAGCAGTACTGCAGCGTACCACTGTGCACCGCGGGGCTCCTATTTTAAAAATTAGCAGATATTATTCAGTGCCTGCACAGTGCATGGCCATTTGTAAATGACTGTTCTAGATTAAAACTACTCCTTGTTAATATTTAGCCGGGGAGTCGCTGTGCTAGACATTGAGAAAGATCTGCTCCCTGTCGTACGACTGAAGGCTCTCACTAAACCAACCCAACCAACTGGAGAGGATTAGCTTGCAACCATCATCATCACTGCCACTATCAGGGAAACAGCAAGTTGCAGACAGTTCATTTTACAAAAACCTAATGGAGTGTAGGGCTCTGGCTGTTCAATACAAGCACTGTCAAGGCATCTAAGCAAAAAGCCTCAACTGTCAGTGCTGACAAGCTGTGCAGAATTATTTGTCACACTACAATAGATAAGAGACTTGTAGCATGGCGCATGGTGGCACAACCATAAGTCTCCCAACTACAACCACAGACAGAGTGCACACGGCATGCTGTCAGAAGTTCAGTGCTAACGCACATTGGACCACAGATGGCAAGTTTGCTCTCCTTTCTTTGAGGCCGAGATTCTCAGACTTCTGAGATTTGTACCCTTTTCTACATTAGCGCTACTTTCTAAGACATGTCAGACTCAACACCACTAAAGATGGACATGGCTCAGCACGATTGCTTGAACACATCAACACATGGAGCTGCCTTATACTGAATCACATCAAAGTCAGTATTGCCTACTCAGACTGGCACATGAACACATGAAGCTGCCTTATACTGAATCAGACCCTGGGTCCATCAAAGTCAGTATTGTCTACTCAGACTGGCAGTGGCTCTCCAGGGTCTCAGGAAAAGGTCTTTCACATCTACTATTTACCTAGTCCCTTTAACTGGAGATGCCAGGGATGGAACCTGGGACCTTCTGCATGCCAAGCAGATGCTCTACCACTGAGCTACGGCCCTTCCCCAGCTCATCAGGGTCTCAGTCTTTCACATCATGCTTGCCCTTCCTCTTACTGCCTTGCCTTCACAGCTGTTGACCTGAAGGAGAAGAAATGAGCAGCTCAACACATGAAACTGCCTTATACTGAGTCACACCACTGGTCTACCAAGAAAAGTACTGTTTACTCTGATTAGCAACAGCTCTCCAGGGTCTCAGCTAGAGGTCTTTCACATCATCTTCTATCTGATCCTATGAACTGGAGATGCCAGGGATTGAACCTGGGACCTTCTGCATGCAACGCAGATTCTCCACCACTGAGCCACAGCTCAGAAGTTTCTCTTTCCTCCAGCTGCTACTTGCTCAGAATTTCAGAGAGAGAGTAAGAGAGAGCAGGGAGGAGAGAGAGGATCACTAGACCCATCCCCCAGACAAGGAAGGAAAGACCATGGTGGAACCCAATGGTGGAATCCAACTGACCCATCACACCTAAGACATACCAATGGTGAAATCAGGGAAACCAATAACTCTGATATACTTCTCTTTTCCCTTGTCAGAACGTCTGTTATGGCACTGAATCCCCAACTTTACCCCCAAACAAAATAACATCAGTGAACACAGAATGAAGCTGCCCTTAAAAAGTGAAGTACACAGAGCCTTCCTTCCCCAAACCAATTTCTGAATTGGAGATCCTTAGCTCAATGTTTCTAGGAGACGGCAAACACTGCTACACTAAGAAGGGGAGGGCTGTGGCTCAGTTTGTAGATAATCTGCTTGGCATGCAGAAGGTCCCAGGTTCAGTCCCCAGCATCTCCAGTTAAACGGACAGGGCAAGTAGGTGATGTGAAAGACCTCTACCTGAGACCCTGGAGAGCTGCTGCCGGTCAGAGTAGACAATACTGACTTTGATGGACTAAGGGTCTGATTCAGTATAAGGCAGCTTCACGTGTTCATGTGTTCAAGGGTGGGGTTGCAATATTTCCGATAAAAATTATCCGATACTGCCAGGTTGCATTGTAGTGGCAATATGCGGAAGAATATTGTACGAGGAGTTTTAGGTTGACATGTCACATATTCCTCCATATTAATGTTAGTTTAGTTTGTTTCTGTAGTGTGTTGGGTCGCCAGGTGTGCTTACAAGTTGATTAGGCAGTCTATGCTGGCTCATGCAGCAGCAGGTGTGCATGATTAGGGAGGCAGGGCTGTGGGCCAGGTGTCCTAAGTCAACCCAAAGTACCTGGCTGGAGTGAAAAACCCAAGAAGGAGACGAACAATGGGCTTCTACACAGATCAGGCTGGATGCTGTGTGACTGGACTGTTGACCTTGGGATCTCTCTGGATGCTGCACGCGGAGCCCCCTGCACCCAAGAAGGAGAGAGAGACACTCATGTACAGTGGTATTTGTACTGAGTTACTTTGTGTTGTTTTGCCTGCTGAATGTGTGGTTTGGTAATTAAACTGTTGATTTTCCTTCAATTACCAGAGTGCTCATTGCCTCCAAATCCTTGGCAGGACATGCATATGCAACATATATTTTGCCTAGTTCCTTCTATCCAGTTGACTTGTAGAAAGCACTTCGAGTCTGAATGCAGCTGCAGCTATCTTTTATCTGATGGGTAGCTGCAGCTCCATTTCGATTACCCCTTTCTGCCATGTCCAAAGCAGGTCACGGTGCTTGCCCTTCTGCAGCAGTAAATCCCATCACCTTGTTAGCTTCCTCTACCTGGAGGACCTCTCCCAGGAGGCCTTGACCATCAGTCAGAACATCTGCACCTTCAGCCATCACATTAATGTTCAGCAAAGGAAATCCATATGGAACTTACAGCCACCTGAGCCAACGCACATCTGCCCAGCACTAGAGACTTCATCATGAAGATGTTCAGAACATAACTGCAGTAACACTGAGACCTAAGGTCTGTTCTCCTGATGCCAAATCTCTGAACTGCCACCCCGGCCAGAGCTCTCCTTACTCTGGTTGAGAAATTAATCCACTTAATCCAAGGTAATTGGATTTTACCAACTGTTTCTTCAAGGGTGGGTTCTATTGATAAGACATTCAAAAAGGGCTCAAAAGGATAAGGGGAAAATATTCAGCTCTCAACAAGACTAGACACCAAAACAACACAATATCTGTCTTTTACACATATATGTTTCTTGGGTGCTATAAAAAAGGAAGGAGCCCTGTGATGCAGAGTGGTTAACTGCAGTAGTGCAGTCAAAAGCTCTGTTCACGACCTGAGTTCAATCCCGACAGAAGTCAGTTTCAGGTTGCCGGCTCAAGGTTGACTAAGCCTTCAATCATTCCAAGGTCGGTAAAATGAGGATCCAGCTTGCTGGTGGGAAAGTGTAGACGACTGGGGAAGGCACTGGCAAACCACCCCGTAAATATTGTCTGCCTAGTAGGCATTGGGATGTGACATCACCCCATGGGTCAGTCATGATCCGGTGCTTGCACAGTCATGATCCGGTGCTTGCACCTTTACCTTTATAAAACAAATTAGCCTCTCTGGTTTCGCTCAGCTGGGTTTCTTTGGATAGTTGTTTCTTGCCATGAAATGGTGAAAATGTCCCTTTGGAAGAAAACATAAGGCCACATGTTAAGTTCAACAGTCACTCTGTTATGTGAATTATTTACTGTTATGTGAAATCTTTATCTGAAGGAGGATTAGTGGCCATTTGCTTGACATTTCAGCAACAAGGAGATGAACAAATCACTGAACAAATGAGCTGTGGTCACCAAATGGAATTTATTGACAAAATAGGACAGCGAAGATATTCACAATAAGCCAAGTGTTGCAGAAGTTATGCAACCATGCTCTTCCAAGAAGAATCATGCTCTTCACAAGGTGCTCTGGAATTGAATTCCCCCAGTGAAGAGTTTAGGGCTGGCTCACAATGTCCACAAATGTTGTTTCACATCTATAACTCCTTTCTTTCTTTATTGCCCCCGTTAATTTAATTGATGGCAATTACAAAGAGGAAATCTACAATGAAAATGTGGTGTGAGCAATAGGTCAAGCTCATGAAAGCTCACCATACGATGTGCTTCGCTTCCTGAAGCAGGAGCTAAAGAAATGTACAACTAGTTCTGCATGCCCAAGAGAGTGGGAAGGGAGGTGTTTCTCAAATAGCATCTCACCCACCATGCTGGATGAAGCTGAGATTAGGAGGAGGAGGAGGAGGAGGAGGAGGAGGAGGAGGAGGAGGAGGAGGAGGAGGAGGAGGAGAAGAAGAAGAAGAAGAAGAAGAAGAAGAAGAAGAAGAAGAAGAAGAAGAAGAAGAAGAAGAAGAAGAGGAGGAGGAGGAGGAGGAGGAGGAGGAGGAGGAGGAGGAGGAGGAGGAGGAGGAGAGTTGGTTTTTATATGCTGACTTTCTCTATTACTTAAGGAAGAATCAAACTAGCTTACAATCACCTCCCTTCCCCTCCCTACAATAGACACCCTGTGAAGTAGATGGAGCTGAGAGAGCTTGAAGAGAGCTGTGATTAATCCAAGGTCACCCAATTGGCGTAATGTGGAGGAGTGGGATAACCAACCCAGTTCACCAGATTAGAGTCTGCTGCTCATGTGGAGGAGTGGGCAATCAAACCCGGTTCTCCAGATCAGAGTCCACCGCCCCAAACCACCATTCTGGCAGTTTGGAATGTGGAGGGTGGGGATTAAATAGTCTCATTGAGACACCTGGTATAGCACAATGGCCAAGAGACTACCCAGATGCAAAACATCTGTGGTCTCATGTACTGTGTCCTAATAGTTCAGGGGTCTCCAATATTTTTGAGCCTGCAGACACCTTTCAAATTCTGACATAGCATGGTTGGAAGAGCCCCAAAATGGCTGTCATAAAATGGCTGCCACGCAAGGCAGAGCCAACTATAAAATGGCTGCTGCAGCTTACTTTCAGTCACACAGTGAAGAACCTTGTGCTGTGGAGGCAGCTGCTGCCAAATCACCATTTTAAAAAATCTGCACTGCCAATCAAATCTCCAGGGGCCAATCAGAAGATTTGCTGGGCAAAAGCCCCACCTACTTTCTAAAAACACTTGGCAGGTGCCAGAAAAGGTGTCCGTGGGTGCCATGACACTCACAGGCACCACGTTGGGGATCCCTGCTATATATCTGCTCGGGCAACAAATTGTGTCCATGCGGTAATATCAAATTGTGTCTATGTGGTAATATCATAATTATTTTTTAAAAAAAATTCTCACTCCAAATCCCCACTTTGGCTCCATTTCTCCATGTGCAACTCAAACTGGTAATTTTTAAAAAAGTGTTCTTATCACTTTCTGTATCCTCACACTATATTTTCCACACACAAAAGTACACACAGCCCCCACTGGCATCTGTGCATCAATAAATCAGCAAATATAGCATTCTGAGAACATACAGTCTAAATACAGTCGACAAAATACGACAAAAAACAAACAGTACCAGGCTCAAGGAATTAATGCAAATACCATCTATATTCTAAACAATGAAGGCAATACAAAACAGGATGGAGATCCGTGGATACGTAAAATACCAAACAGCCACACGGCACATACAAAAAGGTACAATTCACATACAAGAATAGCGTACAAAGTTACCAGAACAGAGGACAAGCAGGCAACCCTCGCAACGAGGAACTTCAACATGCAATGTGGACAATCCTGTAGGAAGGAGATGTTGAAGTTCCTCGGACTCTGGACTTTGATTGTGAGGGTTGCCTGCTTGTCATCTGTTCTGGTAACTTTGTACGTTATTCTTGCATGTGAATTGTACCTTTTTGTATGTGCCGTGTGGCTGTTTGGTATTTTACGTATCCACGGATCTCCATCCTGTTTTGTATTGCCTTCATTGTTTAGAATATAGATGGTATTTGCATTAATTCCTTGAGTCTGGTACTGTTCGTTTTTGTCCTACTTCATTTACAGTACTGGTGAGAGTTTTTTTTTTTTTCTAGTGACCACCTGGAGGTTGGCAACCCTACTTGTGGATTAATATGGTACCTGTTGAGCATCCTTGCAGTTTTGCCACATTTCTGAAGATATGGTGAGAGGCCGTGCAGGGAGCTATGCCTGTTGTGCCATTAAAAGTAGGAATGGAGCAGCCTAGTAGTACAATATGCAAACTGACCTTTATAGGAAGTGAGCCATCCTCTGAATAAGAGTCCGATATAATCCCCCGGTTTGTGATGCTTTGCCATCTCCCCGTGAACCGTAATGGTAAACGTTCCAAATGGAACAAAACCATCTCAAGGACTGTTCCCTCACCATCGCAAATGGGACACTGGTCCTTGGGAATATTTCCGTTTATGAAGCACCTTCTGATGTCATTTTCCAGACAGATGAGGGGGGGAAGTCTGAAACTAAAGAAGAAACAGCATCGGCTTGGCCACCCCCCCCCCTGTTTTCTTTGTCCTTGTGATGCTTTGGGTTTATTTAAAATAAGTGCATGATCCAGTTGGGTGCACCTGACGCATCAGCAATAACATCAACAAACTGTTTTTCATTCAGACAGACTTCATTCTCAAGGTTTTATTCTTGAGGGGAGTTTTTTTTTTGGTTTTTTAAAAAAAAGATAGTGTATTGGTTACAGCTGAAATAAAAGGAGACACCTTGGGTTGTAAACCGGTCTTGTAGGAAACAAAGGCAGAGCTCTGAATTCTCAAACACCTTCGCTGTCCTTAGGCAGCAAAAGGCTGCAGTGTTGTGCTTTCTAGTACACCCAAATGAAAGACTGATAGAGCTTTCTGTCTTCAGTCCTCCTGTAATGAATCCAAGCCTCCAGACACCCTATTACTAGAGAACACAAGCACAGGCACCCTTCTCGCAAGAAAAATAACCGTTCGTCTCCAAACGCACATGCGTGAAATTAAATAGCTGATGCTTTGATTTAGTTTAGTTTCTGGAACCAACATTTGCAACAATGTGGACCACCCCCAAATCTCCAGGTGTTTCCCAATCCAGAGCTGGCAACCCTGCTAGTCAGTCATGTGAGCATATGAAACCAACCAGGGAAGCTGCTGCTAGTCACTAGGCTTGCCATCCCTGGGTTGGGAAGTACCTGGAGATTTTTTTTGGGGGGGGGGGAGCCTGAGGAGGGGGGGACTTGGGAGGGACTTCAATGCCATAGACTCCAGTTGCCAAAGCGGCCATTTTCTCCAAGTGAACTGATCACTATCGGCTGGAGATCAGTTGTAATGGTGGGAGATCTCCAGCTACTACCTGGAGGTTGGCAACCCTACTAGTCACAGTAGACAATTCTGATGTAGACAGATGAACTCCCGAGAAGGCAGTATCATATGTTCTGAGTTCTAGAGGGTGGAGTTGGGTGGGGAAGTGGAGCTTACAAAGGAAAAGCCTCCAGGTCTGACTTCCGGATGCTACAACAAGAAAATGACACAGAAGGGAGCTTCCCCCTTTCCAACGTGATGGAACACCATTTGGTCAACCTGCTATGTTGTATTCTGCGCTAGGGCTGGCCTACCATTAAGCAGCATGAGATACGAGCTGAGGCAAAGCCTTCATAATAAGGCTTGATTGTTTTTTTTTTAAATAATTTTTTATTATTTTTCAAAAACCAATACAGAAAACAGAAATATAATAAAAGACATATAATTAAAACAAAGAGAACAAGTTGAAAAGATCCAAAATACCTTCTTTGCAATCTTATTACATTTCTTCTACTATTTTCATTCCCCCCACCCTCCACCAGTGTACCCTTAATCCCGCCCCCCACCGTGTTAGACTTCCGGAGAAGTGTCTACGCAGTTTGTTAATACAATGTTTTGACAATAATTAAAACTACAAAATATTATATCTACAACTCGTTCACTATATTAGTAAAATTCATTTTTGCCAGCTTATCCCCATATGCGAAGGCCTTTGACCACATCATTTTGAATTCTTCAACATCCTTCCCATGAAGGGAATCTGTTAGTTTGGCCATCCGCATATAATAAGGCTTGATTGTTAACAAATGCGGTTTCCTCATTAGAGGGAAGAGCAAGAGACTTTGAACAGCACTTTTAGAAAGAAGCTGCTTCCTTCCAAATGCTACAGATCACTGTTTTGTCAATCTGCTATATTGTGCTACACACTAGGGCTGGCTCTACCTAGAGTTGCCAACCTCCAGGTGGTGGCTGGAGATCTCCTGCTATTACAATTGATCTCCAGCCGATAGAGATCGGTTCACCCATCTCCAAATACCCCCCTCCTCAGGCTCTGCCCCCAAAATCTCCAGGTATTTCCTAACCCAGAGCTGGCAGCCCTAGGCATGAGATACCAGCCCAGGCAAAAGAAATGACATTAAACTGTAGCAAATTGCTATTTGTTTGGCGTGGGAATTTGTTTCATTTTCAAAGGGAAACACGGAGGTACGGTTGCCAGCTCCAAGCTGGGAAACACCTGGAGATTTTGGGGGAGGAACCTGAGGTCAGTGGGGCTGGGGCTGGGGAGGGACTTCAGCGGGATATAATTAGGGTTGCCAGCTCCGGATTGGAAAATACCTGGAGGTTTTGGGGGTGGAGCCTGAGGAGGGTGGCATGTGGGGAGGAGAGGGACTTCAATGGGGTATAACTCCATAGAGTCCATCTTCACAAGTGGGCATTTTCTCCAGGTGTCACCCGGAGATCAGGTGTAATAGCAGGAGATTTCTAGCCACTACCTGGAGGTTGGCAAGCCTTCATGGAGGCCTTATTTTGTGCGCTTCAGCCACCAAAACGCCTTAAGCCAACCCTGCTGAACATGCGGAATGTACCGCCTTGAAGGAACCCATGCGCCACCTGCAATACGCTCTCTTGACGCATTTCCTTGGTAAGCCATGCCCATTCTAGTTTAGGAAGGGGAAGGATGGAATATTTATAATTGTATCTTTTTGCATGCTTCGATTATTATGTATCCTTGTTACAGCGCAACAGTCCTTACCGGCAACACTGCTCACAATTCGTTTTTAAGTGTACCAGGACGTCTGGATATCATATTGAGCTGAAGAAGCTACTCACTCAAAAAGTCTCCAGCTGCTACTAATTGGACCCTGCCTTCGGGCACGCTTGGACTCTATCCCCCACTCCTCATTGAGGTTTTTCAAATATAGCATTTTTGCCATTGGCACAGTTGTGGGGTGATATTGCTGTATTTGGAGGCTTTCTGCCTCTGTTGTGTTGTTCATAGATGTTGTTGTGCTTCACTGTATATTGCATTGCACATTGTTGTTTGTCTATTGTATATATGCACTGGTTTTTTTGGTGTGTTAGCATGAAATGAATGTCTAACAAACCCAGTTTGCTAGTTATGCTTTATTATTTATGAGCCTCTGTGCTGCCATTCTCTTAAGTTTCTTAACTCTGGCACAGGTTTTGTTCTTATTTGTAACTACCTGGAGGTTGGCAAGCCTTCATGGAGGCCTTATTTTGTGTGCTTCAGCCACCAAAACGCCTTAAGCCAACCCTGTTGAACATGATAGCAAACACAATTGAGCAAAAGTTGGGAGCTTCTGTTGCTAAAACCCTTCATTAAATTATAGACTGCAGATTTGGGGGGTGGAGCCTGAGTCCACTCTCCAAAGCATCCATTTTCTCCAGGGGAACTGATCTCTGTAGTCTGGAGAACAGCTGAAATTCATGGGGATCCACAAGTCCCCCCTGGAGGCTGACATCCCTAAGTACTAGAGTTGCCAGCTCTGGGTTGGGAAATACCTGGAGATTTTTGGGGTGGGGCCTGAGGATGGCGGGGTTTGGGGAGGGGAGGGACTTCAGTGCCATAGAGTCCAATTGTCAAAGCGGCCATTTTCTCCAGATGAACTGATATCTATCGGCTGGAGATCAGTTGGAATAGCAGGAGATAGTGTTGCCAGGTCCCTCTTTGCCATTGGTGAGAGGTTTTTGGGGTGGAGCCTGAGGAGGGCAGGGCTTGGAGAGGGGAGGGACATCAATGCCATAGAGTCCAATGGCCAAAGTGGCCATTTTCTCCAGGTGAACTGATCTCTATCAGCTGGAGATCAGCTGTAATGGCAGGAGATCTGCTAGTACCTGGAGGTTGGCAACCCTGCTAAGTACACATTATGGGAAGAAAAGAGAGAACTTGACATAGCATTGCGGAGTTTGATGGCTACCCCACGAGTGCTATCACAGCTCATTCTGGCCTTTGGCAATCATAACTTTAGCTTCCATTTTTCGCCTGTGCATAAAATGGGAAGAAAAACTCGTCAGGCGGAAGGAGAGCGAAAGAAATGAATGCAGATGATGGAAAATGTCGGCATTCTTGGGGGGGGGGCGCGTAAGAGAGTAATGCCATAAAAGCTGACACTTGTTAATTACCTAGTTGAAGAGTGTTTAACAAATGGGTAGCCAACCTCCTTAATGGGCGCTTGACAAAGGGCTCTGAAATGCCATTGCAGGCAGCCGAAAATCCCATAAGAATGGGTTTCCAGGAATAGGTCTAATAGCTCAGGAGCAGTAACAGACACTTTCAATTCAATTAATCATCTAAACAATGGGAAGGAGGATGGGGGAAAAGGAGATAAAACAGAAGCTAATGTTTCAGCAGAAAACGGGCCTGCTCGAACTACGGCTCTGGAAGACAGCCATTGTGCAACCCTGCCAGCCAATGAGATGGGTTTTTTCTCGAGAGAGAGAATAAAGTGACATCATGCTTCTCAGCAAATACCCTTAACTAAATTGAGCAACAATACAAAGGGAGAAGGAAGAGACAGCCTCTCCATTTTACAAACACAGACAAAGCAGGCCACAACAACAGTAACAGTTGTACAATTCACTCCAGGGGTGCGCCTTTTATAGGGTTGCCACTTCTCTCTTCACCACCGGCGGGAGGGTTTTTGGGCAGAGCCTGAGGAAGGAGGGTTTGGGAAAGGAAGGGACTTCAATACCACAGAGTCCAATTGCCAAAGTGGTCATTTTCTCCAGGGGAACTGATCTCTATCGGCTGGAGGTCAGTTGTAATAGCAGGAGATTTTTTTCCATAAATCATGACAGATCATATCTTACACAGCCAAGTCTCCACCTGCGGGTTCTTGTTTCGTTTGTACTACCATATGTCAAGAGATGGGGACTTTCCCACCCCTAACTGGTCATTACTCTTGTCCGGCGAAGAAGTCACCACCCATTTGGGTGACTGCCGCAGAGAGGGTTGCCAGGTCTCTCTTCACCACTGGCGGGAGGCTTTTGGGGTGGAGCCTGAGGAGGGCGAAGTTTGGGGAGGGGAGGGACTTCAATGCCATAGAGTGCAATGGCCAAAGCGGCCATTTTCTCCAGGTGAACGGATCTCTATCGATGAGTTGTAATAGCAGGAGACCTCCAGCTAGTACCTGGAGGTTGGCAACCCTAACTGTTGGCCAGACTGACACAAGGGTATAGAGTTACGTGCACCTTTAAATAACATCTTAACTACAAATTGTCACAAGCCTTCACTTATAGGCCATATAGAAGCATATAAGAACATATGGGGGGGGGGAAATCTCAACTATCTCATAACTGCACTGAACCACATTCTTTCTCTGGAAAGTTTTGTTTCCAGATCCCTGCAGTTATTCGTTTCCCATCTTGCTTTCTGAAAGTTTAGCTGCAAATTGCCTGATAGATATTCTCTTTCATCCAACTCTGCTTTATAAGTTTGATTGCGACTCCCTGAATATTTAAAGATTGCTCTGATTGCCAGCCGACAAACAACATACTTAACAGCTCTGATTACCTGACCATCACTGTAATGTGTCAAATGATTGTTTCCTTGATAAAAGCAGGAAAGGAGAATGGAGGAAGCCAAGAAAGGAGGAGAATCTTTTGAAAGAAGAGCTACTATCTTTCATTATTTCATTAAATGTTTTCAGATCCAACAAATACAGCCTTTACAGATACGCTTTGCATATTTGTCAAAGAGTCTGGATAATGCCTCCATTCAGTTACTTGATTCTTGAACTGGGTTCAGAAAACGAACACACACAACGTTTAGGGCATGAAAACATTGTAATAAAAGAACATTGCTGGAAAAAGGAGAGAGGGTTTCAAAACCTACAAAATTAGATTGCTGTCAGCCACCTGTCTGTCTAGTATATGATATCCCTCTCTTTCTCCAAGAACTTCAAAAAGCCATTCATGGTCCCCACCTCCCCATTTTATCCTTGCAACAACTCTGTGAGATAGGTTAGAGTGAGACTGGCCCAAGGTCACCCAGTAAGGTGACCTTCAGTGGCGGAGTGAAGAGCTGAATGCAGGTCTCCCTGATCCAAGTCTGGCACTGTAACCACTACACCACTCACTAGTCATCTGATACCCATTTGTCCAGATCATAACAAACTGAGAGTAGTAAAATGGAGATGTGAAACTACACCCCTCTGATTCTGGTTCTATGTGAGAATATTGGAGTATACGTTACTTTAGAGAAGAATCATGATGGGTAGCAGTAGAAAAGAGCAAGAGTCCAGTTGCACCTTAAAGACTAACACAATTTCTGGCAAGGTATGAGCTTTTGTGAGCTACAGCTCACTTCTTCAGATACAGCTAGAATGTAAGTCCATCTATCCTTAAGTAGAGAAGAGTGAATTAGACACACAGAGGCAATGTAAATATAAAAAGCAAGTAAATGACATTAGCAGGCATGATTGGATTCGGTGTGATATGCAGAGGGGTAGTAGGAATAGAGAAATTGGCATTTGTGATAGGACAGGAATCCCAGGTCTCTATTCAATCCAGGAGAATGCATTGTCTTGAGCTTCATTTAAAGAAGAAATGGCATACTGTAATGGAACACGATTGCCAAAACCAATTAGGGAAGAATCCAGTGACCTGTTTCAAGTTGGATTCAATGACTGCCTCATTCTTCCAATGGAGAAAGGCTTTCTCCAGTGACGAAAGTCTTTCTCCGCTGTATGTCTTTCTTCACAGAAGAATACATAGCAGGATGAAATCCCTGGATCCAAGGAACTGAACAATCAGCTACTAAACTACCACTAAAAGGGGGAACCTTGCTACAGAGCACGTAATTTGCATTATTTCAAACAATAGAACAGCCAGAATCAGTACTACCGGTACTTTGTGAGCAAGCAAAAGATGTGTGGCTTGGAGAACACTCAAGGAGACATAGAAAAGGAGATAGAGCTGTCCACAGTTCCAGTGTTGGAGACCCTAAAGGACCTTTTGGCTTATATATTGTGCAATGGGACTGGCGCCCACCTGTGGCACTCCTCAGTGTGGCGAGTGATGTTTGCTGCTGGGGAAGGGAATCAAGGGTGACTTCACTGCTGAGTCACCCTTTTCTCTCCTCCTGGAGGTCTCCTGGAGTGGACATATTCATGGAGAGAGCTACCCATGGCTACTAGTCAAAATGAATACTAGTCATGATGCATACCTATTCTATCCAGGATCAGAGGAGCATGCTGATTCTATTAGGTGCTGTGGAACACAGGCAAGATGCAGCTGCAGTCGTCTTGTTTGTGGGCTTCCTGGAGGCACCTGGTTGGCCACTTTGCTGGACTTGATGGGCCTTGGTCTGATCCAGCATGGCCTTTCTTATGTTCTTATGTTGGGAGTTGAACACATGAACACATGAAGCTGCCTTATACTGAATCAGACCATCAAGGTCCATCAAAGTCAGCATTGTCTACTCAGACCGGCAGCGGCTCTCCAGGGTCTCAGGCTGAGGTCTTTCACATCACCTACTTGCCTAGTCCCTTTAACTGGAGATGCCAGGGATAGAACCTGGGACCTTCTGCATGCCAAGCGGATGCTTTACCACTGAACACAGCCCCTCATTCTCATAGGTAGGCATTTTGAGATGCTACTGTGACCATCCAGGCACCTAGCTTAGGAGTAGATTCCACATCTTGTAAAATTCTGCAAGAGCCCCAATTGAAATCCACAGAACAAAGCATAATTATGGTGACCTCCGCTCCCAAAATTCATGGAAAACAATGGATACGGTGAAGGGCACCATTCCAGTCATTCAACAGGCTTGCCAGCAACAGGGCCCTCTTAAAAAGAGATGGAGAAAGGAAGCCCCCCAAAAGACACACCTGCATCTTCAGCGCTGATCCAATTATTTCCGTTTTCTTTTCTTCTTTTGTTTCCTTTCGTGTTGTTTATCTCTTTGTTAGTCTTTGTCCCAGAATTAATTCTGGTAATTGTACTAAACGGCTCGAAAGGAACGACGTTATTTCTAATTAAATTGCAAAGAGATAAAATACTTGGGTTTCCCTTCTTCTTTTTTTTAACTTGCTGAGCAAAAGAACCCAAATCAAAACCGCTACATCCAGAGTCAATTAAATCCACAGCAATTTGTCTAGTTATGCCCACACTTAAAACACACACATACACACATAAATACAGCAATGTAAGCTGAACAGCTCCAAACGCTAAGGCCATGGACTTCGACAAAGACAACTTCTCCAGGGAAAGGAAGTACAAGCTGGACACTGCATCCATTAGGGTGAATGACAATTTGGGGTTCTTAGGGTTGTAGAAGACAAAAGTAATGACTACAGGAGAATTACACATCTTTAAGTTTGACAATGAGGAAATTGAAATTGTTGAAGACTTTGTATTCCTTGGCTCCATCATCAACCAAAAGGGAGACTGCAGTCAAGAAATCAGAAGGAGATTGAGACTGGGAAGGGCAGCCACGAAGGAGCTAGAAAAGATTCTGAAGTGTAAGGATGTGTCACTGGCCACCAAGATTAAGTTAATTCATGCCATCGTATTCCCCATTACTATGTATGAGTGTGAAAGCTGGACATTGAAGAAAACGGATAGGAAGAAAAGAGGTTCCTTTGAACCACGGACTGCCCAAAAAATAATAATGAGTGGGTTATAGATCAAATCAAGCCTGAACTGACCCTAGAAGCTAAAATAACTAAACTGAGGCTGTCGTACTTTGGTCACATTATGAGAAGACAAGAGTCACTAGAAAAGACCATCATGCTAGGAAAAGTTGAGGGCAGCAGGAAAAAAGGAAGACTCAACAAGAGATGGATTGACTCAATAAAGAAAGCCACGATCCTCAGTTTACAAGACCTGAGCAAGGCTGTTAGATAGGACGTTTTGGAGGACATTGATTCATAGGGTCGCCCTGAGACCGAAGCGACTTGACGGCACTTAACACACACACACACAGGGCTGTAGAAAGCAATGAATTATATCACCGAGCATGTGCATTTGCAAAAACGCTGCCAACAAGCCCCAATAAGGCATAAGGTCTTGGGAGAAAAAGAGGAACAGAGATGAATGTAGATGAACTTTGAAGTTCCATTCTCCCAGTCTGACTTGCTGAATTGCTACATTGCCACAGAAGCATAGAGGTCCAAGACAAAAGCATTTCCTTCCCCCTCTCAAGCCATTAGCTAAATCTCCATAATGTCATGAAAGACATACAAACATTTAAACTGGCAGTGCTGGGAGTGGAAAGCGGCGTCTGAACTGCTGGCTGGAAGGTTAAATACAAAGGCATGTGAAATAAGAAGGCATACTGGATGGGGGATACACTTCTGGGTAGCATTGTGTGTGAACAAGATCTTGAGGTACGGGTGGACTGTAAGTTAAATATGAGCAGCCAGTGTGATGCTGCAACAAAAAAGCTAATGTGATCTTGGGGTGCATCAACCAAGGCATAACATCCAAATCACAAGATGTCATAGTTCTACCGTATACTGCATTGGTCAGGCCGCACCTGGAGCATTGTGTGCTGTTCTGGAGGCCTCATTTAAAAAAAGGATGCGGACAGAATCAAACGGGTGCAGAGAGCGACGAGGATGATCGGGGCCTGGAGACCAAGCTCAACAAGGAAAGGCTGAGGGAGTTGGGAATGTTCAGTCTGGGGGAGAGGAGGTTGAGGGGGGACATGATTGCTCTCTTGAAGAATTTGAAGAGCTGTCACTTAGAGGAGGGCAGGGAGCTGTTCCTGTTGGCAGCAGAGGATAGGACTCGCAATAATGGGTTTAAATCACGGGAGGAAAGGTACCAGATGGCTATTAGGAATTATTTTTTTACAGTAAGAGTAGTTCAGAAGTGGAATCGGCTGCCTAGGAGAGTGGTGAGCTCCCCCTCACTGGCAGTCTTCAAGCGGTGGCTGGACAAACACTTGTCAGGGATGCTCTAGGCCGATCCTGAAGTGAGCAGGGGCTAGATGGTTGTATGGCCCCTTCCAATTCTATGATTCTAGTGTCATGACAAGGACCACTTGTTAGGCTGAGTGTATGAACAGGGTGTCATGTTGAAAGGGGGGGATTGGGATGTGAACTGCCATATAAACGGGGTATGTGAATGGCAGGTTTGGTCGAGGTGGGTCTTGTAATGGGAAATATGCATAGACAAGGTAGTGCAATCAACATATAAATAAGCAACCTGCCCATGTTTGTATCTGCTTAGGTATTCAATTCCAATTTGAATGAATTAATATGTGATAAGGAAAAGAAGTAGAGATCCAAAGACTAAAAACCATGAATATGGGTAGCGGTACAGCTGTAGGCTGGGAAGTATAGGATTTTGCCCCAGAGGATACAGGCAATGTGGAACAAATCAGAAAAGAAATCAGAAAAGAAGGTTTAAAATACTTTCCCCACTGCTGATGTGCTATGTGCCCACATGTCTGGTTCTCCTCCCCTTCCCTTTCCAAAGCTCATCTAGATTGACCACATACATGCACACAGTGGGGGGTGGTATGCACCCCCAGCTTCTTCTTCTTTTTACCATATTTTCTTGAAAGGAAGATGATCCTGAATATAGGTTGACCCCCTTTGTTGTTGGACATAACAGTAATTTGAATGTAAGATGAACCCCCCTCTTTTTCTGGGGGGAAAGATGTAGTCTTGAATATGAGTAAATACTGTATTCACGATGAGTAGCTGTGTTAGTCTGTCACTAGCAGTAGAAAAGAGTAGGAGTCCAGTAGCACCTGAAAGACTAACAAAATTTCTGGCTGGGTATGAGCTTTTGTGAGCCACAGCTCACTTCTTCAGATATTTCTTCAGGCATTCATATGCTTCCCTCACCCCCGGTGACCCAAAACTGTTTACAAAAGTACCACAAAAATACACTTTAAGCAAATGAACAAATAAAACAATTATAGACACCACAAACTCCTGAACTGGTCCTAGATCCACTGGGCAGTTTTCTCACAGCCATAAGTTACAAGCTATGGGCTAGGAGCAAAGGGCCAAAAGCCCTTTGGCTCTTGGCCTTTGGCTCATGCCTCTTGCCACACCCAGGTTTTAACTACCTGCATCCTTAGCTTGAAACATTATGCAGCTGGCAGAGATATCCCCAAAATTCCCTTGCCTGCCAAAAACAGCCTCTGGCCACTCCCAGGCTTTACATAGGTAAGTGCCACCAAGTCACACCAACTTATGGTAAACCCAGCAAAGGGCTTTCAAGGCAAGTGAGAAGCAGAGGAGGTTCGCCATTGCCTTCCTCTGCAGAGTCTTCCTTGTTGAGTCTCCCATCCAAGTAGCAACCCTGCTTAGCATCCGAGCTCTGATAAGATTGGGTTATACATAGGGTTGCCAACCTCCAGGTAGTGAGATAAATAGTCACCTGTGCTGAAACAAGTAAAGACTGAGATAATGAACAGCATGTGGGCACAAAATAATAAATAGAAGGGTAAAACTAAACCAATATTAATTTATTATACAATGACAAAGATCAATTAAATCAAATCATTGTCTACCCAATAGAATATCAAAATCAAACCAAAGAATCTATATAGTTAATAGTCTGTTCAATTCACAGTTATAAACAGTCAGGGTTATAAACAGTCATAAACAGTCAGGGTACAAGCATCAACCAAGTTGCTACTGGTTCACAATTTCTAATGGTAAATAATAAAGATATTTTTGTACATATCAGACTGTTAATTTCACAGTTCTAGTGCTAAACGTTTAACCAAGATAAGATAAACAAATACAAAAAATAATCAAGTACAAAAAATATTCAATCAAGGTGTTAACCAGTTAGATGGACCGCACTCAGGATTAAACCTCGATCCTAAGGGGCGATACAAGGATCGTGCTGTAGCAGAGAACCGCGGAGACCCGGAAGGAAGGATTCTCAATTCTTGTGGGGGCAAAATAGCCCTCACAACTAAGGTCGGGTCTGCAGGTCGAGGGGAGGGGAGAAAAGGAGGACGTGTAACCGGTCAGGACACGTTTCGATGGCTTCATCGGCTCCTAGGAATTATTTTGCGGTGTGCCGGTTGAGCAATTTTCTTTCATCTTGCTAATCTTGCCAGCTAATTTTCTAAAATATTTTTTTAATTTTTTTGTTTACTTTTATCATTGCTGTCATTATTACTGCATTAGTATAGTTCTAGCTACATTAGAGGTTTAGTCTGTTAGGTAGCCGATGGAGATCAGTTCCCCTGGAGAAAATGGCTGCTTTGGCAACTGGACTCTGTGGCATTGAAGTCCCTCCCCTCCCCAAATTCCACCCTCCTCAGGCTCCACCCCAAAAACCTCCCACCAGTGGTGAAGAGGGACCTGGCAACCCTAGTTATACAATGCCGCCTTTCCCCCTTTAAGTACCTGCAAACAAGAAGGCAAACAGAAGGTCAGTTTGGATGTTATGCAGCTGGCACAGATGTTCCTAAACTTCCCATCATGGTATACGCATACGAGTGGGATGAATCAGGACAGCAAGGGCTGGTCTTGTGACTGATGCTTTGCCCAGCCAAGTACCCAGGGTGCAAGCAGATCCGAAGAATGTAATTGCATGACAGGGCGAGCAAAGAAATAACAACAACAGCTAACTGGAAACCTTGTCCGGTCCTTGTATGACACACACTCCTTCATCGGGCATTGCCCACACAAATGCTTCAAAATGGTAAAAGCTAAATAGCTGAATTAAATTTAGTTTTAGGCCCCTTTTTGTTTCAGTTGTCCTATAAAAACCAAGGAGACACCTGAATTTATTGACAAAACATACGAATCATGCCCCCTCCCAACATATTAATCCGTTAGCATCAACAAACACCTTGTACGCCATTGCCAAATCCGCAGCGCAGTAAACAGTTGCTCCTGCTGCTATTTTGACTCGCTGCTTAAAAATTTAAGTACTTTAAAAGTACCTCTTCAGATGGTTTCCCAGAGAGAGGGGAAAAGGAACTCCCACCGCAGGGCGGAAATGCACAAATGAAGGTTGCTATAGTTTTCTACGCTGATTTAAATGTGAGCTTGAGCGGTTTTTTTTTTTTACTGAAATTGCTAGCTTCCTTCCATTTCAAAGCCATCTCTTAATGGATTAGGATAGCCTAAATCAAGTCTTGCGGAGTAGCAATTCACTGTTTGCCAAGACAAAGTTGTGTGCCACAAGAGATCTGCCTTGAAAAATTAAGCCGCCATCTTGGATGCGTTCCAGTATTCCATGCCCTTCAGAAGAGAACATCTCTATCAGTATGTGGGCAAAGAAAGGCGTTGTATTGTCCTGTTCCCAAGTGACAGTGAACACGTATACAGTCTGTGGACAGTGAATACATGATTATTCTGTATACTGTGTTGAGTATATTTAGTGTGTGTGTGTGTATGTATATATAATTGCAGCAGAGGAGAGGATTTAGGATTGCCAACCTCCAGGTACTAGCCCGAGATCTCCTGCTATTACAACTGATCTCCAGCTGATAGAGACCAGTTCACCTGGAGAAAATGGCCGCTTTGGCAATTGGACTATGGCATTGAAGTCCCTCCCCAAACCCCACCCTCATCAGGCTCCGCCCCAAAAAACTCCTGCCGTTGACGAAGAGGGACCTGGCAACCCCAATAGGACTCGCAATAATGAGTATAAATTATGATGGAAAGGTACCAGTTGGATATTGTGTGTGTGTGAAGTGACGTCAAGTCGCAGCCCACTTATGGCGACCCCTTTTTGGGGTTTTCAAGGCAAGAGACTAATAGAGGTGGTTTGCCAGTGCCTTCCTCTGCATAGCAACCCTGGTATTCCTTGGTGGTCCCCCATCCAAATACTAACCAGGGCTGACCCTGCTTAGCTTCTGAGATCTGACGAGATCAGGCTAGCCTGGGCCATCCAGGTCAGGGCAGCTGGATATTAGGAAACAATTTTTTACAGTGACAGTATTTCAGCGGTGGAATCAGCCGCCTAGGGAGGAGGTGAGCTCCCCCTCACTGGCATTCTTTAAGCAAAGGCTGGATGAACACATGTCAGGAATGCTGTAGGCCAGGGGTGTCGAACTCAACTGTTACAAGGGCCGGAAATTTCATAAACTTGGTAAGACTGGGCCATGCCTTGCCAGTCCAGATCGAGAGTGGGGGGTGGTGGCTGCCTCAGCTGGATCATGGGCCAGATAAGAGTTTTCAGGGGGGGGGGGCAGATCTGGCTCACGGGCCTTATGTTTGACACCCCTGCTTTAGGCTGATCCTGCATTGAGGAGGGGGTTGGACTAGATGGCTTGTATGGCCCCTTCCAACTCGATGATTCTATGAGTAATTCTCATGTTACATTCAATGCATGTACAACAGATCGAGTTGCCAGGTCCCTCATCGCCACCAGTGGGAGCTTTGCGGGGCAGAGCCTGAGGAGGGCGGGGTTTAGGGAGGGGAGGGACTTCAGTGCCATAGATTCCTAAAAAATACCCTATGCAGATAGAAACTGCAGATGTGGTGCAGGATGCCCTGATTCCCTATCCCACATACTCCTGGATTGCCATCTATATGACACCTCAAGAGAAAACCTTATAAAACCCCTAGTCCCCTACTCTTCTCTAAACAGCAGAAAAACGCTTTACAAACTATTAGCCAATCGAGATTCAGAGATCACTGAAAACATGGCAAGATACCTGATGATAGTGGCCAATCAGTGGGAACTTAGTCTGAAGAAGGACCACAACACCAAGGATTGAATTATATTTAGACTCTATTTTTTAAAAAAATATTTCTTTTATTCCTTTAATTAATTTATTTATTTTACAAACTATACTATGCCAATAAAGGTATTTGAATTTGAATTTGAGTTGGAAGGTTCCAATCCAAGCATTCTCTTTATGATGGAGGCACCTATTTCCAAATGGATGCAGGCCAAAAAGGGATGTTATCTGGGGTCCTCGGGAGGAAAGCCAGGACTTGTTCTTTGCTTCAGGGAACAAATGCTTTGAGAGAAAAGTAAATGGGCATCAAGAAACATTGGTGGACACCATGGGCATGCCATGTTGGGAGTTAATGCCTTAAGACATCGACATGCTACCCTGCAAGAAGTAATCTGATCATCGTCTGGGAACTGACTGTATTTTTTTTCTATTAGAAGAGTGAGGCATACCTGAAATTTTAATCCAGACAAAACTGAGCCCTATATATCAAGAGTTTGGTAATTTTTCGTCTATCACATCTACCATTTATAGCAGTCCCTGTATCATTGCATCAGTGTCAGTGTGTGGCTACAGACATCTATCAATTAACCATAAACACTTCATAAGGACTGGATTTGTCCCTCCAGAAGCGGCAGCAATCCAATATCCCAGATGATCCCTGCACCAGGACTCTTTGGATAGGGGGTAGGGTTGCCAACCTCCAGGTAGTAGCAAACGATCTCCTGCTATTTCAACTGATCTGCAGCCGATAGAGATCAATTCCCTTAGAGAAAATGGCCACTTTGGCAATTGGACTCTATGGCATCGAAGTCCCTCCCCTCCCCCAACCCCACCCTCCTCAAGCTCCACCCCAAAAACCTCCCACCAGTGGTGAAGAGGGACCTGGCTACCCTAATAGGGGCTGGGTACCCAAGGTTGGGTGGGAGGAAAAAATACATATATAATGGGAATATAATTTATTAGAAGTGCTATGTCAAGATTAAAATTATTTAAAAACATTAAAACAGCACAATGACATTTCCTAAGGTTGATATCTATAACCACATGCCAGATGCGTTTACAGACAATATAAAGCAGACCAGGCATGTAATAGGCTGTATAATATATTACCAATTACACAAACATCTGGTAAGATTGTCTCAAGTTGTTATGCTGGGCTGTATATGTCGCCCATATAAGATGTGTGCAACTATCAACCTGGTAAAACAATGTGCTGTTGGAAGGTTTTTAAATAATTTTAATCTTGACATAGCGCTTCTAATAAATTATATTTTCATTATTTATATATATTTTTCATCCCACCCAACCTTGGGTACCCAGCTTCTGTTTTCTAGGTTGGGTTTCATTCCCCTCTTTTTTCTTCTACCCTAATAGGGGGGCAGTCCATACAGCGGTTGTTCATGTTTTCAAGTGGACTCTATGCATGGTGCATTTGGGATCCATAATTTACAGCCTCCGGGCAATCATCCTGATCAGGCAAATTGGCGGTAACACGATTCTCGTAATCATCCATTCAAGGCCAAAAGAGCACAAAAGGAGTCGTATGAGAATCAGCGCTCCCCACAGGAAAGCAAGGTAGGACTCCGCTCTCGCCGATTCTCCTGCATACTGAGTAGGCCTTAATAAGAGCTGGTCGGTCCTATGCATAGCAATATTCGAGTCGGTCTATTTTGGGCCATTCCCTTTTTAATAAATGCGACAATTTTAATCAAGTCTGCTCAGGAGGGCAGAAGATTAGTTAAGAAGAGAGGTAAATGCAATGTTAGATTAAAGTATCACTGGGAATTAAAAATGTAATTTTGCGTTATTACCAGAGCTATATGATGAAGAAAGAATATGCAATGTGAAATTAAATGTAGCACAATGCAGAAACTGGGGGAGAAAAATGGATCTGATAGGCAGGGCGGAAAAAGGTCGTGAATGCTTAAACCCAATTCACTCCCACTTTGCTCATTTCTTCTCGTCCCTCCCCTTCCCGTCCCCACCCGACTTGGTTGAAGTATTCCTAAACAGAAGGAGAAGACAGTGATTATGATTAGCACAGCCCTGAGATTGCATAGCAGTCTGCCAGGGAAATCAGCAAAGGAAATCTTCACCTTGCTCAGTTCTGTGTCTCTTGAATAGCCATTCACAAGGGCCAATGTTGTAAATGGCTTGTGGCTGAGGGACCAGAAGGACCACCTCCTCCTGCGCTGTTCACCCAACCCAGTTGAAATCCTATTCCCAAATCCTGTTCTCTGTGTCGCTGTTACCCCAATTAGGCAGTCTTCATTTTTAGATGGGGGAATTAGCGTTTAGAGACTAGGGCGAAAACGCATGGTCGCTTTAGCCTCCTTTATTCCCTGTTTCAGCCAGGATTTAGCCAGGATCGAACGCATGTTCGGTGAAATGCATGCGTTCGATCCTGGTTGAATCCTGGCTGAAACAGGGAATAAAGGAAGCTAAAGCGATCATGCGTTTTCGTCCTAAATTTAGCGAGAGGTCTGGGGTACAGGATGTTTATACCAGCTTTTATGGAGATAAGCCTCCTTGGAAAACTCTTAAATAAAGAAGTGCTGTTTCTCAGTTTTATAGTTTTTATTGAAAATAATTGAAACACAAACACAGCAACAAAATCACACACTTGATACACACAACAAGAGGAGTTGGTTTTTATACCTCGCTCTTATCTACCCTTAAGGAGTCTCAAAGTGGCTTGCAATCTCCTTCCCTTCCTCTCTCCACAAAAGACACCTTGTGAGGCAGGTGAGGCTGAGGGAGTTGAGAGAGAATTGGGACTAGCCCAAGGTCACCCAGCTGGCTTAATGTGGTGGAGTGGGGGATCCAACCCGGTTCACCAGATAAGAGTCTGCCACTCATGGGGAGGAGCGGGAAATCAAGTCCAGTTCTCCAGATTAGAGTCCACAGTTCTTAACCCATGACACCACACCTAAGAAATAAAAGGGAAGAGGGGGTGGACACAAGGATATGAGGGGTTGAGGGTGATATTTACCTATACAGAAGAATGTGATGTCCAAATGATAGCAGCACTGAGCAGCAGAGAAACAGACCAGTGTCTCTTGGAAATAAAAGGGATTAAGGGGTGGGTGTCGGATCCAAGAAAAACATGCACATTTTTGAATAGCGAAAAGGCCCCTGCTTATAACAAAAATTAGCCCTGAGCCTACATGAGGTAACTGGCAGAACAATGCACTTTGCCAGGGACAAAAAGTTTAATTACTTCCCCGGTGGTTGAGATATTAAAGTATGAAAGGGGCATGAGGTAAGGACAACATGGAAGAATGTCTTAGTCTGCCTGATTATGTACCAGCAATGACTTTTGTATAGAGTTTTAGATATATGAAAATATCATCAATGTTTTCCCAGGACGGGAGTGGACAGGAGATGGCTAGCTTAGGCTGTTAACGCATGGCCACTTTCTCCATCTTTTTTCCCGGGAATGCAGCGAATTGAGGAGGTCTGCACACACGTGCTTCACCCACATGCGCGTTCAGTCCTCCTGCTTTCGCTATATCTCCGGGAGAACCCATTCCTCCGTTATCGTGACTTAAATGGAAGTCACGTAACAAAGGAAGGAGTTCGCCCGTGCGTGCTCCTCCGGGTCGAGTCCCTGCTGGGAGACTTCCGGGCCGGCAGGGGCCACAGCGGTGGCACCTTTTCCTCCCCCCCACCTTGTGCCTCTCTCTCCCCTCCCCCCTGGCTGGAAGCGGGTAGAGGCGAGGGGAAGCCGGCAGCAAGTGCAGGTTCCGGCGCCCGGCGAAAGGAGCCGCTGCAGCCTCGGCTTCCTCTCACTTCGACCTGGGGAAGGGGAGCACAGAGCGGCGGTGACTCCGTTCCCCCACCGTCTCCTGCTCTTCTCCAGACGGGGGGGGGAGGCGGGGGGGGAGGCGGGTGGTGGCAGCTTCACCAGCCCCCACCACTTCCACCCTTTGCCGGTGGCTGCTCTTCTCCGCGGGGAGGGAGGTGAGCGGCTGCCCCCACCCTCCACCGGCTTCCCCCCTGCTCTGCCTGGGGGACGGCAGGGTGGCGGCTTCACCAGTCTACCCGCCGCCGGCTTCGTGCCTGTTTACTTTCACTGATTTCCTTTAAAAAAAAACTCACACAATTTTCAGCATCAACATCCTTTAGCAGCTGCCCGGGGGGTGGCAGGGCGGCGGCGGCTGCTTTGCCAGTCCCCCGGCCGCAGCAGCCTCTGCTTGCTGCCAGCCTCCACCCGGGGACGACGAGGTGGAGGAGAGAAGAGCGGCGGCGGCTCCCACTGGGCGCTCCTTTGTGCCGTGCATTTGATTTCCCGCAGTAAAAAGATTCCCGCGTTAAAAAAGCGTGCACCTTTACCGGCACAAAGGAGCCATACGTTAACGGCCTTAGTCTATTCTGCAAGTAAAATGGAGCTGGAGAGCCAATTAGATATGCAAAGTGACTAGTCAGAGTTAGCTGAGTAGTCCCCCGATTGCTGATGGGATTAAGGTGCTGGCTATCAGTTCCAGACATCTGCTCAGAGTGCATAATTAAGGATGTGAGGGAGGTTCATTTACTCTGATTGTTTCTAGCTTTTTCACCATGAGGTCAGAGGAATGCAAACAATCCCTCTCTGCCTGACAGGGCCCAAAGTTTGCACAGATCACCAGGATGGAGTCCTGAACCCTGGAATCTTTGGTTCACCTTGGTATAGCAGTGCCCTGCTTCGCCTGGCAGCTTTGGACCCATATATCCTCATGGCATACCATGTTGATGGGACAGATAGGGGGCCAACATTGCCACCTGCAGAGGTGAGTCAAGTGTAGGGAGGCCAGGTCTCTCACTTTGGCAAGAGAGCTTGCACCCTCTGCTGGTGCTGCCCTCACCACCCGGTTGGGCAGCACAGGAAAAATGGTTGGAGAAACTTAGGGGGAATCAATGTCATGCTGACATTGTGACATCACTTCCTGCATGACCTGGAAATGATGTCATCACATCGAGGGATGCTCTCACACTCGTCCCCAAAAATCTAAGGATAAAACATACAGTTTGGGGTGAATGTGAAAGCATCACTGGTGACACAGGGCGAAAATGCACGGTCACTTTAGCCTCCTTTATTCTCTGTTTCAGCCAGGATTCAGCCAGGATCGGACACATGCGTTTCGCCAAACGTGCGTTCGATCGTGGCTGAATCCTGGCTGAAACAGGGAATAAAGGAGGCTAAAGCGACCATGCGTTTTCACCCACAGTGTCACTTCTGGGTCACGCTGCAAGTTAGATCACCACATCATTGACAACATCACCAGCAAGCCCCACCCCCATCAGTCTCCTGCTGCTTGCCAATCATAGTCAAGTGGCACAGCTTTTTCAGTGGTGGCATCTCGCCTTTTAACGCCTACCCACTTGAGGCTTGCCAGGTGTTTCCTTTGCTGTCTCTCAGGGATAGGGTTGCCAGGTCCCTCTTTGCCACTGGTGGGAGGTTTTTGGGGCAAAGCTTGAGGACGGCATGGTTTGGGGAGGGGAGAGACTTCAATGTCAATTGCCAAAGTGGCCATTTTCTCCAGGGGAACTGATCTCTATCGGCTGGAGATCAGTTGTAGTAGCAGGAGATCTCCAGCTAGTACCTGGAGGTTACAATACCAAAAGGGGAGTGGTACCTGGAACACACATACACATATATACAAAAAGTACCACTGATGAACTGGATATAAAAGTTTATGTGGTTTCAAAAACGTGATTTCCAACAAAAGATTCCAGTTACGCAACAAAACAATTTATACAAGTTGCAACAATCTATGCAAGTTTACAAGGTCTCACGACTCTTATCCTTCTTTCACTAATTGCATGAGCTTCATCAGAAGTCTGTTGCTGCCGTACTGGAAAATCTTGACTTTTTGATTTTGCTCCTGTTGCTTTAAACCAGAATTTCAAACAAAAGTTACACACATGAATACATTAAAACTTAATGTCAGTTTATGTAATTTAACCTTAACCCAATTTTAACTTACCCAAGCAGATTAATTATATTTATAAAGCCAAACCATGCTGATTTGTGCACAAGCCTCTTTTTTAACTGGTCTGCGATATCCAACATTCACAGTTACCATAAATCTGCTCACAAATTTACTGCAGCTGTTCTCTTAATTATGTCCGTGTCTCACCAGAGTTTTGCTATACTCCTCCCTTGCATCAAAGTAGTGACTCCTTAAAAAAATGGTAAAGGTAAAGGTCCCCTGTGCAAGCACCGGGTCATTCCTGACCCATGGGGTGATGTCACATCCCGACGTTTCCTAGGCAGACTTTGTTTGCGGGGTGGTTTGCCAGAGCCTTCCCCAATCATCTTCCCTTTAACCCAAGCAAGCTGGGTACTCATTTGATCGACCTCGGAAGGACGGAAGGCTGAGTCAACCTTGAGCCAGCAACCTGAAACCAACTTCCATCGGGATCGAACTCAGGTCGTGAGCAGAGCTTTTGATTGCAGTACTGCAGCTTACCATTCTGCGCCACAGGGCTCTTAGTGACTTCTTACTCATATCTTTTTTTAAAAAATTCCACCAAAGTAGTTCCATTTCATCCTCTGACATAGTCCAAACTATATAACAAAACAATGTATACATAGATCGATTATGCATGCTCACTTTACCCTTCTTTATTCCCCGTTTCAGCCAGGATCAAGGCAACCTGGGTTGGGGAAAACTGTATGCATTGGCTTGAATGATCAGGGAATAAACTGTGTACAAATCGGGAGGGATGAATCCAGAAAAGCAGTCTCCCAATTTCAAAACAAGTCCCACCCCTTTAATTGCAGGTCTGTGATTGTCTCACCTCGTGAGAGAACATTTCCTTCCCCCCAGACCCAACTGCTGCATAAAAAAGCATTTTAAGAACAAAAAAACAAAAAATAGAGCCATTTGAAAGGGGGGGGGGAATCCAAGTCTTATTTTTTTAAAAGCCTTTCTTTCTCTAAGAAAGAGCTCCCAAAAAGCAGGAAGCAATTGAATCCCTGCCTCTTTACACGCTTCTTGATTGGCTGTGAGAGAAGCCAATCTTTGCTGCTTCCCCTGTATGGCTATCAGCAAACAGAACAGAAGAGGGGTTTGGAAAGGGGGCAGGGAAGGCTCAATGCGAGGCAAGTATATGCACGCTCTTTGGATCTGGTTTCAGCTAGGAAAGACCGTTTGACTCGGGCAAGAAGAGGAATGGGAAAAGCCGAGTTCGTTTAAGGTTGAAACAGGGTTGAGTCGAAAAGGAATGAGGTAACGTGCATTTTCACATGCTTGATCCTGGCTGAAAGAGGGAATGAAGGAGGCTAAACCGACCATGCATAAGTGACCATAGTTACTCATTTTACTCATCTGCTTGGGTAAGTTAAAATTGTGATAAGGTTAAATTACCAAAACAGCTAAAACAACAATGTGGGGAAGCAGAGAACGTCAAGACAGTGGCCTCGGCTCCGAGGCGCAGCGGGGTTTTTAAGACCTTTCCATTCTTTGGTCCGTTGGGCCCTTAACGGCACTTGCAGCATCCACCCTATTTCTGGGCTGTCTACACTTGATATCAAGCCAGGGCTGCGGTTGGCAACCTCTACTTAAAAAACGCTTCCAACTATTGACAGTGTTTCTTGTGGACATTTCATCTCAATTTTGAACAGCATAACACCTCTGCTACCAAGTATCCTTCATCATCAAGTCAGGACTGTTGCCCAGTACAGCTTACGAAAAGGGAAAACTGTAAAAGCAGTGCTTCATAGATTTGTCCGATTGCACTGTGGCCTCGGGTTGAGAAGAAGGGCTGGCTATAAAAAGAGACTATGGGGGGTGGGGGGCTGCTAGATGGAAACAGGGCTAGAGCAAGTCTTTTGCAATGAAACCCAGTCCACGATCCTTGATAAAATGACCCTTTTGGAAGAGAAGAAACTGGTATGCCAATGATTAGGGTTGCCAACCTCCAGGTACTGGCTGGAGATTTCCTGCTATTACAACTGATCTCCAGCCCATAGAGATCAGTTCACCTGGAGAAAAATTGCTTTCGCAATTGGACTCTATGGCATTGAAGTCCCTCCCCTCCCCAAACCCCGCCATCCTCAGGCTCTGCCCCAAAAACCTTCCACCAGTGGTGAAGACGAGACCTGGCAACCCTAGACTTGGTCAGGTCGGGCTATACCTCACCAGCCCAGATTGAGAGGGGGGAGTGGCTTCCGCTTTGGCAATTGGACTCTATGGCATTGAAGTCCCTCCCGTCTCCAAACCTCGTCCTCCTCAGGCTCCGCCCCAGAAACCTCTCGCCAGTGGCGAAGAGGGACGTGGCAACCCTACCGATGATCCCTTCCCGAAACACCACAACCATGCAAATCTTCAATTGTAAACTGTAAAATACACATCATTTCATATGGCATGTGATCTTTGTATGATAATCCAGAAATAATTCATATTGATCACTTTTCCATACAAGGAGATATATAATTTCCATTGGTGGAAAACCAAAAAAGCAAAAACCAGTGTGGGAAAGCAGGAGACAGAGGCTGCAATCCTAAAGACATTTTCCTGGGCATAAGCCTCACTGAATAATATGTGGACACATGTCCAAGCCGACCTGTTTCGGATTGCTCCCAGAGTGAGAGAAGGGGAAATGGAAGCAGTGGGGAAGAGACAGAAGGCTTCAGGCCAGCAGACTAGATTTCTGCTCTGACATTCAGTGTCAAAGAAGAGTTTGAGAAAGAAAGTGCTTCTAAGAATATAGGAGGTAAAGGACTCAACAGCCTGAGGGATCTCACTAGAGCACGCATAGCCAGTGAATAGCACAAAGTTGCTGGAACACAAGTACTACAAGATGATTAAAGACATGTATTCCCAGACCTGGATTTTGTTGTACGATTCCCCCTGGAGAAACCTCTCCACATAGATATTGCTGGGCCTTTGTACAGACCAGTGAGAGAGCTGGTCTACCAATGCTGCAGAGAGATGTGGTAGAAAGGATGACAGCACTTTAGAATACGTTTTTCAAAGATCCTCAACATTAATGATTCCCTGTAACTGGGAAACAAGCACTTCATAGGCAATGGTTGGGTAAAATCTCTCATTTTTTAACTCGCAAGAACTTTTTGTGATGGAGCACTGTTCAAAAATGGCACCTTTCCCTGGGAGCTAGGGTTGCCGGGTACCCCCTGGTAACCAGTGGGGGAGGGGTGGGGTCCTGCCAGGTGCAAAATGAGGCCTAGGCCTTGACCCGGTCAACGTGTTGAAGTAGGGTTGCCAGGTCCCTCTGCGCCAGGGTTTTTGGGCTGGAGCCTGAGGAGGGCGGGGTTTAGGGAGGGGAGGGACTTCAATGCCATAGAGTCCAATTGCCAAAGCAGCCATTTTCTCCAGGTGAACTGATCTCTGTCGGCTGGAGATCAGTTGTAATAGCAGGAGATCTCCAGCTACTACCTGGAGGTTTGCAACCCTAAAGTGATACCCTCCTGTCGCTGATGACATGGGAGACACTCTGGTATTTGGGCAAAAACTCTATGGTTGAAGCTGTTTTTATCAGCTCTTCATCAATATAGGTTGTTTCCACACCAGATGTTTGATTTGCCTTGGGTGCTGATGTGAAGTGGGTTTTGTTTTTCTGCCTTCCATGCAGCATCTTGGTGCTTTTGTGCACCTTCCAGCTTTTCCCTGGCTTTGCTGTGATCTTTCTAAAACCTGCTTAATTGCAATATTTTTTGGACAGATGGCAGCAAATCTGTGGTGGTGTCATGTGGATGAGAACATCTGGAGCACGGGAAAGAGAGATTGGACAGAGGGAACTTTTTCTTCCACTCCCAAAATGCCAGAACTCGAGGGCATCCCCTGAAGTCAATGGGCAGTAGATTCAGATCAGATAAAAGGAAATGCTTCTTTCCACAATGAATAATTAAGATATGGAATTCGCTGCCAGTAAAGGGAACCTCCACATGCAGAGGCAGTCAACCCCTGAATCCTAATGCCAGGAGGCAGCATCAGGGGAAGGCCTCGGCCTCTATGGCCTGTTGTTGGACCTCCAGAGGAACTGATGAAGAAGAGTCGGTTTTTATACCCCACTTTTTGTGTACCTTTTAATGAGCCTCAAAGCTGCTTATTATCACCTTCCCTTCCCCTCCCCACAACAGACACCTTGTGAGGTTGGTAGGGCTGAGTGAGTTCTAAGAGAACTGTGACTAGCCCAAACTCACCCAGCAGGCTTCATGTGTAGGAATGGGAAATCAAACCTGGTTCTCCAGATTAGAGTCCACCGCTCTTAACCGTAGGGTTTTCTCATGAGCAGCGGAGGCTAACCTGGTGAACTGGATTTGTTTCCCCTCTTCTACACATGAAGCCAGCTGGGTGACCTTGGACTAGTCACAGTTCTCTTAGAGCTCTCTCAGCCCCACCTACCACACTGTTGTGGGGAAGGGAAGGGAAGATGATGTAAGCCAGTTTGATTCTTCTTTAAGTGGTAGAGATAGTCGGCATATAAAAACGAACTCTTCTTCTTCTTCAAGCCAAGAGAAGGTCACCAGTTGTTTTCCATTGCCTCCGTGTCATGACCCTGGTATTCCATGAAGTTCTCCCATCCAAATACTAACCAGGGCTGACCCTGCTTAGCTTCTGAGATCTGACGAGACCAGGTTAACCTGGGCTATCCAGGTCAGGGCATACGTGCACATGTAGCATGCACTGTATCTGATTTTAGCCTTGGATCCTTATTTCAATGGAGGTTCACATCTGGAATATGTGAAGTATCGATGACAGGGCTCTCCTGGTAATTACAACTATTCCAACATAACTACAATCAGAAGAATGGCTCCCAAATCAGGCAATATGATGGTAAGCAAGCATCATTTCAGAAATAAAACTAGGGGGGGCATGCACATGACACGCATACAGGCACATCCATTTTCTACCTTCCCCAATAACACCCATTACCATAGCAACCATGCTTTGAAGAACAAATCTGGAACATAAGGGGGGCATTTTGAGAACAGTCATGACAATTAAAAGAAACAAATCCCCAAACGCTAACACCCTCGACATGCATTTTAATGTCACTGAAGAAAAGTAGGAGTTGCCAGAAAGCAAAAGGCCTCAGCCTGATATCACAGAGCGCTACTGCCATTAGAATGGACAGCAGTGGTCTAGGTGGAGCCAAGGGTCTGATTCAATAGAGAGAAGCTTCAGGGGACCGCATGGAGCCATGTGCTAAGAAGTAGAAGAGTTGGTTTTTATACCCCACTTTTCTCTACCTTTAAGGAGTCTTAAAAACCAACTCTTCTTCTTCTTCTTCTTCGGTTGCCAGATCCAGGTTGGGAAACTCCTGGAAATCTGGGGGTGGACCAGGGTTGCCAACCTCCAGGTACTAGCTGGAGGTCTCCTGCTATTACAACTGATCTCCAGACGATAGAGATCAGATCACCTGGAGAAAATGGCTGCTTTGGCAGTTGGACTCTATGGCATTGAAGTCCCTCCCCTCCCCAAACCCTGCCCTCCTCAGGCTCCGCCCAAAAAACCTCCTGCTGGTGGCGAGGAGGGACCTGGCAATCCTAGGGTGGAGCCTGGGGAGGACAGAGACCCCAGTGGGGTATAATGCCATAGAGCTCACCCTCCAAAGCATCTATTTTCTCCAGGTGAACCGACCTCTGTAGTAGGGTTGCCAGGTCCCTCTTCACCACTGGCAGGAGGTTTTGGGGGTGATGCCTGAGGAGGGCGGGGTTTGGGGAGGGGAGGGACTTCAAAGCCATAGAGTCCAATTGCCAAAGTGGCCATTTTCTCCAGGTGAACTGATCACTGTCGGCTGGTGATCAGTTGTAATAGCAGGAGATGTCCTGCTAGTACCTGGAGGTTGGCAACCCTACTCTGTAGTCTGGAGATGAACTGCAATTCCAGGGGATCCCCAGGTCCCACCTGAAGTCAGGCATCCCTAGCTTTGGGGGGACTGGCGTGCTACTGAGTCATGGTTTAATGTGATTCAGGTGTGCCCCCCCTCACTTCCTCCTGGGAACAGGAGCTGGAAGAAGCAGCTTGGACCTTGTACAAGAGAGGAAGCGTGCAGAGACGGGAAGCAGAGAGCTCTGGTTAGTCATATTGGGGGTAGAGGCATTGTTAGTTTTCTTTGGCTGTCAGAATGATTGATGGGAATATATATACAGTCCCTCTCCTTCGGAAGCATAATAAAGCCGATTTCCCCCCCTCTCCGGAGGCATAATGTCTGGCTCATTTTGAAACCAACAGTAATGCCGGCCATCTATTGAGCCAAGGGAGTTTGTTGAAACGTGCCCTGTGATATTTTCCATAATTACATTTTACCTGTACTGCCTGCATGTTATGGCCCTTTGGCTCTGTTGATTATTTCCCCATATTTCAAATATCAATGTCTGCCTAGTAAGGACCCATTACATTGCATTTGAGGGAATGGTCTGTAGTCTGCAGTTGCTTAAATTTTTGTTAGCCTTTATGTTCCTGTTTAATGATCACATATTAGTGACTGGAAGGGAAGGCAGCATGGTATAGCCCAATCTCATCAGATCTCGGAAGCTAAGCAGGGTCAGCCCTGGTTAGAACTTGGATGGGAGACCACAAGGAATACCAGGGTTACTATGCAGAGGAAGGCAATGGCAAACCACCTCTGTTAGTCTCTTGCCTTGAAAACCCCATAAAGGGTCCCCATAAGTCCGCTGCAACTTGATGGCACATTACATACACATTAGTGCCAGAGAAAGAGAGAGAAATACATGGTGGTGAAAACTTTAGTATCAAACTAAACAATGAGTAGGGTTGTTTATGCATGGGTACTTTCACTTAGGTTCACCCCCGGTCTGTCTCGGTTGTTCCTTAGAGTTATACATGAGTTTTCCCTCCATTAGAGATGACCTCACTGCCAGCTAGGGTTGCCAACCTCCTGGTACTAGCTGGAGATCTCCTGCTATTACAACTGATCTCCAGCCGACAGAGATCAGTTCACCTGGAGAAAGTGGCCGCTTTGGCAATTGGACTCTATGGCCTTGAAGTCCCTCCCTTCCCCAAACCCCGCCCTCCTCAGGCTCTGCCCCCAAAACCTCCCACTGATGGTGAAGAGGGAGCTGGCAACCCTATTGCTGGCCCTCACAAATCCCGGGACTTCCCATTTTTCTGTTAACCCGATTCTTCCCTCTTCCCTAAGCTCAGCCCAGGTGAAATCCCCATGCAGAAGGCAAAGTGCAGAACACCTAAGCTTGGTTTCTATCACAACAAGCAGTACCGCCAATTACAAAGCAACATGCAAAGAGGTGAGGATTCAAATGCTTCCTGCTTCCTTGGAGCTCTTTCTGAGCAGAAGAAAGGCTTTTTAAAAACGAGGTTTGGATTTCTATCCCCCCCCCCCTTTCAGATTACTCCATTTTTTTTGCTTTTTTAAAATGCTTTTTTATTTGGCAATTGCGGGTTTTGGAGGGGGATTTTTTTCACAGTAAGCACTACAAAGTAAGCCAATTACAAAGCAGCATTTAAAGGGGTGCAGACTTGATAGGAGACTGCTGGTGCATAGATTCTCAACAGGAAGGTGTGGGTCCAGCGAGCAACAAACCTCAGGTAAAACTCCCATGCATAAATGACCTAGGAAACAGGAAGGAACCTGGTGGCTTGCTACCAGTGCCTGAATTCCATTAAGGCTGAGTTTGTTTCTCCTCTGCTTACTGGTATTTAGCATGGGCCATGCCAGATAGACATGCCTTGATAGGGAAGGAAATGTGGAAATGTGGAAAAAACCTGGTGGCCTACTAGCGGCAGCTGAGTTCCATCATGACTGCAATGGCAAACCACTTCTGCTAGTCTCTTGCCATGAAACCCCCAAAACTGGTCACTATGAGTCGGCTGCAACTTGATGTCACTTTACACACACATCAAGATACATAAGATCCAGAGTTCTCCTTGAAGAAGGGCAACACATGGCAAAACTCAATACCTGGTTTTTTCACTAGCATCCATGTATTATGTCTGGCATGTTTCTATTGGTTCATTTTTCTCTCCAGCAAATTCAGAGATCCCAGGAAAGTTAGGTATCCTGCAAGGATCTGATAGAAAATGTGCGTGAGTGTGACATGACGACTGTCAATATTGTACATTTTGTATGAATTCAAAGAGAATTTTAGTGGTTTCAGAATAATCAATTGTCCTTAAGCACTTCCATAGAACCAGCAATTTTTTCATCAGCTTCACAAAACCATTCAGTTTATCCATCCATCATAATTGTACATTTCCATCGCTCTCTTTTTACTCCAATTCTTCAAAGCCATTAGTAGTTCTTTTCTTATAACAGCTTACGTTTTAGAAGATGAGGGAAAATAATGGTGATCTGCCTGTTCTTGTGAGCAACAGCATGTCCATTAAGAACTCTTCAAATTAAGCAATGTCTATAACATTTTTCTTCGGTAGCTGGGACCATCTATGTTCAGACCATCTGGCCGGCTAAATGTTTGCTCAGCTCAAAATTCCACTTTGGAATACACACAGAACTAGGGTTGCCAACCTCCAGGTATTTCCCAACCTGGAGCTGGCAACCCTACACAACACCAAAGCCCTTCTGAACTCTCATCCTGCAGAGCATTCTGGGAATCTACCCATTATGCCGGCTAATGACCCAAGGGAGTGCTTGGAAGGTTCATGATGCAGTAACCTTGTGAAGCCTAGCAAGTTTAGGTCTAGTCAGAGCCAAGATGGCATATATCCTGAAAGCCTTATATATGCATTGAAGTCCCTCCCCTCCACAAACCCCGCCCTCCTCAGGCTCAGCCCCCAAAACCTCCCACAACTGGCGAAGAGGGACCCTAGACATAAATGTTCCTGGTCAGCCTGGACCATGCCTTTCCAGCCCACATTGAGAAGGGGGAGTGGCTTCCTCTGCTGGCTCTCGGCCAGATAAGAGCTCTCAAGGGGACTGATTTGGCCCTTGGGTCTTCTGTTTGACACCCTTGCTATAGATGTTTCGGTGGGATTTGATGCCATTCTTCATGGAATGTTAATAACAGGACTCCCACATCCTTCCTAGCATCAGAGATCACCATTAAAAAAAAAAATGACACCATTGTTTTCTCTGACTGCAACGTCTCTGGTAACACCCAACCTTTCCAGCCAGCTGTTTCATCTTCCTCCCTGGATCATAGTCTCAATCAGCTAGATTCAAGTCCCGTAGCGCCTTAAAGACCAATAAGATTTCCAGGGAATGAGCCAAGCAGGGTTGGCCCTAGATAGTGTTTGGATGGGAGACCACCAAGGAATATTAGGGTCGCTATGGAGAGACAGGTAATGGCAAACCACCTCTGTTTGTTTCTTGAAAACTCCATAGGATAACCATACGTTGGCTGCAAATTGACAGCAAAGCGTTCAGCCCCTAGTGAGAGCAAAGCCAATCAAAGTAACCACTCAAGATCTCTCTAGGATCAAAGGAGGATGCCTATTATATGAGGTGCTGTGGAACACAGGCAGAACAATGCTGATGCAGCCATCTTGTTTGTGGGCTCCCTAGAGGCACCTGGTTAGCCACTGTGTGAACAGACTGCTGGACTTGATGGACCTTGGTCTGATCCAACATGGCTTTTCTTATGTTCTTATGATTTTTGCAAAGACTGTTGAAGTCATCAAGAAACATTTTTTTTTCAACAGTTGCACTAGCTTTTGGGAGCTTAAAAAAAGGCAAAACAAAACAAAACAAAACAAAACTTAAGCCAGAGAATGATAGCGGTGATTTAGCATGGAAACAGGTCAAGCTAGAAAGGCGACACCTTTTCATCAGGCTTTTTAAGATGGGGCAATTATTTATCACTTCCTTATTCCATTTGGTCCACCTCTGTGATTTGCAGTCCTGTTTATATCTTGCAGTCTGATTGTCTGATTCCTCCTGCTCAGGCCTTGAGGAATGGAAATCAGCAGAAGGCAAAGTTGTGTGTGTGTGTTTGTCATTCCCCATTTCATTTGTTAATGAAACCGTGAGGCCTGCTGTTTTTAGCTAGATGGTCGATTGTATAAGGGAAGACAGACGCACACATGCAAAAAAAGAAAGAAAGAAAAAGATAACCATTATTTATCAAGACCCTTAAGCACTGTCTATAATTAGCAGGAAACAGAACCACCATGTGGCAAAGCACAGGATAGAGGTATGCTTTACTCCACACTTTTTTATTTTAAAAAAAAATCCTCCTAAAAGTAGTAACTAAGCTCAGAGAGGAAAAAAGTTCTTTCATTCTAGATGCATCCTTAAGAACACAAGACATAATTGCTCTTCAGGGAGAGAGATAAATGTAGCTTTCAGATAACTGGACTGAGATTTGGGATACAGAACAGCCTCAGAGACAGGGATGAAGCTTGTATGCAACTCCATTGAGTATCTCCTGTAGTTTTGTTTCCCAAGCATTCTGAGAAACCAAAAGGGTAACAGGAGAAGCCGTTCACTTCTGGTTTCTATGTTGCCAAAGGTAACATGTATTTTTCATTGACTGCCTTTTCTTTGGAAGACGACTTTTCAGCTATGCTGCTATGAACGTACACTGTGGCTGGATTAGGGTTGCCAGGTCCCTCTTCACCACCAGCGGGAGGTTTTTGGGGTGGAGCCTGAGGAGGGTGGGATTTGGGGAGGGGAGGGACTTCAGTGCCATAGAGCCCAATTGCCAAAGTGGCCATTTTCTCCAGGTGAACTGATCTCTATCGGCTGGAGATCAGTTGTAATAGCAGGAGATCTTCTGCTATTACCTGAAGGTTGGCGACCCTAGGCTAGATCCACTGCAGCCTTTCGGTAGGTGCAAGGACTTCCGCCTGTGGAGTGTACATTTCTTGGTTCCCCCTCTTCTGTAGCAGCCTGAAATGCCACCCTAACCCTGTTGCAGAGGGAAGATCCCCAGCAACAAGATTTTGTGGGACATTTTGTACTGCTACAGGAAGAGGGGAACTGAGAAAGTCACGTTCCACCAGCAGAAGGCCTTGTCCCCATGGAAAGGCTGTGCTGGATTCAGCCCAGTGTATTTAACAGAGTAACATCAGAGCAAGCAAAATTCTTTACAGATCCACAAATAATTCATGCCATTTGCTGCTTCGAGTGGTAAAGATTACCAGGACCAGTTTAAAGGGGGAAGGCAAAACAATGGTAGCATAGGTTTCCCAGTAGGGTTGTACATGGGGAAGAAATGTCTTTCATTTCTCTATTTGTTTTCATTTTAAAGACCCCATTCATTTCATTTTTCATTTTTTAAAAATACAGTTACTTTCATTAGCTATTTGTTGATTCGTTTTGAGGTCTGCTGTAGGGTTGTGCATATTGATCAACCTGAACTGAAAATAAACCCGAAATTATCCATTTTGGTAATTTTTGAGCTTCAGGTTTCCCAAATACCAAAACCTGCAGCTCTCCCCGAAGCCGAATAGGTTATTCCTAAAAAATAATTATTCGGCTTTTTCGGATTTGGCTATTCGCCTTTGCTCAGAGGCACGGCTCTGTGCTTTCTCCCCTTTTTTCTTTCTTTTGACTGGTTTTGTTAGGGCCCCATAGCTGGGACCCTTTTGAGGCAGGGGTCGTGTAATCGGAGCCAACTTGGTCTGACCAACTTTCCAGGTATAACACCCAACAGAAGACTAGTCTGCATATCAGAAGAGTCATTTAAAAGACGGGGCTCACCCAGTCCCATCCGGAGGGATATACCCTCCAACTAAAAAGTGCCAGCTTCAACTGCTGCTACCACCAGGCTTCCAAAGGAGACTTCTCAGCCACGCAGATGAGCACTCTCCTTCAGCCGGCCCCATGGTCGAGACTTTAGCTGGCTCTGATATCACCCCCCCCCCCGAAAACCTGCTTTGAAACTGAAGGTCTCCTCGAGTAGGGGCTTCGTTTCCCCACACCGTGACCATCTCTTTAAATCAGAGAGACCTGGTAGAACAAAATGAAGTATTTTAGAGCTTTACCTGTTAGTGTTTGCTGCTCCTTGGAATCATCCCACAACCAAATGCTTTACTCAAGATGTTTCCATTGGATGAAAAATAATTACAATTTCCACCCAGCAGCTTTGATATAAATAATTTTTTTCCTCTTCCCAATAAACTATTTCTTTTAATGATGTGTTACAAATGGATTGCAAGTTTACATTTGTAAATATATTACATACTTTTCGAGAGGTGCTCAGAACCACAATGTATTTAATCTAAATAAAGAATAAGCGATTGCAGGGCTCCTTCATTATAAATAAGGCTGCTAAACTTTACATAATACATTTATTACTCCCTTTCAGACAACTATTCGGATTTAATTTCTTCCACCTATAATACCATTTATTTAAATATTTTAAGTGCCACCTGAATGCAAGGGTTGTGATTAAACCTTCCCCCCCTCCCCCGCAAAAAGACGAGTCCATTTTCAGGCAAAGAAAGAAAAATGTTAATTGGTGTTTAATATGAAACCTGTACAATTTTTAGAGGTATGCCATTGAAATGCAGATGAGTTTGGATTATTCAAAATCGAGAAAGAGGCAGAGATTTTGAAATGTTAATTAAAAACACAAGGGACACGGAAAAGCTGGGCGAAAGCGAAAGTGTTGATTGTGGGGAATAAAAGGGAGTTTAAACAAAAGAGCTGCAGGGACAAAAAAAAGCAAGGAAAGGTAGAGAAAAAGGTGAGGAAGGAAAATGAGCACAGTTCAAATACAGGGGAGGGGAAGGCTAAATAACTGTTTTATTCATTCAAGAGCAAACAGGTGATTAGCACTCTTTGGTGTACAAAAGGATGTTTAATAACACTGTATATGTGAGACCACCAATGGTCGAAACTCTGAATCTATGGCGTTTTCATCCTGACCTTCCTCAGGGTAGTGAACATGGTTCTCCCTTCCATATTTTTCTCCTCACAACAAAATCAGTAAGTGGGTTAGGCAAACTCACTGATGTTCATTCATCGCTTCTTGGCCTTTTTGCTAAATAGCAGTGTAGATCTCCTCCAGGAGATCGCCTGCTATTACAACTGCTCTCTGGGTGATAGAGATCAGTTCCCCCTGGAGAAAATGGCCGCTTTGGCAATTGGACTCTATGGCATTGAAGTCCCTCCCCAAATCCCACTCTCCTCAGGCTCCGCCCCCAAAATTTCCCAGGTATTTTCCAATCCTGAGTTGGCAACCCTATCTGAACCCACAGTAAGATCTAACCTCCTGATCAAGGGTGCTCCCCCTCCCCACCTAGTAGGGTTGCCAGGTCCCTCTTCGCCACCAGTGGGAAGTTTTTGGGGCCCAGCCTGAGGAGGGCAGGGTTTGGGGAAAGGAGGGACTTCAATGCCATAGAGTCCAATGGCCAAAGTGGCCATTTTCTCCTGGGAATTGATCTCAGTCGGCTGGAGATCATTTGTAAAAGCAGATCTCCAGCTGGTACCTGGAAGTTGGCAACCCTACCATCTGGGTACCAGCATGTTTGGCCAAGGATTGACAGAACTAGCACCATCTCTTCCATGTTTCTGAGGCTGGTGTCTGTGATTATTCCTCAGGAATTTCTGGCCCATTTACAGGTTTTATACACTGACTATTGTTATAAGCATTTAAATGGGCCTTTATGCTAGGTATGGATGCCAGTTCCACAAATTCCATGGTAAATTTCTTTTTTAAAACAAAGGGGTGCAATTTGAAGAGCGCTGATAAGCATTCCATAGTTGTTACAAGGCATAAAACGTAATATTTGCTCTGCAGTTTATCGCGAATACATCCAAGAACAGTCCTTTCTACCTTGCTGAGAACCCCCTCCCTTTACAGAAAGCTGAAATGGCCCCGCTCCCCAACAGAAGCGGATTTACCAGACTGCTGCCACCGAACATAAAGCCGGCGTTATTTATTTCCCTTTGTCAGATGACAGAGGGCACGGAACCTGCAACTCAGCAGCTCGGCCTGCTGCTTAGGCCAAATTCAGCGTACGGCCAACAACCGACACAATTACTGTATAAATCACACCTAGCCTCAATACCTGGGGAGCAGGGACTTGATTTTATTTCTTCAGGTCTACAAACCCAGGCCCTGACATTAAAAAAAGAAGAAAATTCAGTGACCTGCTAATAGCAGCAGGTCTCTTGTCGTCTGCGGGCAAAGCATTACAGTAATAATGGATCACACCCAGGCGATCCGCTAACAAGCTCAGGTACTGTGGGCAAGGCCAGGAACCTAGTCCCCCCCATTTGCTAGCATGAGGCAACAGCTTTTGTGGATCTGCGACTGAGCTGCCAATCTTTGGTTCGGGCCTGACTGGCGTAACTTGACAGGCCATTAGAGTATTGTTAAACTGATGTGAATTTGCCCGAAAGAGCAGATGAGTTAGCACTGGCTAAGAAATAATGACTACCTCAGTGGCAACGGTGTATTTTAACTCATTCCTTACTTAAATAAAATAGTAACGCTGCAGCAAATGTCAAGCTCCTTTTCCTAAATGGAAAAGAGAGCCAGCGTGATGTAGAGGTTAAGAGCGGTGGTTTGGAGTGGTGGACTCTAATCTGGAGAACCGGTTTTGATTCCCCACTCCTCCATATGAGCAGCGGATGCACATCTGGTGAACCAGGTTGGTTTCCCCACTCCTCTGCATTAAGCCAGCTGGGTGACCTTGGGCTAGTCACAGCTCTTAGAGCTCTCTCTCAGCCCCACCTACCTTACAGGTTGTCTGTTGTAAGGAGGGGAAGGGAAGGTGATTGTAAGCTGGTTTGATTCTCCCTTAAGTGGTAGAGAAAGTCGGCATATAAAAACCAATTCTTCTTCTTGTTAGTATAATGCAGACCATCAGGATGTAGTAGGGTTGCCAGCGCTGGGTTGGGAAATACCTGGAGACTTTGGGTGGAGCTTGGGGAGGGGAGGGATGTCAGCAGGGTGTAATGCTATAGAGACCAACTTCCAAAGCGGCCACTTTCTCTAGGCGAAAAGATCTCTGTCAGCTGGAGATCAGTTGTAGTAGTGGAAGATCTCCAGGTGCCACCTGGAGATTGGCAACCTTGTGAAGGGTATGATAATTGATATGACTGTGAGTACAGAATGATATTTAAGTATCACAGATCTGAATGTGGAAAACTCGTGTTCCTATCTCATCACTGCCAAGACCTCAGTAGTTGACCTGAGCAGACAAAAACTAATGGTGGGAAGTGCTGTCAAGTTGCAGTGACTTATGGCGCCCCCCATAGGAGTTTCAAGGCAAGAGATGTTCAGAGGTGGTTTGCCATTGCCTGCCTCTGCATAGCGACCCTGGACTTCCTTGGTGGTCTACCATCCAAATATCAACCACGGGCCACCCTGCTTAGCCTCCAAGAGATGACGGGATTGGGCCAATTTAGACCATCCAGATCAGGGCAGACAAAATCTAGGCACAGAACATTAGCAAGTATGATCCTTCTTCCTGGCATTTCTTGCCTATCCAGGTCAGGGCAGACCAAATCTAGGCACAAAAAATTAGTAGGCATGATCCTTCTCCATGGCATTTCCTAGAGCCAAACTACATGCTCCATTTTACAGAAGAATGTGACCATTTAAAAAAGACTGGGGGGAAATGGTCACTTTGGCAATTGGACTCGATGGCATTGAAGTCCCTCCCTTCTCCAAACGCTGCCCTCCTCAGGTGCTGCCCCCAAAATCTCCAGGTACTTCCCAAACCGGAGCTAGCAACCCTATGTTCCTCCTTGCAGAAGAGGGGAAACCAGCCAACTGAATTTAGGGTTGCCAGATCCCTCTTTGCCACCAATAGGAGATTCTGGGGGCAGAGCCTGAGGAGGGCAGGGTTTGAGGAGGGGAGAGACTTCAATACCATAGAGTCCAATTGCCAAAGCGGCCATTTTCTGCAGGGGAACTGATCTCTATCGGCTGGAGATCAGTAATAATAACAGAAGATCTCCAGCTAGTACCTAGAGTTTGGCAACCCTAGCTATGTTGTACTTACCAATTTTCTTTTACAGAGCTAAAAATAGCACAGGAAAGGCAATTTGTTTGGGGAAATGGCACAGCCAGGGATGAAGTAATCCCCCCACCTCACCCCATGGTCCTGGCCCCTCTGCAGCAGCTTTTGAATGAAACTCAGACATCATCCGGCGTTCTGATCATCGATCTCTAAGGCCTCGTCTACTTGGGCCCCACACCCGCCATGCCGATAAAGGAAAAGTGCCATCTCCATTAAAGACACATTGATTAAATTACAGCCTAATGTGCGGGCATAAATAGTTATAGAACTCCAAATGAAAGCCAAGGTTAATGACATTAATTAGCTTGTATTAAAAGCTAATTTCTATAGGTGCCCAAAGGTGTGATAATTTGCCAAGCTTTTGTAATCTTTGCAGGAACCTATCGGATATTATCGAGGACAAAGTATATTCAAAGGATGGGGGGAGGGGAGGGCAAACAGAGCAAAGAGGTTCCTTAAATCTGGAAGAGCCTGTTTCATCAGCTGTGTGATGCAGGCCTGGCAGGAGGGAGGTTGAAGTTAACAGTGTTTACAAACTGCAAGGGAGCAAATCAAATCCACAAGTCGGGGAGTCATGAAAGAACATACGGAAACAAACACTCCTGGTAACGGGAGTGCAAGACATGAATTCAATGCCTATTTCAGGCATAATCGCTAGGGCCACTACCTCTGGGTACAGTAGGGTTGCCAGGTCCCTCTTCACCACCGGTGGGAGGTTTTTGGGGTGGAGCCTGAGGAGGGCGGGGTTTGGGGAGGGGAGGGACTTCAATCCCATAGAGTCCAATGGCTAAAGTGGCCATTTTCTCCAGGGGAACTGATCTCTTATTGGATGGAGATCAGTTGTAAGAACAGGAGATCTTCAGCTAGTACCTGGAGGTTGGCAACCTCCAGGTACTAGCTGGAGATCTCCTGCTATTACAACTGCTCTTCAGCCAATAGAGATCAGTTCACCTGGTGAAAATGGCCACTTTGGCCATTGGACTCTATGGCACTGAAGTTCTTTCCCAGACCTCACACTCTGCAGGCTCTGCCCCAAAAATCTCCAGGTACTTCCCAACCCAGAGCTGGCAATCCTATCTGGGTAGGTAAATTCCTGGAGATTTGGGGGTGGAGCTTGGGGAATGCGGCGTTTGGGGAGGGGTGGGACCTCCACAGGGTTGTGATGCTATAGAGTCCACTCACCAAAGCAGCCATTTTCTCCAGGGGAATTGCTCTCTTGGAGATCAGTTGTAATTCCAGGAGACCAGGTTGGTAACCTTAATACTCCATGTGTATTTAGCGGCAGGCAGGCGCCACCGTTTTGCCCAAGGCTGGAAGGCGTGAATGCTGGGTTGAAACAGAATGAGGAATCCACATCTTACCAAGCTCCATTAGAAAGCATAAAATTTAAGGAACACGGCAACAAGCCAATCAGAACAAGACAGGCTCCAAACCAACAGACATATCGTGAAAATATAAAGGCAGCTAACTCAAGTGCAAGCAGTTTACAACAGTACCTCCATTCTGGGTTCATAGTATGTCTTTTCCTACGCCTACATTACTTTGCCTTTTATCTAGGAGGGCAGATATTTATTCTGCAACTAGGGTCGGCAGCTCCGGGTTGGGAAATATGGGGCGGAGACTGAGGAGGGTAGGGTTTGGGGCGGGGTTTGGAGTGGGAAGGGACTTCAATGCCATAGAGTCCAATTGCCAAAGCGGCCATTTCCTTCAGGGGAACTGATCTCTGTTGCCTGGAGATCAGTTCTAATAGCGGGAGATCTCCAGCCACCACCTGGAGGTTGGTGACCCTATCTACAACAGGCAGCGGAACTCCTTATAATAAAATGCTATCGAAAGATTTAAACAGATACTTATTATTGTATAAAACAATGGGTGGGGTGCTGCATTTTCAATGGATTATAAAATGCTCAGGTTCAAAGGGTCAAGCTTCCACTGCCTTAAATGTTAGGGTTCATTCCCCTTAGGAATGATATATTCCGGCTGTGGAGGAGGGCTAGTGGAATAGATCTGCAGAACTCAGCTCCTTTCATGGCAAAAAACTTATGACTGGCAATTAGGGTTGCCAGGTACCCTCTGGCCACCGGTAGGAGATGGGGGCTGGGGGGTAGGGTTGCTGATCCAGGTTGGGAAACTCCTGGAGATTTGGGGATGGAGCCTGGGAAGGACAGGGACCTCAGTGGGGTACAATGCCCTAGACTCCGTCCTCCAAAGCATCCATTTTCTCCAGGGGAACTGATTTCTGTAGTCTGGAGACCAGCTCTAATTCCGGGGGATGCTCAGGTCCCACCTGGAGCTTGGCATCCCTCCTGGTAATATATATATTTCAAAATAGGGGCCATTTTACAGACACACTGTGTTTCCCCCCCCCCTCCATAAAAACAATCCCAACAGTCTGCAAGTACACTTCTATATGTCAATTAGGGAGGGTTTGACATTTTCTCAACTCTTCCTTTTTAATCTGAAACTCCCTATTTCTGTTTCACTTCTTCCTTGTGTGAATCAATCCCTCCCTTTTTTTTTCCTTTTTTTTTCAAATGTGCCTTTCTCTGTTTTCTGCACCTATAAATGATATATTGTTTAACATTACGGCACATTGTTAAATCAGCATTATACGTAGATTGCATGAACCAATGGCATACATTGAATGTATCCATTCTCCTCTAAAACAGACAAGAACCAGTTACAAACAAGACCAACAGGAAAAGGGGGGATTACAAAAAAATGTGGAGAAAAGGTAATAAAATGCCCTCGGCTGCGCACAGCTTTCAGAAGCCACCAGAAACTTCCCTGGTGGTTTTACAGAAAGGGTATTTAGCATGCCTTAACCAATTCCTGAGAGCCAGCATGGTGTAGTGGTTAAGAGCAGTGGACTCTAATCTGGAGAGCCGGGTTCGATTCTCGACTCCTCCACATGAAGCCTGCTGGGTGACCTTGGGCCAGTCACAGTTTTCTCCGAACTCTCTCAGCAATGTAGAGGCAGACAATGGCAAACCACCTCTGAACGTTCTCTTGCCTTGAAAACCCTACAGGGTCACCATAAGTCACTTGTGACTTGACGGCACTTTCAACCACAACCAATTCCTACCCTGACCTGGATGGCCCAGGCTAGCCTGCTCTTGTCAGATCTCAGAAGCTAAGCAGGGTCAGCCCTGGTTAGTACTTGGACAGGAGACCACCAAGGAATACCAGGGTCGTTATGCAGAGGAAGGCAATGGAAAACCACCTCTGAATGTCTCTTGCCTTGAAAACTCTACTGGGTTGCCCTAAGTTGGCTGCGACTTGACGGCACTTGACAGGCACACAACCAATTCCTGCCCTATTTTCTCTGGTCTTTCAAAGCCAGCGTGGCATTTTCCCCTCCACCTCAATTTTAATACCAAGCAAAAATCAAATTTAAATTGGCAAATATTTAAATATATTTGTGTATGGAAATGAGAAACAACCATTATCTCTCCTATTCAAGGATGAATAACAAACTATTTAGGGCCCTGCATTCAAATTACTACAGGGACTAGCTGGTATCCGGTACTCACACAGTGGAAAATGCGTATCCTTTAATAATACCAGTGTTAACTAACATTAGAAAAGTATATCCACGTTAACAATCCAGCTGTTCATCTCTCTCTTTCTGATACTTTTTAATCTGCCCTGCCATTTCAGTATTCTGGGATTTGTTTATAGACCTGCACAAGTCTAAGCTACCTCAAAACAAATAGAAAATGCAGAAAAGGAAACACATGAGTATTATTATTCACTCCTCTATTTCATTTATAGAAGAAAAGTTGGCTTTTATATGCCAAATTTCTCTACCACTTAAGGAAGAATCAAACCGGCTTACAGTCACCTTCCCCTCCCCACAACAGACACCCTGTGAGGTAGGAGGGCCTGAGAGTGTTCAGAGAGCTGTGACTAGCCCAAGGTCACCCAGCTGGCTTCATGTGTAGGAGTGGGGAAACTGACCAGGTTCACCAGATTAGAGATTACCGCTCATGTGTAGGAATGGGGAATCAAACCCAGTTCTCCAGATCAGAGTCCACCACTCCAAACCACTGCTCTTAACCACTCATACCACATTACCCTACCTTTCTCTCTAATAGGGCCCCAAAGTGGCTTATATAATTCTTCTGTCCTTCATTCTATCTTCACAACAACCATGGGGGGCAGGTTAGGCTGAGAGTATGTGAGTGGTCCAATGTTACCCAGCAAGTTTCCATGCCTGGAAACTGGTGGGAGGTTTAGGGGCAGGGACATAGGTGAGGGCATGACACTGACTGTGCAGTTGCATCACTTCCAGGGAAAACCCAGAAGTGGTTTTACCACAGAGTCTCCAGCAATTCCTAGAGCTACCTTACATCACTTCCGGGCTTTCGTTGGATGGACGCAGTGGTGCAGATGACATCACTATCTGTAGACAACTAGAGCTGCTGGCGGAAAGCCTCCCACCTGGCAGCCCGATATCCACAGCAGAGTGGGGATTAGGGTTGCCAACCTCCAGGTACTTCAGAACAATTCACAGTGCGATGCTAATAGGCTATGCAAAAACAATCCACACAAGGCTCAATTCTATACATATATTCAAAAGGAGATAGTCAATACAAAACATGGTGTAAGCAATATCTATAGGGGAGCGACAGTCAAACAAGAGAACAGTATACAAAAATATCAAAAGACAAGTCAAAGAACAATATATACAACAAATCTATGTCTAATGTTTCTCTTTGAGTTTTAAAGACTTTCCAGTATAGTTTCAGTCTTTGTAAGAGCTGGTCCCGAAAGTGGAAAGAATTCCTACAGATTTTCCAAGAGTCCAAGTGGGGAATCAGACTTTTACATTGGCTATGTGCTGCAGGTGTTTCAAACAGAGACCAAGCTGGCACTTATAGTAGAATGGAAACGTCTTCCAGGTAACAGACACTTTCACCAATGATGGCTTCTTCAGCCTTGTTGTTTTCTTAATGCTACATAGTAGTCTGGTGGTTGTAGTCAGGCAAACGTCAACCACCAGACTACTATGTAGCATTAAGAAAACAACAAGGCTGAAGAAGCCATCCTTGGTGAAAGCTCTTGGGAAGCCAGAAAGCTCTTGGGAAGGGATGTCAGGGACCAGTTAATCTGAATTCCACAGCTGCACTATCAGTATGAACTCCCATACCATGTGACATACTCTCCTTGGCATTGCTTCTTGAGGATAAGGTGGAAAGAGCCAGGAAGCACAGCAGCAGAACGGTGTCTATCAGAGGGCCGACGGAGGCAAACGTAGGTCGAAAATGCATGGTCACTTTATCCTCCTTTAATTCCATGTTTCAGCCAGGATTCAGCCAGGATCGAACGCATGTGTTTCGCCTAATGTGCGTCCGATTCTGGTTAAAACAGGGATTAAAGGAGGATAAAGCGACCATGCGTTTTCGACCCTTGTCTCTTCGAATGCTGGTTTGACCCAACCGTATCTAAAGCACAGAGTGTGAGCTTGTTTTTAAGAGTGAACGAACTGACGGAGAAGGCCACTGGCCCGTTCCCACTTCTCCGCTTCCCTCCTCGAGCAATTTCCTCCCTCAGCTGGACCCAGTCCAGGCGCCGCAGCCTGGCTGAACATACCCAGAGGCAAAGACTGTGGGGAAAGGAAATGGCAGCTGGATAGAGGGAGGGCTCAGCACCATCGCCCTCTTCCTCCCCCTTCAGAGCAGTATCACTGAGGGCAATTTGTCAAGTTGCATAATGAGCTCTCTTCTTATGAAGCAGAAATATCTTCTTTTTTTACCTTTTCTCCTTTTGAAAGCGAGCGAGCCGTTATGTAACTGTGTAACCCAAGCTATTAAGAGAACAATTTTCCTTACTGGAGCTCATTTTATTTCTCCATGTAATTATACCATTACACTTTCCTCCTTTAAAATAAAATAAAATCTGCCTTCTGTTGCGATCTGTTCTGAATGCACAGTGTGTGTGTGTGTGTGTGTGTGTGTGTGTGTGTGTGTGTGTGTGTGTGTGGCATTCAAAATCTAGCGTTCTGGATGTCTCTGATAAAAAAGGTAAAAGTTCACAATGTGAACAACATGGGCAGGACAGGGAGAAGACAGTGTTCTAATAAAGCTACACACCTAAGATATAATACTTAGCAGCTGCATATCACTTTCAGTGTTCAAAACACTTCACATTATCATGGTTATTCTTCCAACATATCTCCACATTGGCAAGGAGATTTATACCCTGCCTTTCCCCAGGGCTCAAGGTGGCTTGTGTGTGTTAAGTGCCATCAAGCCGCTTCCGACGCATGGCAACCCTATGAATGAAAGTCCTCCAAAACGTCCTATCTTTGACAGCCTTGCTCATGTCTTGCAAACTGAGGGCTGTGGCTTCCTTTATAGAGTCAATCTGTCTCTTGTTGGATCTTCCTCTTTTCCTGCTGCCTTCAACTTTTCCTAGCATGATTGTCTTTTCCAGTGACTCTTGTCTTCTTATACTGTGACCAAAGTACGATAGCCTCAGTGTAGTCATTTTAGCTTCTAGGGTCAGTTCAGGCTTGATTTGATCTATAACCCACTGATTTGAGGGTGTTTTTTTTTTGGCAGTCCACAGTATCTGTAACACTCTCCTCCAACACCACATTTCAAAGGAATCTACTTTCTTCCTATCAGCTTTCTTCATTGTCCAGCTTTCACACCCATACATAGTAATAGAGAATATGATGGCATGAATTAACTTGATCTTGGTTGCCAGTGACATATCCTTACACTTAAGAATCTTTTCTAGCTCCTTCATGGCTGCCCTTCCCAGTCTCAGTCTCCTTCTGATTTCTTGGCTGCAGTCTCCTTTTTGGTTGATGATAGAGGCAAGGAATAGAAAGTCTTGAACAATTTCAATTTCCTCATTGTCAACCTTAAAGTTGAGTAATTCTCCTGTAGTCATTACTTTTGAGTAATTCTTCTGAAGTCATTACTTTTGTCTTCTTGATGTTCAGCTGTGGCTTACCATACATAATTAAAGCAAGCAAACCACAAATTCCCCCCTACCAAATAAAGTCTAATAAAATGTAACAAAATTTCAGTAATCTTCCAGTGGTGGAAAGTGTGGTCAAGTCACCACCAACATATGGCAACCCAGGAGGGTTTTCAAGGCATGAGATGAACAAAAGTGGTTTGCCATTACCTCCCTCTGTGTGGCAACCCTGGACTTCCTTGGTGGTCTCCCAACCAAGTTCTAACCAGGGTTCACCCTGCTCAGCTTCCAAGATCTGACAAAACCAAGCTAGCCTGGGCCATCCTGGGCCATCCAGGTCAGGGTACCTGCAATTTACCTTCCATTACAAGCTCTAGTGAATAAAGGAACCTCGAAGAACCTTGTACAATTTCCAAGGAAAGCACTCCCCTCACCTCCTCAGGCATCGCCTTCCATGTAGTGGGAGCAACCACAGAGAAAACACAGATCCTTGTCAATACTAGGTGGCCACCTCTAGGTTGCCAGCCTTTGGGTGAAGCCTGGAGTTTTCCCACAATTGCAACTGATCTCTACTGAGAGCAGTTCCCCAGGAGGAAATGACAGCACAGAGGATAGACTCTATGGTATCACACACCCCTCCTGAAACACCATCCTGAGGGCATAACTGAGGACAGCCTCAAGAAGAAGATCCATCTGTACTGGCCTCCCCATCTCGCCCCCACTCTTGAAATTTGTGGGGGGCTGATCTGCTGACACTTATCTGCTGTGGCACCTAGGTATAGTTATGGCCATCTGATTAGGATTTTAATGGTTTTAATGATTACGGTTTTAAGGCGGTATATTGGATATTTATGTTCTTAATTGTTGTTACCCTGAGCCCGGTTCGCTGGGGATGAGGGAGGGTTATAAATTTGAAAAAATAAAATAAATCCTCCTTAGGCACCATCCCCAAATTGCTGGAATTTCCTAAGCCAGAGTTGGAAACACTAGGTTCATCTTTACTGTGGGAACAACCAGAAGGGGGAAGTTAAAGGCCATAGCTGGCCCATGGGGACATATGGGGAGAGATGGTCCTTTAGATGTTAACTTTATTCAAGTTTTAATTCACTTCTGCCCTTAGAAATACAACACACACTTACTTGCTAGTCCCAAAAGGACTCAGAGCCCAGATGATGTCCTTTAATTTAGAAAGTCTCCTTCATTATCTTCCTTTTAATCTTCTCACGGGAGAATGCAAATGTGCTCTTACAACGGGTTTTTCACTTGCGCTCTCCAGATCATTGAGAAGAGCTTGCTGTTCTAAGAGCATGAACTCAATTCTCAGGAGCAGAATGCACATGTGCACGCCTGCACATCAGAGTACACAGTATAGTAAAAAAAAAAAAAAAAATCCCCACATGCCCTCTTTTACAAATAAATGTCCTGAACATACAGTGTCATTTTCAATGAGGTGGAAATACTAGGGAAAGGGTTTGCACATTCCTAACTGAACCAAAAACAGTGACACAAACTGTAAATCGAGGTACTAAGTGTGCCTTCCAAAGGTACTGGCCATTTATGCAGGGCTGTTTCCCTCATGGTCACCCCGCTGATGGCTTCAGCGCTTCGTTTTGATTATGCCATAGTAAAACCATAGAGCTCCTGGAAATTCCTAGAGCTAGCATCGTTGGTCACGCCATGAGATGACAAGAGTCACTGGAAAAGACAGTCATGCTAGGAAAAGTTGAGGGCAGCAGGAAAAGAGGAAGACCCAACAAGCGATGGATTGACTCAATAAAGGAAGCCACAGCCCTCAATTTGCAAGATCTGAGCAAGGCTGTCAAAGATAGGACATTTTGGAGGACTTTCATTCATAGGGTCGCCATGAGTCGGAAGCGACTTGACGGCACTTAATACACACACACACAACATAGTTGGTTCTGAGTTTCCCCTGGGAGTGACATCATCAGCATAGAGTTTCCAGTGATTCCTAGAGCTACCCACCGTCACTTCTGAGCTCTCCCCAGAAGTGACGCCATCACATTTGTGATGCTGATGAGTTTGTTTTTTAATCCACCCATCGCCACTTGGAACAGCAGTGGGCAACGGGAGCTCGGGTTGAAGGATCCCCCACACTGACTGGGGGGCTTGGCAGTCCTGGTAACAAACCAATATTAAGCCAGAATGTTTGGTCTCCTACATTGTTGAGACTAACTGTGGTTCATAAAGGGCCTTCAGAGCTTGGCCAAGTCCTGGTTTGATGGACCCCAGCTGGACCTAATTACCAGAGTGGCCTGCATTTAGACAACCACACCAACCATAGTTAGTTTCATTAAACCATGGTTTCGGATGATGTGTGGACGGACCCATATACTGGGTTGGATCCAACAAACTGTTAGTAGAAGACAGCAAAGATTTTGGACATTCCCCTTGCTCCCCCCACAGCCAGCTCAAGGTTGACTCAGCCTTCCATCCTTCCTGAGTCGGTAAAATGAGCACCCGGGGTAAAGGGAAGATGACTGGGGAAGGCACTGGCAAACCACCCCGTAAACAAAGTCTGCCTAGAAAACGTCAGGATGTGACGTCACCCCGTGGGTCAGGAATGACCAGGTGCTTGCACAGGAGACCTTTACCTTCTTTCCAACCCCTGGAAAGTTTATTCCTGGAGTCATGGCACCCATAGGGGCTAATAATAGCCCCGTGGGTCATGATAGTGAAGCAGGGAGAGAGAAGGGGACACCATCACCTTTTCTGCCTCTTCTGGCAGCACAGCTCTGCTCATCTGAGTTGCTACATGCAGGACTGGGCAATATTTTTCAGGCTCCTGGAAAAGGTTGTGTTTGGCAAGAGGCAGCATTTACGCTGTGTGCCACTGAACATTTCTGTGTCCTTTTCCCTCCTTGCTGCATCCCTAATTAGAAAGACTCTTCAGTCAGCATTGCTCCTGAAAGCAGAACTGTACGTTGATCAAGCCTTGGAGAGAGAAAAGGGACCTTTCGGGGCACCTGCATTCAAGCCTCCCAAAACACCTGCAGTTCATCAGCTACTCGCGAAAAACAAAGCAGATGTTTCTCACTCAAGTCACTGTTGGTTAAAAAGGAAGGCACACTTTTTAACGAGACCACATCTACTCGATATTTAGGCTGACGCAACTGCAGTTAACAGTGCCACCCTAAATCGTTACCCCACTCCATGCCGATTTAATTCAGTGGGTTCAGAAGTGTGTGACTGCTCAGGATTGCACTGTAGATGGAAAATTCAATGGCACCAAGAATTTTGAATGCACCGTCAGCATGTGCCCTTGGATCCAGGCTAACATTTCTGCAAGCCAAAGGAATTCCACCCATGGAATGTAATTGTCCCGCCTTCTCTCTCTTTACAGCAGCCCCAAATACCCCCCCCCAAATCCTGTTCATGGGAAACAGAGGGCAAAAACGCATGGTTGCTTCAGCCTCCTTTATTCCCTGTTTCAGTTTGGCGAAACGCATGCGTTCGATCGTGGCTGAATCCGGGCTGAAACAGGGGATAAAGGAGGCTAAAGCGACCGTGCGTTTTCGCCCATTCTCTCAGCCTAACCCACTTCACAGAGTTGTTTATACATTAAATAAATAAATAAATAAATAAATAATGACATCCCAGAGACAAAATTACTACCAGCTTCAACCAACTCAAGACAAATCTTCTCCCACATGAAGCTGCACCACCTCCACTTGTAATCCCTCTTCTTCCAGGTAGGTTTTTCCATGTAACCATAGCAGGACTAATTCCTTGTCTCAAAACAACAACAACAACAACTGTCAACCATGAGAAGATAGTGTTTCCCCTGGAAACAATGCCCTACATTGGGTCAGATCTCATGAACACCTGAAGCTGCCTTCTACTGAATCAGACCCTTGGTCCATTAAAGTCAGTATTGTCTACTCAGACTGGCAGCAGCTCTCCAGGGTCTCAGGCTGAGATCCTTCACATCACCTACTTGCCTAGTCCCCTTAACTGGAGATGCCAAGGATTGAACCTGGGACCTTCTGCATGCCAAGCAGAGGCTCTACCACTGAGCCACAGCCCCAACTTGTCCAACTTGTTCAGTACTGTCTACTCAGGCTGGCAATGGCTCTCCAGGCCCCCAAGCAGAGGATGGCCTTCCCGACACTAACCTGAGCCTGTTTAACTGAAGATATGAGGGATAGAACCTATGGCCTTGTGCATGCAAAGCAGCAGCTCTTCCGCTGAGCTATGGCCCTCCCTGAATTAGCATTATCCAATAAATATGGGTCCTGACCCTGATGGCTGAATCCCATCATATTTCGGAAGCTAAGCAGGGTCAGTCCTGGTTAGCACTTGGATGGGAGACCACCAAGGAAGTCAGGCGGGCAATGGCAAACCACCTCTGTTCACTCCTTGCCTCAAAAACCCTACGGGGTCTCCGTAAATCAGCTGTGACTTGATGGCACTTACCACCACCAATAAATATGGGTTTAGGAACCCTGTGCTTTCTGGCTGTCACGTCGTTCCGCTCCTGAATGGGACAACAGAATTGTCATTAGCCTTTGCCGTGTAACAGGAACAGAAAGATCTCTTTCTTTGAAGACAGGTGTCTCCAATTGCAGGTAACAAAGAGAATCACTAAGTCTTCCCCCCACCCCTTCTTTGTGTACTGTGTTTGATACAAATTATGAATCAGAAGGTGAGGTTGGGAAAATGGGAGAAAAAAACCCACACATTTTCAGTTTTTCTTCCCAACAGCCAAACAGCTCTGGGGCTTTCATTGCTCCTGAAGAAATGTATCACCTGTGATCGCCAGCTGGAAGCCAACTTTGGCAAAAGTGCAAAGGAATGAAAAGAACACATTGAGAAAAACCCTGACAACAAAACTTTTCAAAGGCACAGCGGCGCTTGATGAGAAAAGGTTTTTGAAAACAGCCTTCTGCGGCAGCAGCTCTTCCCTGTGTAAGCTACAGCAGGAGACAAAACTTAAGGTTTGGTCGGATCCAATCTTCTTCTTTTTTAACAAAAAGAATAAGTTTTGAAGTTGCTGAATGTTGTCTTATCCCCCATATAGGCACAAACGTGTATTAAACTTTATTATTTGCGAGTCTACTCATTATAAAGTAACAGAACAACAATTTGAGCAGCACAAAAATTACTGTCGTGTTTTATATTTTAATTGCTTTACATGGCTTGGGATAAGAGTAGCTGAAGGTCCCTCTTCTTCCATATGTTCCTGCCCAGGAATCAAGATCACAGGGAGAGGTCCTCCTGACTGTCCCATCAATCAAAGAAGTTCATCTGAGGGGTACATGGAAGAGGGCCTTTTTGGTGGCAGCCCCACATTTATGGAACAACCTCACCAGGCATCTGGCCCCCTTGCTTTCGATCTTTAGAAGGCAACTGAAGATGGTTTTATAGAAGAAGAAGAAGAGTTGTTTTTTATATGCCGACTTTCTCTACCACTTAAGGGAGACTCAAACTGGCTTACAATCACCTTCCCTTCCCCTCCCCACAACAGACACTCTGTGAAGTAGGTGGGGCTGAGAGAATGTGACTTGCCCAAGGTCACCCAGCTGGCTTCATGTGTAGGAGTGGGGAAACAATAATGCTAGGCAAAGTTGAAGGCTGCAGGAACAATCCAACATGAGATGGATGGATTCGATCAAGGAAGTCATAGCCTCCAGTCTGTGAGACCTGAGCAAGGCTGTCAATGTCATTAATTCATAGGGTCACCATAAGTCGGAAGCGACTTGACGGCACTTAACACGCACATACAGTCAACATGCCAATTAGCAGTAATGTTGAGCGGCATATTACCCATTATACAAATTGGCTTTCTTATTCTGGCACTTTGCTCTGCATTGCTCTTGGCTTATTCTTCCTCTTGCTCTGAATGTCGATGTAATTTGACACTTTAATTATAAAAGGTTGCTGACCCCTGCTTTAAGAAACAGGGATTGCGGTGAGGCGGAAGGACATAGGGATGAGTTCAGTTTTTTCATCCCTGCTGTTTTGATCCAAAAATTCCCATTTTGACTTTGCTTCTTCCTTGTACGAATCGAACCTGTGAATTATTTTCTATTCCTGTGTACTGTTTCCGGAGGGGGAGGGACTTGTGTAATATATAAACATTTTTTAAAGTTAGTTGTACATTTTCCGTAAGGTCCTTTGATTCTGATACTTCTGTCTCCAAAAGGTACATATCTCAGCCACTATGATTTAATTTGATTTACTGAATTTATACCCCACCCTCCCTGGCCAAAGCCGGGATCTGGGTGGCTTCCAACAAAAGTATACAATTATAAATACATCGTTTAAAACATATCATGTAGAATTCAAAACTAGACTCAGTAAAGCATATAAGGCACCCTAATTCAATAGCCCCAATAAATTACACCAAGGAAGCTGGCAGCAATGAACTCTGCAAGGCCAAATCCATCCAGGGAGCCCACCGGCCTAGGGCCGGGAGGGCAAACCATATCAGTGATGGAGAGGGTATAGCAAGGAGATGGTCAAAAGGACAGGATAGGAAATATGGGGAAAGGGGAGGAAAGGAAAGAGGCAGGGTAAGGGAGGTCAACTGATCCATAACTGTTGCTGCCATCTACCATATGCTTGGAGGAACACCTCTATCTTACAAGCCCTGTGGAACTGAGCAAGGTCCCACCTGACGTGGGTCTCACTTGACAGAGAGTTCCACCAGGCAGGAAAGCCCTGGCCCTGGTCGAGGACAGCCAGATAGTTCTATGGCTAGGGACTGCCAACAAGTTCTTATCGGCAGAGCATAATGCTCTCGGGGGCTGGGGCGGGGGATGTATCAGGAGATACATCCTGCGATGGTTTAAAGGGTTAACATTTTACCGTACTTAGCTTTTCAAGTGATCCTCTTCCTACTTTGCTGCTTCCTTCAGTGTAATCTGTTCTGACATCTAAAATGTCCCACATAATTTTTAACTACTCTAGGTTATGTAAATTTTACACTATAAACCAGACATTCACAGACACCAAATTGAGCTCCCATTCTGTGGTAGTTCAGCATTTTCAGTTTACCCTTTTGGGAAGGAAATGGATGGTGTGACATTTAAGGGTTTCATTAACAATTCAACCCTACCACTTTAAGCGGAATTGCCCAGAATCTACTGAAAAAATTACTGCAACGCGAGGAAACAGAGCATCTGGATGACTGATAATTGAATTTAAAAGCTTTCCATTGGGTCAGTTCACTCTGGCCCAGGCCAATAATGAATTTATTGAATTATTAGTTTCAGATGGTAGCCATGTTGGTCTGCACTAGAACATCTAGATTCGAGTCCAGTAGCACCTTGTGGGTGTTAAGTGTTGTCAAGTCGCTTCCATCTCAGGGCGACCCTAGAATCAATGTCCTCCAAAACTTCCTATCTAACAGCCTTGATCAGATCTTGTAAACTGAGGGTCGTGGCTTCCTTTATAGAGTCAATCCATCTCTTGGTGGGTCTTCCTCTTTTCCTGCTGCCTTCAACGTTTAGTAGCATGATTGTCTTTTCCAGTGACTCTTGTCTTCTCATAATGTGACCAAAGTACGATAGCCTCAGTGTAGTCATTTTAGCTTTTAGGGTCAGTTCAGGCCGGATTTGATCTATAACCCACTGATTTGTGTTTTTGGTGGTCCACGGTATCCGTAACACTCTCCTCCAACACCACATTTCAAAGGAATCTACTTTCTTCCTATCAGCTTTCTTCACTGTCCAGCTTTCACACCTATACATAGTAATAGGGAATACGATGGCATGAATTAATATGTGTAAGGGACAGACCTTTGGAATTCTGACACAGTATGGTGGGCACAGCCACAAAATGGCTGCCGCAAGAGGCAGAGCCAACCACAAAATGTCAGGGAGTGAGGTAATGAGTGTGTTAAGCGCCGTCAAGTCACTTCCGACTCATGGCAACCCTATGAATCAATGTCCTCCAAAATCTTTGACAGCCTTGCTCATATCTTGCAAACTGAGGGTCGTGGCTTCCTTTATAGAGTGAATCCACCTCATAATGGGTCTTCCTCTTTTCCTGCTGCCTTTGAATTTTCCTATTGCCTTTTCCAGTGACTCTTGTCTTCTCATAATGCAACCAAATTATGGTAGCCTCAGTTTAGTCACTTTAGCTTCTAGGGTCAGTTCCAGCTTGATTTGAGCTATAACCCACTGATTTGGTTTTTCAGGGTGGGGGGGTTGGCAGTCCACGGTATCCGTAACACTCTCAGCCAACATCACATTTCAAAGGAATCTACTTTCTTCCTATCAGCTGTTTTTCATTGTCCAGCTTTCACACCCAAAACAAAATTTTGGGGGGTATGACCTTTTGAGAGTGAAAGATCCGTGAAAGCTCATACCCCCCCCCAAAAAAAAATCTTGTCAGTCTCTAAAGTGGTACTGGACACAACTGACTGAACTGTTTCATGCTCAGTTTTCTATGTGAAGAAAATTGCTGGCCTAATCAAATTTTGATACCCACATTCAAACAAAAAATCTTACTCTTGATCACTAGGTTCCGTGGGTGGAGTGGGATGTGGAGGATTAAAATGCTGGTCCACACAGTCATCCTCAGTTTCAGGAGGGCAGCCGTGTTGGTCTGTGTTAGAAGAGCTAATTTCAAGTCCAGTAGCACCTTAGAGGCCAAACAATTTTTCAGGGCTTAAGCTTTTGAGAGTCAAATCTTATTTTGGCAGATAAATGACAATGGGAGATTTGATTCTTGAAAGCCAGCGTGGGGTAGTGGTTAAGAGCGGTGGACTCTAATCTGGAGAACTGGGTTTGATTCCCCACTCCTCCACATGAGTGACAGACTCTAATCTGGTGAACTGGGTTGGTTCCCCCACTCCTCCACATTAACCCTGCTGGGTGAACTTGGGCCAGTCATAGTTCCCTCCAAACTCTCTCAGCCCCACCTAGCTCACAAGGTGTCTGTTGTGGGGAGGGGAAGATGATTGTAAGCCGCTTTGAGACTCCTTAAAAAGGTAAAGGTCCCCTGTGCAAGCACAGGGTCATTCCTGACCCATGGGGTGGCGTCACATCCCAATGTTTTCTAGGCAGACTTTGTTTATGGGGTGGTTTGCCAGTGCCTTCCCTAGTCATCTTCCCTTAACCCCTGCAAGCAGGGTACTCATTTTACCAACCTCGGAAGGGTGGAAGGCTGAGTCAACCTTGAGCCGGCTACCTGAAACTGATTTCCATTGGGATTGAACTCAGGTCGTGAGCAGAGCTTAGACTGCAGTATTGAAGTTTACCATTCTGAGCCACCGGGCTCTTCTGAGACTCCTTAAAAATAGAGAAAAAGTGGGGTATAAAAACCAACTCTTCTTATATTGTTGATCTCAAAAGTGCTACTGGACTCAAATCTAGCACATTCATCCTTGTTTGTTATCATGATTCCTGGCAGCTGAATGTTTATGACTCAATTTGAGATGATAGGAAAGTTGTGCTTGTGGTGTTAGATTGGCGATGGTTTGTTCATTTTTATCAGTCACTGTTCGATTTTGCCATCATCAAATAAGGAACAGGCATGAGGGAAGCGGCTTAATGAACACACAGCTTTGGACTGGTTGAAGTGTAGATGTCCATCACTCATGGACTGTAGCATCACAGTGACTTACCTGCATGCATCAACCATCTCCGATCTGACATCGCAGACAGAACATTCATACCACCCCGATGTCAGCTCAAGTGCATGGAGTCAGTTGACAAATGCGGTAAATCAAAGCAAAGAGGAAGTGAGCCCATGACTCAGAGGCAAAATGCATGCTTTATGTTGATGGTCCCCAGGTTCAATCCCTTCCATGTCTAGTTCTAAGAGGACCTCAGGTGGTAAAGAATTAGGAAAGGATTTTCAGTGTGGTGTAGTGCTTAAGAGTGGTGGACTCTAATCTGGAAAACCGAGTTTGATTCCCCACTCCTTCACATGAGCGGCAGACTCTAATCTGGAGAACGGGGTTGCTTTCCCCATTCCTCCAAACGAAGTCAGCTGGGTGAACTTGGACTAGTCACAGTTCTCTCCAAATTCTCAGTCCCATCTACGTCACAAGGTGTTTGTTGTGAGGAGGGGAAGGAAGGTAATTGTAAGCTGCTTTGAGACTCCTTAAAGGTAGAGAAAAGCAGGGTATAAAAACCAACTCTTCTTAAGAACATAAGAAAGGCCATGCTGGATCAGACCAAGGTCCATGAAGTCTTGTAGTCTGTTCACACAGTGGCCAACCAGGTGCCTCTAGGAAGCCCACAAACAAGACGACCGCAGCAGCATTATCCTGTCTGTGTTCCACAGTATCTAATGTAATAGGCATGCTCCTCTGATACTGGAGAAAATAGGTATGCATCATGAACTAGTATCCATTTTGACTAGTAGCCCTGGATAGCCCTATCCTCCATGAATGTGAATGTGTCCACTCCCCTCTTAAAGCCTTCCAAGTTGGCAGCCATCACCACATCCTGGGGCAGGGAGTTCTACAATTTAACTATGTGTAGTGTGAAGAAATACTTCCTTTTATCTGTTTTGAATCTCTCACCCTCCAGCTTCAGCAGATGACCCCGTGTTCTATTATTATGAGGGAGGGAGAAAAGCCTCTCCCTCTCCATACCATGCATAACTGTATAGACCTCTATCATGTCTCCCCTTAACTGCCTGCCTGCCTGCCTTCCTCCTTCCTCCTCCTCCTTCTTCACTTGACACCCTAGAAAAGAACTGCTACAACTCAAAATAAACAATTCTGAGCAAGACCGACCAAAGTTCTCGCAATCTACGGCATCCTCCTGTTCCTAAGTACATGGCTCTGTGAACTCACCACATGTTTGATGAGCTCTAAGAGCAGCCAAGAGGATGCCTTGGAACTAGTCATGCTTCATCACCTGAGAGTTTGGCTCATGTTCTACTCACTGGTCCCAAGCAGGGAGCTGGTAATTCGGCGGACTGTTCAGATGTGTCCAAGCAAATACTGACCCCTTCCCTTTGCATCACTAACACTTTCTTGCATGATTACCCTGCTTTTTCACAGTCGCCGCCCCACCACCACCTGTTTGTCACCTCAAATTAGCAAAAGGTACATAGTAAAAAGGAGGGGGGGAATGAAAGATTTACCTTACTGTTAGGTGTCTCACAACGAATTCCTGAGCAGAGTGAGTTCAGACTGGAGACACTATGCATTAGGCTGCCTGCAGTGCATGCATGGATTCAGCTAATCTTGCAGTCAGCTCTTGCAGTGGCTTCTTGAACAGATGTCACTGAAAACACAGGAGCAAATTGCAGGCAGTGGAATATAGCCAATGCCAGTTACTCAAAGGATGCAGCCAATTGCACAGGCACAAACAGGGGGTTAAGAAGAAGAGAGTCTATGCTTTACAGTACAAGTTATGTGTGTGTTAAGTGCTGTCAAGTCGCTTCTGACTCATGGCGACCCTATGAATCAAAGTCCTCCAAAATGTCCTATCTTTGACAGCCTTGCTCAGATCCTGCAAACTGAGGACCATGGCTTCCTTTATTCAGTCAATCCATCTCTTGTTGGGTCTTCCTCTTTTCCTGCTGCCCTCAACGTTTCCTAGCATGATTGTCTTTTCCAGTGATTCTTGTCTTCTCATAATGTGACCAAAATACTATAGCCTCAGTTTAGTCATTTTAGCTTCTAGGGTCAGTTAGTCAGTTATTCAATTTAATAACCCGATGATGACCCCAGGGGGGATACCTGCCTCTTCTAAATCATCTTGGAGTTCACCAACTGGGTAAAAGCAGCACCAAGCTGCAACAACTTGGCCCTGTAGTACTAGTAGCACTACTACTATTACTACTAGTAGTAGTAGTAGAAGAAGGAGGAGGAGGAAGAGAAGGAGGAGGAGGAGTTGGTTTTTATACCCCGATTTTCTCTACCTTTTTAAGGAGAATCAAACCAGCTTACAATCTCCTTTCCTTCCTCTCCCCACAACAGACACCTTGTGAGGTAGGTGAGTCTGAGAGAGTTCAGAGAGCTGTGACTAGCCCAAGGTCACCCAGCTGGCTTCATGTGTAGGAGTGGGGAAACTAACCAGGTTCACCAGATTAGAGACTGCCGCTCATGTGGAGGAGAGGGGAATCAAACCTGGTTCTCCAGATCAGAGTCCACCGCTCCAAACCATGCTGGCTCTCAATAGTGGTTACTGTGCAGGCACAAGCTGCTTGACAGGGTGGAATGTTCAAGGAGAACTTCACCAGGGACCATTGAGACATCTCATGTGTCATCCAGGTGGTTTGAGCAAAGTAATTCTGCTGGGTTATCACATTCATGTCTAAATTCATGACCGCTTGGGACTATAACTACATCTGCTTGCTATTGCATATTTATTGAAAGATTTATATCAGGACTTTCCTTTCCAGCTCAAGGCATCTTACAAACTGTGTCATTATAACTGTACCATGAAACAAACCATTCTTAAAACATCCCACAGGGGGAAAAAACCCACCTGCAGTTTAAGTCCTGCTAAATGCCCTTGCAAACTTCACAGTCTATATATGACTTCAAAGAAAGCTTGTTCCGTAACTGGGAGCAGCTACTGAAAAGGAACCGGCTGTAGTGGATGTCAAGTGGGTGAGGAAACATCCAGAAGGTGAAGAGTCAGCGCTGCGTAATTGGTGCATGGTGATCTATGGAGACATGTGGTCCTTTAGGTATGAGTAGCCCCAGGCTGTGAAGTACTTTATAGTCACGGTGGAATGTGCTGCCTGGGGTGGGGTGGGGTGGGGTGGGGTGGAGTCCCGGTCTTTGGAGGTCTTTAAGCAGAGGCTGGATGGCCCTCTGTCGGGAGTGCTTTGATTGTGGGATCCTGCATGGCAGGGGGTTGGACTAGATGGCCCTTGTGGTCTCTTCCAACCTTGTGAACTTCTTGAACTGAACGCACAAATAATCTGGCAGCCAGTGTATCCCCCTTAAAATCAATTATATATTTTCCCATTGGTTAGGAAATGACAATAACCATAAAATGTTTACATACTGCCTTTTATAGTGATGATGGTTGCTGAATGTTGCATGCAAAAAAATGCTGACTGCAGGTAACAGACATTTATTTTTATTTATTTTTTAAAGACAAAAATACAGCTTTACAACATTCCTTCTATATAATATCTTCCTTATGAAAATTAGTTCTGAAGACTCAACTTCAAAATGCTCAACAGCCTAACATTTCTTATGGAAGGTGGACAACTTAGGTAAGGTTGCCACCTCTGGGTTGGGAGATTTGGGGAGGGGGTGCAGCCTGAGGAGGACGGGCTTTGGGGAGGGGAGGGACCTCAGCAGGGTATAATGCCCTAGAGTCCACCCTCCAAACTAGCCATTTTCTCTAGGGAAACTGATCTTGGTTGTCTGGAGATCAATTGTAATAGCAGGAGATATTCAGGTGCTACCTGGAGGTTGGCAACCCTAAACACAGGTGCCCTCTGCATCTTCTTGGGGAGGGCATTCCATAATTCTTGAGCCACCTCTGAAAAAGAACAGGCCTGTCCTGTGGCTGAACAGCTGGAAGGGAAGACTTAAACCAGCAAAACCCCTGGGAGGATCAGAACTAGCTCACAGGCTGACAACAAGTAAAAAGTAAAATATTAGGGCATAAAAAAGCACTCCAGGCAAGATAACTTTATTTATATAGGTATATTTATTATATATGCACACAATACACAGATCTCAGACAAATGTTCAATGAGACCCATGTGTCCAATAGCCTGCAGTCAATCCTTAATGTTAGGTTTGATCCCTGTTTGCTGTGTGCCACTATTAGGGAGAAATCTAGCTTAGGGCTGTTTAGCTTAGAAAAAGGTGGTTAAGAGGAGATACGAAAGGGGAGATATGATCGAGGTCTATAAATTATGCATGGTATAGAGAGAGTGGACAGGGAGAAGCTTTTCTCCTTCTCTCATAATACTAGAAAGTGGGGTCATCTGCTGAAGCTGGAGGGTGAGAGATTCAAAACAGATAAAAGGAAGTATTTCTTCACACAACACATAGTTAAATTGTGGAACTCCCTGCCCCAGGATGTGGTGATGGCTGCCAGCTTGGAAGGCTTTAAGAGGGGAGTGGAAGAGAGGGCTATCCATGGCTACTAGTCAAAGTAGATACTAGTCATGATGCCTACCTATTCTCTCTAGTATTACAACTAGAACCAATCTGACCAGATGTTTGAGTAATTGGTAATAGATTTTACAACCTATACACATGCCTGGTTGGGTTTGAACTGTTTGTATATGTATTTATTTATTTCTGTAAATGTGTGCAGGCTGAACATGGGTTTTAATTAACCAATGATGAAGGCCCAATAGGCCAAAAAGTGTTTGGTATGTGGTTAAAGTTATCAACCCTAGGAAATGCCATTGTGCTATTTTAATGTTTTTACAGGTTTTTTAGGGTGGAGCCTGAGGAGGGTGGGGTTTGGGGAGGGGAGGGATTTAAATGCCAAAGCGGACATTTTCTCCAGGTGAACTGATCTCTATCGGCTGGAGATCAGTTGTAATAGCAGGAGAGCTCCAGCTAGTACCTGGAGGTCGGCAACCCTAATCATTGTAATACTGTAAGTTTTCAGTACTCCTCCAAAAAATCATACTGGATGCACAAAGATTTCCAAATACCTGAGAATGGAAGAAACAAGGCAACGTTTCCTAAGTGTCAGATGCTCCGTCCAGCCCTGCATTTGCCAAACGAACAAGAATTACGATTTCAATATTCTCCGCGCTGGCTCTGGGAAGCAGTTTGCCATAAACCATTCCGTTCAGATCTGGACCAACATCAATCCAATGTGCTAATGCACAAATGCCACATATAAATTGGTCACTGTTAATTCACAGAAGCTCTCAATGCCACAGTAATACTCCTGCAGCCACCAAGGTGATCTTTTAATGGAAAGATTCAAAGCCCCCCTAGCTTCCCATGAGATTCACAGAGGGAACGACACAATCACAGCAGAGCAGGCCCGCCTCCCCCTCCCCTCCAAAGGCCTTTTAATTAGGTTTGGCAGAAAGGACCAAAGTTTCACCTTCGCTTCTCAGCAGGGGCTCAGGTTAATTCCAGCAGGGTTCAAATGCAATTTGAAAATGTTATACAGACTTTATTGCTTCCCTCGCAGCTGAACAACAATATGGACTTGCTCATGGATTTGAAAAACATGACAGCAAAATGAAATCTCGGTGTTGACAGGTCAGTAGCGATGGAGAGTGCCGTCAAGTCGCAGCCAACTTATGGCAACCCTGTAGGGTTTTCAAGTACGGTTGCCAACCTCCAGGTACTAGCCGGAGATCTCCTGCTATTACAACTGATCTCCAGCCGATAGAGATCAGTTCAGCTGGAGATAATGGCTGCTTTGGCAATTGGACTCTTTGGCATTGAAGTCCCTCCCCTCCCCAAACCCTGCCTTTCTCAGGCTCTGCCCAAAAAAAACTCCCGCTGGTGGCGAAGAGGGAACTGGCAACCCTATTTTCAAGACCACGGAAGCACATAGCAACCCTAACTTCCTTGGCAGTCTCCCATCCTACTTCTAACCAGGGATGATCATGCTTGGTGGTGGAAAGAGCAGTTGCAGCCAATTTACAGAGACCCCATGGGGTTTTCAAGGCAAGAGACTAACAGAGGTGGATTGCCATTGCCTGCCTCTGCGTTGCGACCCTGGACCTCTTGGGTGGTCTCCCATCCAAATACTAGCTAGGGCCGACCCTGCTTAACGTCCAAGATCTGACATGATCAGGCTAGCCTAGGTCATCCAGATCAGAGCTGAGAGGGCAAGAGCCTTCGATTCACTGCTGTTCAACTAACATCCACACCACTTGCGTTTTTTGTTCTGGGCCACTCGACCGGGCTCCCCAAAATTCACCCTTCTAGAATGGGTTCACCAAGCAAAATGTAGCCCAACCTGCCAGATGTTATGGTAGAACAAAACAAACAAAAAACCACAAAAGGCCATCTGTGTTCCCAGCTAAACACTCAGCAAGCCCCCTCTTCTTCCATTACTATAGTCTCAAACAAGCAGCCAACCCAGGAAGTCTTTCTGAGCTTCTAGTGGTAGTTTGGCTTGGTGGGTCACAGGTTGTGGAAGCCTAGCTAAGATCATCTCTGTCACAAGACGCCCTGTATCTTAAAGAGGTTATGGGGACATCTGCCAGTAATGCTTTAACATCTGAACCTGCGTCCCTAATCCAGGGCACTTTTCTTTTTCTTTTTTTTCTTTGTTTCCTCCTGTCCTTTTCTTTTGTTCTTTGTTTCCTCCTGTTCTTAGACCAAGGTCGTGAACTATCAAACCATGAAACTTAAATAAGACCCATCTCTAAAAAAAAACATCTCCCTTCGACTCTGATCTGGAGAACCCGGTTGATTCCCCACTCCTACACACGGAGCCAGCTGGGTGACCTTGGGCAAGTTACAGCTCTGTTAGAGCTCTCTCGGCCCCACCTACCTCACTGGATGTCTGTTGTGTGGAGGGAAAGGGAAGGTGATTGCAAGCCTGTTTGATTCTTCCTTAAGTGGTAGAGAAAGTCAGCATATAAAAACCAACTCTTCTTCTTCTTCTTCTCTGCAGCCTCCAAAAAACGAGCAACGAAGTAAGTACACTGAGGGTCAGAGTCCTCTTAGAGGAACTGAACCTTTGCTCCAAAGGTGCTCGAGAAAATGCAGACCATTTGTTAAAACATGGTTTAATCCTTTTTAGCCTCAATTGGTTCATGTAAGGACAATGCAAAAGGATATGTACCAAGGAGTCCACTGACTGAAGAGGACAGGGATCCTTAGCATATGGCCCAGCAAAACCATTGAAAAAGGGCAATTAAATATTGACTGCAGTAGCACTTATCCATTGTTCACAATGGTCACATTCCCACATCACAGTAACCCTTATCAAAGCCCTGCAAGTAGACCACTATTATTATTATACACATATGATAGACGGAGGACTGAGGACAAAACACAGTGGCTCGCTGGGTCAGGTTTTGTGGCTGAGACGAAATCCGAACCTACAACCTCCCAGATCACAGCTCATTATTTTCCACACTATGATATCTCAGCTCCTCAAAACGAGGTGTCTGACAGTCTTGCTGTAAAAACAACAAGAAGAAGAGTTGGTTTTTGTATGCCGACTTTCTCTGTGCAACTTTTAAGGACTCTCAAACCAGCTTACAATTTCCTTCCCTTTCTCCCTGGGACAGACACCTTGTGAGGTAGGTGGGACTGAGAGAGTTTGGAGAGAACTGTGACTAGCCCAAGGTCACCAGGCAGGCTTCATGTGGAAGAGTGGGGAAACCAACCCGGTTCACCAGATTAAAGTCTGCCGCTCAGGTGGAGGAGTTGGAAATCAAACCCAGTTCTCCATATTACAGTCCACTGCTCCTAACCACTACACCATGTTGGCTCTCAGAAATAAGAATATCCATATCAAATCAATGCACCCGCACAATTGTTGCATTACTTCTGAGTCAATCGGTCCAGGAATTCAAACACTGTGTTGTGGCATCCCTGATTCTGATAGATATGATCTCGTCCTCTGGATGCTTCTCATATATGCACTTACAGGAACCAGCTCTCTTCCACATATAAGGCTTCACTGACACCAGAACACAAGTTCTCCATTCCGAGCCTGGCAGATCTTCAAGGATTAACAGCTGTTTCCTCTTGGTTGCTACTGTAACATATGGCTGAGTTTTTATTTGGAGCAGAAAATGGGGGAGGTTTTTTTTTTCCTTCCAGAAGGAGAGAGGGAAGAGAGAACTGGGACAAGTGCCTTCTCTCCAGCATATGCTTGCAGATTTGCCCGATGCATAAAGCTGTTCCACAAAACCAAGTTTATCAGATGCCTCTTATGTTAAGTTCACAGCGCTATGGAAACATACCGTCTTCCTCCTGAGTCTTCTCTAAGTTGGATACACATCGGAGCTAGCCTCCGTCTCAATGCTTCGATTGGATGCCTTTGCTTAGAACATCCAGCCTTCTAGTGCTTTACCTATGGGACCTGTTGGCCCTTCTGGAAATAAAGACTTTGTTTTTTAAAGATGCGTTGCTCTCTAGAATGTTCTTCCCTGCAGATTTCAGTGTTTGGCTTTGCGCACGGAGGGTATTTTACTGCTTTGTTTTATGGTATTCAGTGGATGTTTTCAGCCAAATTTTCTTGGTTCGTAGTTTAGTTTTAATGTGTTTTTTAATGCTGTTGCATGCCGCTTTTGTTAACTTTATTGTCCCATGGTTTTTATCACTGCTGTGATTCTATACAGAAAACACCCTAAGCATGCTTTGGAGCGGCAATAGACGGATGGACTAAATAAAGCAAGGAAGGGTGATGCTAGATCAAGAAAGAAAGTAAGGGAAGAAAGAAGAAAGGGAGGAAACATGTGGCTGGATCAGTCATAACAACAAGCATTTATTGAGCACCCGCAGTCAGGACCCCACATTTATTTATTTATTTATTTATTTATTTTATCTCTACGCCCACCTTTCAACTCCTCAAAGGCAGGTGACAACCTCAAGAACTCTAACAATATTTAAGCAAAACTGAATCAGAAAGTAATATGCAAACAGGAGCTTCTTCTTATATGGAATCCAAGGTCTCCTGAAGCAAGTCTGCCAGCAGTGTGATTGGAATATTTTGGAAAGACAGACCTACCTGCAAAAACCCCTTCAGTGCCAAGATCGATGCACAATTCTGATGACCAGAAAACATCCTTATTTTAGTCCATGTGGGTCCATAGGAAGAAAAGAGAAGAAGAGTTTGTTTTTATATGCCAACTTAAGGGAGACTCAAACTGGCTTACAATCACCTTCCCTTCCCCTCCCCACAACAGACACCCTGTGAGGTAAGTGGGGCTGAGAGAGCTCTAACAGAGTTGTGACTTGCCCAGAGGCGGATCTACTGTGGACCTTATGAAGCTTAAGCTTCAGGGCCCCTAATCCTGGAGGGGCCCCCTGAAGCAACTTTTTTTTAATGAGTTAATTTCTCAACAAAATCGATGGAGCTTTTTAGTGATATAATCATAAGCCAATGGGTGGAAGTACTTAATATTGACTTTAGAATATGCTCTAATACCCGTTTCATAAGGCCTGAAAATGTCCCTGTAATTGGTCAAATTTCAAAATTTTCTCGGGGGTTTACAGCGCTCGAACCCCCTAGCTGTACGGGTTCACTGAGCTCACCAGAATCTATTCAAATCCTTTGTTGGTGCACAGCTTAATAGTTCTGTGGTTTTATTTCATCACTGTATGGCCCATTTTCAAGGACTCCACCCCACCACCCTGTTCTTCACCATTTGAGCCTCAAGGTCCTTGCAAAGGCAGCAAGGCCCTTTGGACCTTGTTGGATGTTGCCCTCTTGTTGCTGGTTGTGAAGGGGCCCCCATAACAGTTCAAGCTTCAGGGTCCCAAAAATGTAGGTCTGCCACTGGACTTGCCCAATGTCATCCAGCAGGGCACGGAGGCTGCAGCAAGAAGCAGGATGCGTGGAACACCCAGCAGAGTTATATTCAATATTGATTCAATGACCTTCTAGGAATTTTATTTGCACATGTCTATATATTATTTTGGTTGTCAACTGGAAATCGAAAGACATAGCAATATAGCAGTATTTAATACAGGGAACAGAAGCTGCTATGGACGTACACACTGCAGGACAGCCCGTTTAAATTATACACTTGGATTCCCCCCAAGGAATTTATGAGCACAGTCCCTAATGAGTCGAATTGAGAATTTCGTTTTGCTTAGAATCAAATCTATACAGGGAACCGAAGAGTTGAGCAGAGAACTAACGTTTCTTTAAAAGTTATATATTTATTAGGTGTACACAATAAAATGGATAAAAACACTGGGCCTAGACTTAGGGTTGCCAACCACCAGGTATTAGTTGGAGATCTCCTGCTATTATAATTGATCTCCAGCCGATAGAGATCAGTTCACATGGAGAAAATGGCCACTTTGGCAATTGGACTCTATGGCATCGAAGTCCCTCCCCTCTAGGGTTGCCAACTGCCAGGTAGTAGCAGGAGATCTCCTGCTATTATAATTGATCTCCAGCCGATAGAGATCAGATCACCTGGAGAAAAATGGCCGCTTTAGCAACTGAACTCTATGGCATTGAAGTCCCTCCCCTCCCCAAACCCCGCCCTCTTCAGACTCCACCCTCAAAATCTCCCGCCGGTTGAGAAGAGGGACCTGGCAACCCTACTCCCCTCCCCAAATCCCATCCACCCCAAAAACATCCCACCAGTGGCGAAGAAGGAGCTGGCAACCTTACCTAGACTGCAGGCTACATATAAAATCAAAAGTATAAACTGTTTCAAAAATAATCAGCACCATTGGTGATAGGCAAAATATAAATGACCATTTGACCATATGTGTTTTGGCCTCTTAGGCCTCTCAGTCTTCAAATTATACAAAAGGTGATTATTTAAAAACACATCTGGAAATGCACTTTACAAGTTATTTTATCTGAAATGTGTAAACCTTATCTCCTGGGTGGCTAGACATGAATTAATAACACCAATCATAGGACTTTCAACATGGTAATTTGCTCATACAAGTATCTGATGCAAAGAATTTTATGTCTCCAGATGTGCTATAACATCAACAAGTGACAAAATCTATTATCTATTTTATTGTGTATACCTAATAAATATATTATTTATTGTGTATACCTAATAAATATATAAATATATTACTTTCCAAGAATGTTTAGTTCTCGGCTCATCATCCCTTAGGTTCCCTGTATAGAATCGAAACCAAAAGATAAACATTGTCACCTCGACTGTATTTCCACCAGGATCACCACCTGGAGACTGTGGGATTCATTTGACTACATTAATGTGCTTGCTTCAGGGGTGGGGTGGGGGGTGCTATGTTCTACAGGATTAATTTATAGCCTTCTGGTATTACCATGGTGAGCTGTGAATTACCATGCAATCAGAAAGGATTAATTCACCCCTCTTTGAAATTAATATGCAATGCGAAAGGATTACGTTGTGGTCCTATTTAATTACTTGTGATGCTCTACAGGAAAAAAAACCCATACACAGCCACCACTATGAAAGAAAACATTATGTTGCTTTAGGGTTTTGTTTTTTTTAAATGAATGTATCATGCCTTTTGAAATGCAGCTTCCCGCATTTTTTTTAAATCCACTCTATCACTTTAATTTCTTTTTATTCAAGTCCTCTTCCAAAGTAACAGAAAACCCTCTTATTCACATTTAGTGCTAGCAAAACTATTTAGCATTTCTTTGTTCATGCTTCAGAAAATAATTAGGTTGTGTGTCACATTTGGTATCAGGACAGTTTTTGCATTCTTTGTTCTTTAAAAAAATTCTCATGCTGATTTTTAGTTTAACCAGGGCCAGCCCAAGGATTTTTGCTACCCTAGGCAGTGAATGACTTTACTCCCCCACTTCCATACCATAGGGAAGCCACTGCATGCCCCCTCACCCCCACTTGCACTGTAGTGAGGGCCAAAGAAGATGCCCCCCATCTTGCCCCTTACACCATGGAGAGGTAGGAAGATGCCACATGCCCTCCACCCCACATGCCACAGAGGAAGGAAAGAAGAAGAGGGCCCCACAGTGGAGGGAAGGAAAGTCAGTGTGGTGTAGTGGTTAAGAGAACCGGGTTTGATTCCCCACTCCTCTACATGAGTGGTGGAGAACTGGATTTGATTCCCCACTCCTACATATGAGCGGTGGACTCTAATGTGGTGATCCAGATTTGTTTCCCCGCTCCTACACATGAAGCCAGCAGGGTGACCTTGGGCTAGTCACAGCTCTCTTAGAGCTCTCTCAGCCCCACCTACATCACAGGGTGTCTGTTGAGGGGAGAGGAAGGTGATTGTGAGCCAGTTTTAGACTCCTTAAAGGCAGAGAATTTGGGGTATAAAAAGCAACTCTTCTTCTTCTTCACTGTGCCTACCTCACTGTTGCACTACAGTTTCAGAGCTCAAGATGCCTCACTGGGTTGGTCATAGGTCTAATGATGAATAGGACACTACCCAAACAAATTGGTGGCTATTAAAGCTGGAATGGGCAGTTTGGAAGTAGCTCAATCTTTGTCTGAGCAATGAATGTCTCAGTGTGAAGAATGAGGCCCATCAGAAGCTTTATAAAGCCAGGATATCAGCATCATGCATTTCCAGTAGCTAGGGTTGCCAACCTCCAGGTACTCGCTGGAGATCTCCTGCTATTACAACTGATATCCAGCCAATAGAGATCAGTTCGCCTGGAGGAAATGGCCGCTTTGGCAATTGCACTCTATGGCATTGAAGTCCCTCCCTTCCCCAAACCCTGCCCTCCTCAGGCTCCACCCCAAAAACCTCCCGCTGGTTGCGAAGAGGGACCTGGCAACCCTATCAGTAGCACTAGCACAGCCATAGTTCATCTCCTAATCCTCTTTAAAACACACACACACACACACGTTACCAGTAGTACACAGCTCTTTCAGAAACACAGTTTCTGAAAGAAACGTTTGAGCATGTCAGCTTTCACACAGTTAATCTGATGTGACGGGAATTCACAAATGAAAAATAACAACTGTGGGGTGGGAAACACGGCCTACGGATTTTGAATCGACCAAGGGAAACTTTCCGCCGTATGACAAGTGGAGACAACTCAGTTTCTGAAAGATAATGTGAATTAAAGAGCCCTATGCTTAGGGTCGATCGGAAAGTATTCACTGTAACGCTTTCAGCAAAACTTTACTGATTGCCTTAAAAGCATTTTACCCAGTCAATAATCATTTACCTGACTCAGCAATAACTTTGGGCGAAAACGCACGGTCGTTTTAGCCTCCTTTATTCCCTGTTTCAGCCAGGATTCAGCCAGGATCAAATGCACGTTTGGCGAAACACATGCGTTCGATCCTGGCTGAAACAGGGAATAAAGGAGGCTAAAGTGACCATGCGTTTTCGCCCTTTGTTTGCCTAGAGACCCTGTCTCATAGCCCAGCCTGATTGGCTGTGGAGGGTTGTAATGATATTCTGTTCACTTTGCTGTCCCCAGTTGGCTAAGATCACCCATACAACCCATGCAGGAAGCACTGCTTTCATTCGTTTTATTGATTCTTAGTGCATCATATCATCAAATGTATTTGGCTACATAGTATCATGATTTCTTCACGCAATGAGTGATTAAAATCTGGCATTCGCTGCTAACTGTGGCTGCTAACTGTGGTGACTAAATGGAACCTCCATATTCAGAGGCAGTAAACCCCTGAATACCAGCGCCAGGAAGCAACATCAGGGGAAGGCTCAGCCTCTGTGACCTGTTGCTGGATCTTCGGAGGAGCTGGTTGGCCTCTGTGTGAGACAGTATGCTGGACTACATGGATCACTGGTCTGATCCAGCAGGGCTGTTCTTTTGTTCTTATTGTCTCTGGCAAGTAATGGAATCCTTTTCCAGATACTCAACCTACTATTTCAATGATCCTTTCTAACTGATAACACTTGATTTGGAAGCAATACGTTACTGGCTGTGAAAACCCAAATCGTTGCTACAAAAGCATTCCAAAAAGCATTTTATGAGCAATTAAAAACCATCCTCGAACAAGCCTTTTAAAGTGACCATTAATTGACGAGATAAGTTGTCTAAAAATACAGCAAATGCGATAGGAGTTGCACTCCGCTTCATGGATCCTGAGCACAGTTTCTTGGAAAACAACAACAACAGCGCCAAAAAACCACTTATTTCCATGGAACATTCCTCCAAGCATTCACACTTAGCACATGACTGCACAGATACACACAAATGGCTGATACACATGGCCAAGCACCACTGAGAAGGAAAACAACAACAATGCTCCTATAATATTCCCCACATAAATAAATCCATTTGACAAAAAAATAAAATATGCATTATTGGTATTACACTATTTAGCACCAACGGAAAGCTAGCCAACATCTGGGAGATCCAGTGTGGTATAGTGGTTAGGAGCTGTGGACTCCAATCTGGAGAACTGTGTTTGATTCCCCACTCCTTCACATGAGCGGGGGACTGTAATCTGGTGAACCGGGATGGTTTCCTCACTCCTACGCGTGAAGCCTGCTTGGTGACCTTGGGCTAATCACAGTTCTTTCGAACTCTCTCTGCCCCACTTACCTCACAAGGTGTCTGTTGTGGGGAGAAGAAAGGAAGGAAATTGTAAGCCAGTTTGATTCTCCTTTAAAAAGGGAGAGAAAGTCAGCATATAAAAACCAACTCTTCTTCTTCTAAATGACAAGCGGTGACCCATAAGGAATTACACGGGGTATCTCCCTCTCTTATTTTCTCTGACTGTGCAACTGACGCTATTTTACCTGGGAGTAAATCTCCCTGAAATTAGTTGTGCTTACTTGCAAGGAAACACAGAAAAGGATCAGGATGCAGTGTTGGGATGGCCATTTGATCTCCGGACAGAGTATTGTGAGGAGACAAGAAGGCCTATCTTCCAAGTTCTCCAAGCTAGCATGGGATTGGTACCCCAGCCCAAGACTGGTTTATAATTCTGAGGATAAAACAAAGCTGCCTCCCAGCCTTGCCTCACCTCAACTGGTGGAAGATCACTGTTCGTTCATGCTTAGGGTTGCTAACTCCAGTTTGGCAATTGGCTAGATATTTTGGGGTGGTACCTCTGAAAGATGGAGTTTAGGGAACAGAGGAAGCTCAGTGAAGATGTGATGTCATAGAGTCTGCCCTCCAAAGCAGCCGTTTCCTCTAGCGGAACTAATCTCTGTATTCTGGAGATCAGTTATAATTCCAGGAGAGCTTCAGGTCCCATCTGGAGGTTTGGCCCAGATCCAGCTCAGACAATGTCTCCTGGGCCAATACAGAGGAGAAGCAGGAGTTTCACAGAAAAGGAGTACTTACAAAAAGTCAAAGTGATTTGTTCAGCTATATGATCACAGCGGCAAGAACAGTTTTGGCATCAGCTTGGAAGCAAGAGGAAATTGCAGAACTGGGGAAATGGCAAGATAAAATGGCAGAACAGGCAGTGATGGCAAAATTATCTAATTTGGTGAAAGGCAGATCGATGGAAGAATTCCATAAGAACTGGGTGTCTTATTTTGATTATGTAAAACTGAAACTGTAACGAAGTAAAAAGGGGCTGAGGTATATTTGCGCTAAAAATTAGAATAGCAACAATAGATAACAAATGCAATGGATATATGATATAGCTCAATATGGAATGGTAAATAGGGATTATAAACCAAGTGAAGATTAAATGAGTAGGTAGAAATGACTAATATTATTAATACAAGTTTAAGATTAGTGTATTGATAGACAGCTGAATAGGCATTTTCTTTTCTTTTCTTTCTTGTAAGCTTGAATCTACAAATTTAAAATGAATCCCCTGGAAGTTGGATTATATTGTATGTATGGGAATGATTATGTTATGTGTGTTTTTGTCTTTTTCAAAATTTCAATTAAAAAATTAAAAGAAAAAAAAGAAAAGGAGTACTTACAGTGCCATTCTAAGCAGGTCTACTCAGAATCCTACTCAAGTCTATTCAATGAGTCATACCCCCAGGAAAGTGTTCTTAGGATCACACCTTTAACTGTTGTGCAACAAAAGGAATTTACAACCTTCCTATAATCTCAATTTTGTGTGTGTTAAGTGCCGTCAAGTTGCCTCCGACTCATGGCGACCCTATGAATGAAAGTCCTCCAAAATGTCCTATCCTTGACAGCCTTGCTCAGATCTTGCAAATTGAAGGCTGTGGCTTCCTTTATTGAGTCAATCCATCTCCTGTTGGGTCTTCCTCTTTTCCTGCTGCCCTCAACTTTTCCTAACATGACTGTCTTTTCCAGTGACTCTCCATTTTCCAGTGAATCTCCATTTTACAACCTAGAAAAATACGTTTTTGTTTTGGGAATGGTGCTCAGTATGGAAATCACAGACTGGAGCATCATATCTGCAGCCAGCTGCAGGGAGCTTCAAAGTCTCATGTTCATTTGGAAACATAGAAGAGGGGTTGGTGTGTAAATGTGCTCTCTCCACTATGCAAAAAAAAAAAAAAACCATCACTACTGTGAGGTGCTGAAATGGACCACCATGAATAAAATGCATTACATTCCTCAGAACAGAGCAAGAGTCCAGTAGCACCTTAAAGACGAACAAAATTTCTGAGAGGGTATGAGCTTTTGTGAGTCACAGCTTACTTCTTCAGACAATAAACCTGATTTAAAATTAATTCCAGTGAACACACAAAAAATTAAACTATTAGTGGAAAAGAGCAAGAGTCCAGTATCACCTTAAAGACGAACAAAAATTTTGGCAGGGTATGAGCTTTCGTGAGTCACGAAAGGAGTAAGCTGAAGAAGAGAGCTGTGACTCACGAAAGCTCATACCCTGCCAGAAATGTTGTTCGTCTTTAAGGTGCTACTGGACTCTTGCTCTTTTCTATTGCTACAGACAGACTAACACAGCTACCTAAACCCTAGCACAAATGCTATATGGAACACAACTCGATTCTCCACCCTCTTGTCTTACTCCCATTGAGTGTGTGCAATCCAAGTTCCTTAGAGCCGCCCTACAATTGCCAAGATGTGTTCCAAATGCTTTGATCCGTTTGAAACTGGAATGGTGAAGGTGGAGGCAAGGACTGTCCTGTCCTCGATTTATCTCTGGCTAAAAATTAACTTCAACCCTAAGGGTCTTCTCCCACTGATCCTTTGTGACACCTTTAGGTCAAAATGGGTGATAGCCATAGAAGACAAATTAAATAACTTGGGTTTTACACCCCTAGCACTACTTCAGTTAGGGTGGGAACAAGCTAAGTTAATTATAACCCGAAGGATTATAATTGAGAGACAAGCAGATTTAGCAAGGGCGCCTCTATTCATGGCACCCCTCCATTCTAAATACATCCTAGCACCAAGAGCCTATCTCCACTATTTAGAGATAAATAATTATAGAAGGGCCTTTACCCTGGCCAGGTGTGAAGCCTTACCTTCTGCTAGGCTAGAGGGGAAATTTAAGAAGATACCCTGGGAGGAGAGATTCTGCCCCTGCAAATCAGGGGACTTAGAAACTATTGAGCATGTCCTCCTGAACTGCAATTTTTATACATTACCCTGTTCAAAGTTTATTGAGCCCCTCCTATCGAGTTTGGACCTGACAGGACAGGAGAAAGGATTGAGGTGCTCCTACAAGGGGATAATCCTTCAATCACTCTTCAGGCTACGAAATTTTGCACGGCAGCAATGAAAATTCGACGCCATAGAACAGCCTCTTAGCCCAATTGACAGATGTGTCTCGGTTGTAATTTTTTCCTTTTAAGTGTTATAAGACTCAGACTGTAATTTTTTGCTTGTAAGAGTATTTTAGTCCATGTTTCCTGTTTTATCTTGTTTTATCTAGCTAAGGGCTGCAAATAAATTATCGATCTATCTATCTATCTATCTATCTATCTATCTATCTATCTATCTATCTGTCTGTCTGTCTCTCTATCTCTCTATCTATCTATCTATCTATCTATCTATCTATCTATCTATCTATCTGTCTGTCTGTCTATCTATCTATCTATCTATCTAACACAGCTACCCATCATGATCTATTACATGCCTTAGTTTCCATTTCTGGTTTTCATTCATTTTATATAACTGTCTGCTTTACATGCGACTATCATAACCAAGTCTCGTCGCTATTGCCAAATGCTCACTTACAAAAGCACACTGATATCATTACCCTTTGCACAGCTCAGTTTATTATAGGAGCCACTTCCATGCTTCTTAACAAAAGTGCAATAAAAAACAGGAAAAAAACAAGAAAAAAAATCCAGTATTTTCATTACTCTGCAACAGAAAAAAAAACCTCCTCCAAAATTCTGTATGGATTACTCAAGTATGACTCATCTGTTTGTTTAGCAAAATATTTCCCCAGCCTTTGGCTGCTAAAAGTGTAAAGACAAACTAACAGCCGCCCACTTTTCTGTATTACAGTAGTTTACAGTGCAATCCTATGCAGAGCTGTCCCAGTTTAATTCCATTTCAATCAGTGGGCTTAGACTGGAGGAATTCTGCGTAGGACTTCTCTATTAGGGTCTCCGAAGCACCGTTTCACACTGTCACCTATTTTCTCCACTCCCAGAACTGCTTCCACCAGCAGCATTTCATCTGGCAGCACCAGGAGAGGCAAGTGAGAACCTCTCCATCAGCATGACTCGGGTTACTAAGCTCCTCCTGTCTTGGAACTGCCTTTTCCAGTAGTCATTCTGTCTGATTGCATCCAAAGGCCAGGTGAGACAGGGAAGCCGTGTCCATCAGCTTTGCTGGGACTCCTTTGCCTTTGGCTCTTCCGCTCTAGAATTGTCCCATACAGCAGGCATTCCCTCATGTTAAAACGCTTAGGGCTGTTTAGCTTGGAAAGAAGGCGGTAAAGCAGTGGTTCCCAACCTTTTTTTGACGAGGGACCACAAGGACTTTTTTGTTCGGTGCAGGGACCCCAAGGTTCAAAATAAAAATTCAGAGAATTTGAAAATAAACTTTAACCATAACTGTTAGTTAAACATTAAACTTAGAATAATATTTGAATATATTTTTTTATAATAGAGAACTTTTTAATTGAAAATATTAATTTATTATGGGTTTATAACTTTGTTTCGCGGACCTTAATTTAGTTCCCGGGGACCCCTGGGGTCCATGGACCCCTGGTTGGGAACCAGTGCGGTAAAGGGAAGACATGATAGAGGTCTATAAAATTATGCATGGTATGAAGAGAGGGGACAGGGAGAAGCTTTTCTCCCTCTCTCATAATACTAGAACGTGGGGTCATCTGCTGAAGCTGGAGGGTGAGAGATTCAAAATGGATAAAAGGAAGTATTTCTTCACACAACGCATCATTGAATTGTGGAACTCCCTTAGCTGCCAACTTGGAAGGCTTTAAGAGGGGAGCGGGCATGTTCATGAAGGATAAGGCTATCCATGGCTACTAGTAAAAATGGATACTAGTCATGATGCATACCTATTCTCTCCATATTAGGTGCTGTGGAACACAGGCAGGATGGTGCTGCTGCAGTTGTCTGGTTTGTGGGCTACCTAGAGGCACCTGGTTGGCCACTGTATGAACAGACTGCTCGACTTGATGAGCCTTGGTCTGATCCAGCATGGCTTTTCTTATGTTGCTATGTTCGTAGGTCATTACTTATTTAATTTAAATGTATCCTGATGTAAACATGTTGTGACTTATCTAAGCCTTGACTAACTGAGTTGGCATGTTTTCTTCTTCCCTTTCTGTCCTTGTCTTGTGACATGTGTAGGCAACCGTTCTGAACTGTAATCCGCCTTGGCTGCAGTGGCTGAACACTGGCAAGTAGGGTTGCTAACCTCCATGTACTAACTGGAGATCTCCTGCTATTACAACTGATCTCCAGCCGATAGAGATTAGTTCATCTGGAGAAAATGTCCACTTTGGCAATTGGACTCTATGGCATTGAAGTCCCTCCCCTCCCCAAACCCTGCTCTCCTCAGGCTCCACCCCAAAAACCTCCTGCCGGTGGCAAAGAGGGACCTGGTAACCCTACTGGTGAGTAAAACCAACATGACTGCAATAAGAAGAACAATTTCCTGGGAGTAACCCAGCCAATTAGACCTGAGCAGGATTCCAAGTCACCCTACTTAGAATTGCTCTCCAAGTTGAGTAGACACTACATTTCCAAATATTTTGGCCCCAACACCAAGAAGAGCTGGATTCGAGGCCAGGAGCAACTTAGAGACTAACAAGATGTTCGGGGAATAAGCTTTTGAGAGTCAAAGCTCCCTTTGTGAAGATGAGCATTCTGCCGCTGTTCAGTTTGGGTTTGTGATGCTACCTTGTTTTTATTGGAGCTGGCTTATGTTTCTTCCGTCATCTTACTGTAACTGCTTATTTTTATAAATCGTTGCATTTTCCTAAAAACACCTTGTTAAGCCACCTTGGGAAACAAATTGTCTGAAAGGCTACAACTATACAGTTATAAATTATGTTCTCTCTCTCTCTCTCTCTCTCTCTCTCTCTCTCTCTCTCTCTCTTTACTTTTATGATTGAAGCACACTTTGAATCCAGTGTGCCCTCTCTGCGTTACATTTCCAGCAAATGAAATGTACAGTGCTTACGCTCTGTAGGAAAATACATCTTGAAAGAATTACCAATAATCACATTTGAAAAGTTGGATATTATGCATGCAGGAATACATACAATTGCAATGTAGTATATCATTTTTCCCCTGCCCTAACAGCTGCTGTTTGCAAAACTCCCTAAAGAATTCAAGCAATGCTTCGAAGTGGGGGGAAGTAATGAAATATCTTATTGGTGACATTTTGATACAAGGATTGTCATGCTAATGTTGTTACTGGCAATATTGCTTTTCTTCTTCTGGTCCCAGAGGAGGTTCTGCAAAGCAGGGGGACACCTCCCCGACGGCCCCCAGACTGGTACACTGATAGAAACGGAGGGTCAGAGACAAAGGGCTTACCCCGGGTCAGATCGGGAAAAAGTCCAGAACCAACCAAAGCTATTTCCGATGTCCACCTGAGAAATCTGAAAGAGAAAGTAACAAAGAGAGTTTGTGACAAGGCTGACGCGGGGGACTCCGAAAAGAGCAAAATCAATTGTGACATTTTTCATTTATTTGTAAATGCCTCTTTGGCAGGACGCTCACTCAAAACGACAGTTGCCTCTTACGGATCCGAGGAGGTGATGGCAAAATAGAGGGACTGTGACAGCTGGTTTAATGAGATTCTGCGTTAAGACCACTCGAACACTTCCCCCCCCCTTGCACCCATTCACTCCTCGTTTCCCATCCCCCTAATTTTTTAAAAAAGCATCTGAGGACAGAAGCACCACCTTACTCTTTGTCGATTTCCAACTCCGCTTCTTTCCGCCATACTTCCAGCCCATCTCCTCCTCCCCACTACACATTAAGAGCCCCCAATAGTTGCCATGTAGTGTTTTCACAACAAAACGTAAATAGTACAGATCATTGATTGTCTTCTGGATCAATTCCACCCCTTTTGCCTGGGTGTGATTTTTCTTCCCCGGTAAGCATTTCTGTGGCAGAGAACAAGATCTTTGGCTTGCTACTCAGAATTAGCAAGGAACGTACACACCACCTTGTAGAGAATAATCGATGTTTTGTTGGGGAGAGGGTTCCCCTCCCTTCCCACTGATTGTTAACATGGTTTTTAAAATGCCTGCCAAAACTTCTTTGTGGTTTCATTGTTCTTCTTTATTATAGGATATTTTCTTGTTCTACCTGGATCCCCCCCCCCTTTTATGGGTAACTTCAAGGGGGAAATTCACACAGACTTGTAGAAAGGCCTTCCATATGCTGCGAATACCTCGAGAATTCACAGGCGTCCATATTCCTTCTTACATGTGGTCCAGTAAAACCGTATATTGTACGATGGGCTCCTTGCAAGACTGCTTTGGTATGCTACCAGTGACATGGCATAGAGATGCCAGGCATTGCCAGCTGTCAGTGAAATGGGGCAAACATCCTACCCTAGGCTAAATGCCTCCAGTCTAGGGAACCAACCTCCAACTTAAATAAACAGGCATTCTGTTGAGGACGGTTGAGGCGAATTTTCCACCTTATCAGCAGTGCCGCCTGGTTTTGACAGCAGTCTGAGATGTAGGTTTCCGGGGTGCCAAATGATTGTGTTTTATTCTAACGCCTATTAGCATATTATTTTGCTATCCTGTATTTTAAAGATTTTGTATGTCTTAATATTTTTGTTGTTTTGAATTAAATGTTGTATTTCATAACCATAAAAATGCAAATATAAAATACATACCAAAAGGAAAAACAATGCAATACATACACAAAGTCTAAAATGTATAAAAACAAGCTTTAACTGAGTGAACATATACAATTTTGTTTCTGCCTTACTATTTTCCATAAGATATACTATTATGACTTTATAACATTGAATTTACTGCTTTTTATTCAACCTTTCACTCTCATGATATAAGTACTTTAAACGTACATGATAAAACTGACCATTATTAAATCATACTAACTGCCTTATAATCTTAATTAAACGTGTTTATATTTACTAGATTCTATTATATGCTTTTCCTGTATAGCATTATAACTAAACATTTTCATTTCTAGTTATACATAATTTACGAGACATTTGCATCATATAATTTCCAATTTTTTGGGAATTTTTCGCTGGGTCTTTTATTCAGATTATTAATAAACTTGGTCATCACAGCATACACTGTGTTGTTTGATTGTTCGTCGAAATGTTGTGAGCCACCCCAAGCCCTGTGACCCGGGGGTGGGTAGGGTATAAGTCTAAAATAAAGTAAAATAAATAAAGTATTCCATTGGAGGAAAAGCCTCTTAAATTGGAGAGAGTTTTCTTAGACTAAAGGAAGGCTTTGAAATGTGCTCGGTGGAGTAGTATCATACAGGGGAGGAGTGGTGAAAGACCTTTTCCTGAGACTACAGAGAGCTGCTGCCAGTCAGTAGACAATACTGACCTTGATAAACCAATGGTCTGACTCAGTATAAGGCAGCTTTATGTGTATGTGTTTGTGTGTATGCCACTGTTTCCCCCTCCCACCGTGTGTGTGTGTTAAGTGCTGTCAAGTCGCTTCCGACTCATGGCGACCCTATGAATCAAAGTCCTCCAAAATGTCCTATCTTTGACAGCCTTGCTCAGATCTTGAAAATTGAGGGCCATGGCTTCCTTTATTGAGTCAATCCATCTCTTGTTGGGTCTTCCTCTTTTCCTGCTGCCCTCAACTTTTCCTAGCATGACTGTCTTTTCCAGTGACTCTTGTCATCTCATGACGTGACCAAAATACAATAGCCTCGGTTTAGTCTTTTTAGCTTCTAGGGTCAGTTCAGGCTTGATTTGATCTATAACCCCCTGATTTGTTTTTTTGGCAGTCCACAGAATCCATAACACTCTCCTCCAACACCACATTTCAAAGGAATCTATTTTCTTCCTATCAGCTTTCTCCACTGTCCAGCTTTCACACCCATACATAGTAATAGGGAATACGATGGCATGAATTAATCTAGTCTTGGTGGCCAGTGACACATCCTTACACTTCAAAATATTTTCTAGCTCCTTCATGGCTGCCCTTCCCAGTCTCAATCTCCTTCTGATTTCTTGGCTGCAGTCTCCCTTTTGGTTGATGGTGGAGCCAAGGAATAGAAAGTCTTCAACAATTTCAATTTCCTCATTTCCTCCCACCGTAGACCCCCAAATTGACCCACGTGCTCTTCCTGGAAGCCGATATTGTAATCCAGTCTGGCCCTTTTATGTGGATTTCAAATATAATCCTGAAGGGGGGTAGATCTGTGGTGGCTGGGAGTCATGGGGCCACACTGCCCCCTCAGTGGTTTCCTGGCTGCTGCAGAGAGGGGGAGAAGCATTTTTAAAAAAATAAAAAAGAGGGGGGGAAGGAGGAAAATGCCCCACTGAAAACAGTAAGGCTCTGCAACCCAAAAAAGCTGGTACGGCCCTGCCTCCGCTCAAGGGGGCATTCTCAGAGCCCTCAGTGTATAAGAGCGATCCTTTGACAATCCGTCAAGCTTTCTTGGAAGGAACAACGTTTGGAAGAGGCTGCTGCCCAAAGTAGCGTCATTAGTGGAAAAGCTTTCTCTGTGGATCATGGCACGACTGGCTAACTGAAGAAGTATCGAAACGCGCACCTACCCGGGGTCGCGTCTACCATTTGCCAGCATTTTTGTTCGCTTTCCACCTTGGCTTTCCTCTTTGTCGTTGGGAGTTCAGTGCATGGCACTTGGTTTGTTCCGCGGCTAGATAGTGTGCTTGTTTCCAGGAACTCAGCTTTCAGTGGAGACTTTCTGTGTCGAGCCTTGGAGAAGGACTCAGTATAATTCCCCTCTGGACTCTATATGGAGTGTACACATACAGGCACATGAGACTGCCGATTATTATTGTTTAATTTTTGTGAATATTGTAGCGCATAGTTTTTCTGTAAACGCAGCGGAATATAAGTAGTATGGTGTATAGGTTGATAGATATTGAATTGTAACAGAGCCTACGTGTTGTGTGTTTTATCTGTAACCTCCAGGTACTAGCTGGAGATCTCCTGCTATTACAACTGACCTCCAACCGATAGAGATCAGTTCACCTGGAGAAAATGGCCACTTTGGCAATTGGACTCTATGGCATTGAAGTCCCTCCCCTCCCCAAACTCCACTCTCCTCAGGCTCTGCCCCTAAAACCTCCTGCTGGTGGCAAAGAGGAACCTGGCCACCCTAGTAATGAAATGGCATACAACTTCCCCTCAAAAAAGGAAGTGTCAGGTCTCAGACCCCAGCTGTCATGTGCCAACATCCAATTTAGCTGAAGTACCTTCCCTTGGCCTTAGTTGGAGAAAGGGTGAGGGTTGAGTACCACCCTATTGCAGCTTGTCTCCCCTAAATCTACTCCCTGCTGGGCTCAGAGCCAGGGCTGGTACATGCTCCTTGGTATCCTCTCTCCAGCCTTTTAAAGGCCCCGTTCCAGGGCCTCCCTCTAACCAGAAGCTGTTATGGGGCTTGGCCAAACCCATGAAGGACCAATAGTACCTTCTGAGCAATCACTCCCATGCCACTCCCCTTGCCCGGTCCCAGGGTCGAACTTCCAGGCAGCTGATTGTCAGATGGCTGGCTGTCAAAGGGCTATCTTTCATTGACTGGCTGATTCTTAAAGTGCCAGCCACCATTGGTCAGCTAGCTGGTGGGTGGATCTGAAGAAGAAGAGTTGGTTTTTATACCCCACTTTTCTATACCTTTAAGGAGTCTCAAAGCAGCTTACAATCACCTTCCTTTCCCCTCCTCACAACAAACACCTTGTGAGGTAGGTGGGGCTGAGAGAATTCAGAGAGAACTGTGACTAGCCCAAGGTCACCCAGCAGGCTTCATGTGGAAGAGTGGGGAAACCAACCCGGTTCACCAGATTAGAGTCCGCTGCTCATGTGGAGGAGTGGGGAATCAAACCCGGTTCTCCAGATTAGAGTCTGCCACTCTTAACTACTACACCACGCTGGCAGGGTGCATTTATGGCCCCTCTGGACCTGGTGGATGCCGGGCTTAACAACATGGGTGCAAAGGAGGAAGGAGGTCTGCCATTGTCCCAGCCACCCCCCAACACCAAGCAAATTCACAATTGCTGGATCTGTTGTGAACAGATAAGAAGTTCTCCCACCGCCGCTGAAAAGCAAGGTATATATTTAGAACTAAATAAATCTCACTTCAAGGATGTTGTAAGGTTTATTGAGATAATGTATGTGAAGTGCTTCGAACAATGTAACTCTGCGTAAATGCCAAGTATTACTATTATTATTAATTGGGAACACTTACATAGGTTAGTGGGGGTGTAAGTTTTGCTTGAACACATGCATTAGCAAGTTTTAAGAAGAAGGAAATGGCACGTCTAGCATGAGAGAGCCAAAGTCATAAATACAATGCAGCCCGTGATAAATAAATAAATGCCAGCTATTGCTTAATGGCCAATTTTCTTTAAACAGTCTCAAAGTCGATTATAATAATTGCACATTAGGCAGAGGTCTATTTTCTTTTCCCTCGGGGACTCGCTTCCAAATGACAAAGCATTTTCCCCTACTCCGTCTCCACTTGAAGAAAAGTTACTTTTGACTCTGAAAGAAGGGGCTTGTTGATTTCCAAGCAATCATCTGCCATTTGCTTGTACTGGGTTTCCCATAATAACTTTCTCGAGGAAATCATTTCAAAAGGGGGGCATTCAAAACAAAACAAAACACCGGACCACAGAACTGAGCAGGCAGGTAACCAAAGTTTCGATAAGATACATAAAAAGGCAGGGAGCTGATATAATAACTTCCCCAAAGGACAAGAAGGACCAGGTAATTCAAGACGGGCAAAGTCAAAAGCAAGGCATAAACTGTACTCCCCCTGCCTTTATCATCTCGCAGTTGGGGGGAAATATAATTTCTCACGGCAACATATGCCTCTCTGTTAAGCCTCAGGTGGTTTTAACTTAATGAGATTAGTTCCAGCAGGGAGTGAAATCCCATGAGACAGGATTAGTATTTTATTGGCGTTTGCTTCATCCGGCAAGTTCAGTGTAGTCAATCTTGATGAGGTTCGGGGGTTAACGGTGGTGTTTGGACCTTGTTTTCCAACAGAAACCTGGCTCCTAACTCTGCCATCAGAAGCTCTGGCGAAATGTAAAGAGCTGGAATATCTCTGGAGAGAAAGCTGGGGCTCGTAATACCCTTTCCTTGAAACTGATGATTCCATGTTTCTGTACCTGTAAGCTATCCTTAGAGTAAACATCATCGAGTGAGGCAGGTAGGATTCAATAGAATACAAAAAATATATTGCCTCTACCATCTGCAAAAATTCCACACAGGGATGCTTTCTACTTTCTCATTGGTTGCAATTCAATTTGGAATACCTCTTTTTATTTCTGTGATACACCAAGGCAGATCCAACCTCATAAAAAAAAAAAAAATCCCACTATGGATTCAGATGTGCCAAATGCTTTCAATGAAAAGGCACATCTTTGAAGTTCTTTTAGCATATGTTGTAATGATTTCTTTCTGTTAATGATATACTTTTGCATGAATACAATTCCCCCCCCCCAAAAAAAACCTAAATGTAGGGAAAATTCAAATGAACCACCACGTACTGGTTTTTTGTTTGTTTGTTTAGATACATAAAACCCAAGTTGGCTTCCAACAATGTAGTAATACAATGATAAAACAAATCATAAGAAGACCATCAGTAAAACCAGAAAATGTATTAGCATTAAGGCAATAATAATAATCAAACAACAGAAGGAATCAGTGGATAAAAATCAAATTTGGGCAAGGTCAAAGGGGATTAACCCCCCTCCCACCAACCAAATAAACAATGCAAATGCTTTTCCCTAGTGGCTAAAAGTGCAATGATTTTGGCACCAGGCAAACCAATCCTGGCCGGAATCACAGGAGAAAAGTCCTGGTCTCCCACTATGGAAGCAAACAGAACAGGGAATCTTACAAAGATCTTGTTTGAACACCAGCATGGTGTAGTGGTTAAGAGTGATGGTTTGGAGTGGTGGACTCTGATCTGGAGAACCGGGTTTGATTCCCCACTCCTCCACATGAGCGGCGGAGGCTAATCTGGTGAACTGGATTTGTTTCCCCATCCCCACTCCTACACATGAGCCATCTGGGTAACCTTGGGCTAGTCACAGCTCTCAGCCCCACCCCCCTCATAGGGTGTCTGTTGTGGAGAGGGGAAAGGAAGGTGATTGTAAGCTGGTTTGAGTCTCCCTTAAGTGGAAGAGAAAGTTGGCATATAAAAACCAACTCTTCTTCTTCTTCTTCAACACCAGTGGATTTCTTTTAAAATTAAATCAGCTTTCAAAAGTAGCTGACATCTGATGGGGAAAATGGAAATGATTCAGTAATAACACTACAGAATCTTCAAAGTATGGTATACACTATTCTCAGTACTCCATACAGCAATCCTATAAGTTTCATCACTTTTATTATCTTCTCCCTACTGGGAGCTCAAAGGGAGATTACACCAACTTGCCTAAGGCCAATTGTATTTAAACATTTTAGGCTGCTTTTCCCCCAATTTAGGTGGCAAACACTTTTAAAAAATTAAACCAAGATTAAAAACACATATCAACTATATACTATTTCTCAAGTGTGGCCCCCATCTGCCCCCAAAATGCTGTCTACTCTGAGTGGCAGCAGCTCTCTAGGGTCTCAGGCAGAGGTCTTTCACAACACCTACTGCTTGGTCCTTTCAACTGGAGATGCTGGGGACTGAACCAGGGACTTTCTGCATGCCAAGCAGATGCTCTACCACTGAGCCATGTCTTTTGGCCATGAAAGCTTGCTTTCTGGTGCTTCATTCTGGCAGTTGTCCACTGCCAGGACAGAAACTGAGCCAAAGTCTAAGTTTTGCCATTCTACTAACCTTAGCCCTCTGGACAAATAGTAATTATCGGCTTTAACCAGAGCATGTATGCAAAAGGGGTTTCAGAGGTAAAATAAATAAATAAATCCCAAAGTGAATTGTAAATGCTAATGAATTCCTCACAGTAGAGCATAACTTCAGCTCAGACTCTTTACACATTAATAAATAGTAACTGCTGACATCTCAACAAAGAGCAATTTCATTTAATTACGAGGACAGAAATTTGAAATCATGTATACCTGCAAGAAAGACAATGACAACCCTCCTCTGCTCCAATACACAAAAAGGTAGCGTGGGGGGAAACTGAAATTAATAGTACTTACTTTCATCCAATGTGTTTTGTATTGGAAGTGAAAAATTAGGGTTATGCACAGGTCTCGAGATCAAACCCATATGTGACAAGATAAGCCAATTTAGCACTTGAATTGAAATTTCACCATTATTCGGGGGGGGGGTATTTTTTTTTTAATGGCATTGTGTTTTCCCTGCATAGTCACTGCTTAGAAGAACCATCTTTTCAAAAGTGGAAGCTACTCGAGGAGAAATGGTGGCGATGGCAGAAAGACAGAAAACCAATCGGCATTATGGGACAGCAAGTTCACTAAGGAATACAGAAGGTTTGAATTGGGATAAGATCTAGCAGCGCTGGGTTCTAGGCAAGCATAAGAATCAGTAAGTCGTTGCTATACTAGAACCCCCAAATCCAAATCTAATCCACTTTCCTCCACATAAACAACCCTTTTGGGAACCTACTGTTTTATTATGAAGGACGCTGCAGTTGTTTTGCTGTTTCTGTATGTTTTGAAATAGGAGAGGAAGCAGCTTGGATTTAGCAGAGGCATTCTGTGGATGGGAAGGTGACTTCCATACATTCCCCCTCCCACTGCAGGTCGCTCACTCCACCTTCATGTAACTCCTGTGGATTCCTCATCCCTTAGGAGCAGCACTGGGGGTATATTTTGGTCTGAGAGTAGGAGTAGAGGGGTAGGGAAGCCCTGCTCTGCTGACTCTCCTGTAGGACAGACTGGCTAAAACATCTCGACAGAGAAAGAAGATGAGCTTATTCAACATAGTCAGCAGGGAGCCAGTGTAGTATAGTGGTTAAGAGTTGTGGTTTGGAGCAGTGGACTGTGATCTGGAGAACCAGGTTTGATTCCCCACTCCTCCACATGAGCAGGGGACACTAATCTAGTGAACTGGGTTGGTTTCCCCACTCCTTTTATCTGTTTTGAATCCCTCACCCTCCAGCTTCAGCAGATGACCTTGTGTTCTAGTATTATGGGAGAGGGAGAATAACTTCTCCCTGTCCACTCTCTCCAAACCATGCAAGGGAAAATCAGCAGTTTTATTCTCTATTCCTTGTCTAATTATGGCCAGCATGGAATTTACCTTTTTTACAGCAGCCGCACACTGGGTTGAAATCTTCATTGAGCTATCCACTACCACCTCAAGATCCCTTTCTAGGTCTGTCGCTGCCAGCACAGATCCCATCAGTGTATATGTGAAGTTGGGATTTTTCCCCCCAATATGCATCACTTTACACTTGCCGCTGGATCTTGTGGCAGACTCTGGCCATGAGCTCCTAGCAGCTAATGTCCCCCCATCTTGGGGTCTTCGTTCAGCAATCTGAGGCTGCTGCCATTTCCAGAATTTAGGGGCCCTGTCCCCATGGGCCAATGGGCTATGTCATGCCCTCACCCCCCATTGTTGAAGCTTGTGTTTGCTGTAGGACAGACTGGCTAAAATGTCTCGATAGAGAAAGAAGACGAGCTTATTCAACATAGTCAACTGTTTCGCTTCAAAAATGTAACTGAAACCATTTATCTTAACAAAGGACACATCTACGTTTCTGACAGGCCCATCCACAGGCTGTCTCAGAGAAAAAGCCACGCTTGTATCCGATTTAACCTACACAGCTGATTTTACCTCGAGAAGAATCTTTGGGAGGAGGGGGTTGCATTCATGAATCTGCTTAACCTTTTCTCTTGGCACCCCATCTTTGCTCCTATTAATTCTCTTTTCTTTGCTCTCTGCGGAAGACATGATTTCCCCCACCCTTCTATCTCATTCTCAATGAGTAGCAGCCAAGGGCCTTGTTAAATGACGTGCTTAATACGCTCGTTTAGAACGAATACAAAAAGAAGGTCTCGTGCTGTTCCAGGCCGCACATAGAAACAGGCAGAAAATGAAATTGCTGGAAGCCAACAGATATAGTGCATTCTTCAGAAGACTTTTGGCTTTTCTTCTTATTTTCTTCCCAGCTAGTCTAGAAACAACAAAATGCACTGAAATCAACTCATCGTTGCTGTGTGATGCTCATTGAAGACAGTGTCCAGTTTGTCACTCCAGATCACCTGTCCAGCCCAAACAGGGTTGCCAGGTGGCTTGGAATGGCAGTAGGGTTGCCAAGTCCCTCTTTGCCACTGGCGGGAGGTTTTGGGGGTGGAGCCTGAGGAGGGCAGGGTTTGGGGAGGGGAGGGACTTCAATGCCATAGAGGCCAATTGCCAAAGCAGCCATTTTCTCCAGGGGTACTGATCTCTATCGGCTGGAGATCAGTTGTAATAGCAGGACATCTCCTGCTACTACCTGGAGGTTGGAAGGAAAAATAGACACCACTGTACTAGTATCAAGGAGATTAGGAAATCAGTACAGGAGCGAAAAGAGTAACCAAGTGCAAAATACCTTTATCTATGGGCTACTTAACTATTTACAACTGTGTACATGAATATCAAACAGACAACAACAAGTAAGACCTACAATATGACAACAAAAAAATCCTCCAAAGTGAGGAAATATGAATGGAGAAAATTCAAAGATGATTTGAAAGTCTCTGGTAGAGTACACACGTAGTTGTCAGGCTGTATATCTTATAGTCTTGTATAGAAGAAGCAAAGTTTACAGTGAGGATACGGCCGTTTCAAATTCATAAATATTAATTCTTCATCTGTCCTTCAAATAATATTCTTCTTACATGTTCGCAAGATGTAGGTTACATTCTGCTTCCCACTGATGAAGAATTAATATTTTAAGAATATTTTAAGAAACGTGATTAGTGGTTAAGAGAGGTGGACTCTAATCTGGAGAACAGGGTTTGGTTCCCCACTCTTCCACATGAAGCCAGCCGGGTGACCTTGGGCCAGTCCCACTTCTCTCAGAACTCTCTCAGTCCCCACGGAGTCAGGCAATGGCAAACCACCTCTGAATTGTCGCGCACAGCTTGTCTGGACTTCAGGAGTTTACCTGGTAGCAACTTCACACCACGCAGTTCTGCTATGTACAGTTTATTTACAATATTTACACAGAGTCCTTGGCTGTTAACATTCACAGCTCTGAGCAACAGCATGCTCCGCCAGCATATATATTTCAGGCAATAGGTAACTTACATTCACTATACAGACTTATATGCACATTCATGACCAATCACAATTCACCTGAGATGAGTCATTCTGGAAATCCCCATTCCTGGCTGTACAAACTGGATCAGACCAGCCTCATCACATGACTTAGCTGTCACTCTGATCAGTATGATCTGTTTAGCAAACTGCAGACTAGGCATAACTTTGACATATGTTGACACGCCTCCCTAGTCAAACGTTTGTTAAACACAGCCATTTCTTTAAGTATTGACATCTTTCAGTATTCAAACATTTCAGTCTCCTGGCTTAGTGCACACCAACCATTCTCATTTCTGGAGACTTGCACCACTACGTAATTCTTAATTGGGCCTAGATGTTTCCTGTCCGACCACCTGCGTAAATCCCCTTGCAACTAATCTTGCCTTATATTTAACATTTCCATTTGGCAAGGTTTTGAGTCTGTACAACCAACGGCAACTCAGAGTTTTCTTATCTGCTGGCAATTCAGATAAGGAAAATACTTCATTTGACACCAATGAGTTATATTCCGCCTCCATGGCTTGCAGCCAAGCATTTCTCTCTTCTGAGGCTAGACTTAACACATCATTGTAATCAGTTGGAACTTTAACAAACACATGGTTAGCAGTTACACCATACCTTTGAGGTGGAATACCTTTTGTAGATCTAGAGGACACTCTTGGTACTGCTCTCTGATCTGCACTTTGCACACTCTCAGAGTCTGCATGTATTGGTGACTGCACCTCCTGTTTCACTTCTGGCATGTTATCAGAATTATCATTCATAGGTAACATTGCTGTAGATGGTAATTGGTTTGCATGTATCTTAGGCCAATTAGCATCCTCACAGAATGTAGCTGAACGACTGAAACTTAATGCATTCTGGTTATTTACAAAACGGTAAGATTTCATTCCTGTCTGATACCCCAGGAATGTCAACTTTTTTGCTCTTTCACCACCTTTCCTACGTTGTTTCAGTGGTATATTAACCCATGCTTTACTGCCAAATATCCTGATATGATCCAAACTGGGATCTTTCCCATACAAAGCCTTGTATGGAATGTTATCTGTGGCACTTGTCCAAATTCTATTTGAAATATAACAAGCATTTTTTGCCGCTTCTGCCCAGAACATTTTTGGCAATCCAGCATCAAGTAGCATTGATTTTATCATTGTTTGCAGTACTCCTGCCTTTCTCTCTGCAACACCATTTTCTTGACTCATAGATACATTAGCAATTCTATGTTCAATACCTTGAGTCTTAAACCAATGAGCCATTTCACCAGACATGTACTCACCCCCAAAGTCACTTTGGAACTTACAAATTTTATGCCCCAATTGCCTTTGCACATTGTTAGCCCACATCTTTATAGTATCACACACCTCTGACTTCTTTGCTATGGGATACACCCATGTGAACCTTGTGGCATCATCTATCAAAAGAAGAAGATATTTTCTTTTAGATATACTGTCTGGGAAAGGGCCTACCAGATCACTATGTACAAGATATAGAGGGGTTTTTGTCACTCTGTCACTCCTTGGTGCAACTGGGTGTGCCTTAGATTTACTTTGCTTGCACACATCACAATCCAGATATGTTTTGCACCCTTCAACCTTCTCTTTGCCCAGCATGGCAAGAGTTTTATTCAAGGTACCCCAACCCACATGGCCAAGTTTTCTATGTAGCAAATGTATACACTTATGGTGAGGGTTTTTATTTAACACTGTTTGTGCTTTACCTGCCATGTTCTCTAGCACATACACATTATCTTTCAATTTCCCCACTGCCATAATTTTATCACCTTTGAGAATATTGCAGCACTTATTTCTGAAAATCACACTGAATCCAGCAGAATCTAGTGCACTTATACTTAATAAGTTTCTCTCAAGAGATGGTATACAAAGCACATCATTGAATGTATGGTTTAAACTTCCAAACATTACACTTCCTTCACAGGAAACAGTAGCAGAATGTCCATCTGCCAAACTTACATGACCTAACGCCGATTGATGTGAGTTCATTAGTAGTCTTTCCTCCCTCACAAATATTTGTGAAGCTCCTGAGTCAATTATCCAAGAGTCATTCAGGGAGTCTGGACTCACTCTCACCAGCGTAGCTTGTTGTTTGGTCACAAATTGAGTCCTTTTTCCTTCTTTGTATTTTCTTGCAGCAGGGCAAAATCTTTGAATGTGTCCCTCTTTCCCACATCTGAAACATCTCTTTACACGTAACGCCACAGGTATAGGCTTACTTGCTTCACAGCTGAGGCTTGTATCCTTTCTTATCTCTTGCTTGGCACAGCTCCCGGTCTGGCTGACTGCCAACTCCCGTTGCGTATGTCGCGCCTCTTCCTGTAGCAATCTGCCCGTGACGTACTGCAAGGTCAACTTAGCTGCATCCACAGATTCAAGGGCTGAGATAAGTGGGTCGAAACGCTCCGTCAGGGAACTTAAAACTATAAACACCTGGTCCTGGTCAGAAATCTGTTTTCCCCTCTGAGCCAGCAGTTGAAAATACGTGGCTAAGGTATTCAAATGAGTTCTAACACTCTCATTTGGCTCCATAGTCTTTCTATAAATCCTTCTCATCAGGGAAATAAGAGATCCAGCCGTGTCTTGCACATATACAGCCTTGAGGCTATTCCAGGCATCTTTAGCTGACCCCTGTCCCGCCACATGCACCAACTGGTCATCAGCAACACTTAATATCAACGTAGCCAATGCCTTCTGGTCTTTTAAACTTTCCTCAGGCGTGGGAGCTTGTGGGGGAGAATCCACATACGTCCACAATGACTCACGCTTAAGATAATGCTCCATTCGCAGAGACCACACAGCATAGTTATCTGCGGTCAGTTTATCAACCAGCAGGGCAGAAACAGCTTGCGCCATGATATCTTCTCTCACCGGCAGTAGCTGATTATCCTCCCCTGGTTCCTCCTCCGACTCTGTGTCAGAAACAACTGAACCGTCTGCAGACTGTACATCAAGGTCCTCAGCGTCGCTGGCCTCTGTAGACATCCAAACCGCTCACAGCAGCAACTCACGGCAGTAGCTCACCAACTCCAATAGAACCTCCAGCTCTCAGCGCAGTCTATCTGGGCCCATAACCCTGTCGCGCACAGCTTGTCTGGACTTCAGGAGTTTACCTGGTAGCAACTTCACACCACGCAGTTCTGCTATGTACAGTTTATTTACAATATTTACACAGAGTCCTTGGCTGTTAACATTCACAGCTCTGAGCAACAGCATGCTCCGCCAGCATATATATTTCAGGCAATAGGTAACTTACATTCACTATACAGACTTATATACACATTCATGACCAATCACAATTCACCTGAGATGAGTCATTCTGGAAATCCCCATTCCTGGCTGTACAAACTGGATCAGACCAGCCTCATCACATGACTTAGCTGTCACTCTGATCAGTATGATCTGTTTAGCAAACTGCAGACTAGGCATAACTTTGACATATGTTGACATGAATGTCTCTTGCCTTGAAAACCGTACTAGGTTACCATAGGTCAGCTGTGACTTGACAGCACTTTCCCTCACATAAGAACATAAGAAAGGCCCTGCTGGATCAGACCAAGGCCCATCAAGTCCAGCAGTCTGTTCACACAGTGGCCAACCAGGTGCCTCTAGGAAGCTACAAACAAGACGACGGCAGCAGCACCATCCTGCCTATGTTCCATTGCACACAAAATAATAGGCATGCTCCTCTAATACTAGAGAGAATAGGTATGCAGCATGACTAGTATCCATTCTAACTAACAGCCATGAATACCCCTCTCCTCCATGAAAATGTCCACTCCCCTCTTAAAGCCCTCCAAGCTGGCAGCCATCACCACATCCTGGGGCAGGGAATTCCACAATTTAACTATGCGTTGTGTGAAAAAATACTTCCTTTTATCTGTTTTGAATCTCTCACCCTCCAGCTTTAGCAGATGACCCTGTGTTCTAGTATTATGGGAGAGGGAGAAAAACTTCTCCCTGTCCACTCTCTCCAAACCATGCATAATTGTATAGACCTCTATCATGTCTCCCCTCAGCCGCCTTCTTTCCAAGCTAAACAGCCCTAAGTGTCCTAACCGCTTCCCATAGGACAGTTGCTCTAGTCCCCTAATCATTTTGGTTGCTCTTTTCTGCACCTTCTCAAGCTCTGTAATATCCTTTTTTAGGTGTGGTGACCAGAACTGTACACAGTATTCCAAGTGTGGTCTCACCATAGATTTGTACAAGGGCAGTATGATATCAGCAGTTTTATTCTCTATTCTTCGTCTAATTATGGCCAGCATGCCGCCTGACAAATACAATCTCAAATAGACGTTGCCCTAGATCAGCTATTGCAAAAGAAATCCCAGCGATCCTTTCTCTATTGCACCTGGGCCTGTAAGCACATTCCCCATTCCATTACTACCATGCTCTGGGTTGTTTGGCATTTGAGATCTGACGAGATAACAGCTTGAGGGCTTTTAATTTTTCTAGCTGTCATATCATATGGCATATCTAGTCAGTTCAGAAGCCCTAATCTAATGGGCAGTGTGAATATATCAATCAATCCTTATTAAAGTATGTAAAAGCTGGGGGAACAGTGGGTGGAAAAATAACCTTCTAGGTACTACTAGTCTCCTGAAGTCTTCTGTCCGTTTCTTTCCTTGTCTCTTTCTCGTGGACCAAAAACCGTCTCTTGAAAGTTTCCGCCTTCCTTCAGACTTGTGTAACATGTCTTCAGTCATTAGATCACCTCGATGCCAGCAGCTTTCTTCCTTGCCAAAGAAAGTCCTTGCCAGTTCATTAGGTTAATCGGCTGTCCCCTTGTGGAAGAATGCAGCTGCATCTTCATTGACCTGTCAAGGCACTAGGGGAAGGCTGAATGGGCAAAGGAAGACGAGAGTTCACTCTCTATAAGTATTCCATGTCCCTGTCACTTCAGCACCAATTCAATTTCCTCAACATAATTGAGCCCTCGGATATCGAACAGGTCCACCTCTTTCATAGATATTTTAATTGTGGGCCTCTCCCTCACAACCCTAATACACGTTGTCTAACGCAGGTTGTAGATGTTCTGAAGGTCTGTTGACATTACCCTAGTATGATGCCAGCGTGGTGTGGTGGTTAAGAGGGGTGGTTTGGAGTGGTGGAGTCTGATCTGGAGAACCGGGTTTGATTCCCCACTCCTCCACATGAGCGGCGGAGGCTAATCTGGTGAACCGGGTTTGTTTCCCCACTCCTGCACACGATGCCAGTTGGGTGACCTTGGGCAAGTCACAGCTCTGTTAGAGCTCTCTCAGCCTCACTTATCTTACAGGGTGTCTGTTGTGGGGAGGGGAAGGGAAGGTGGTTGTAAGTTGGTTTGAGTCTTCTTTAAGTGGTAGAGAAAGTCGGCATATAAAAACCATCACCACCACCTCCTCTTTCTCCCCCTCCTCCTCCTCCTTCTTCTACTTCTAATGTTCTGAGTGTAGTCAGTCATGGAAGAGCCTTGGGCAAACAGGCAACTTCCTCTACTGCAAGCAGGATATTTAATTTTAATGCTTAAAAAAAAAAGAAAATTACGTGTTGATCTGCTCGTGCAAGGATCTTCTCAAACAGGGATTTGGTTCTTCTCTGCTTTCCTTTTCCCCTTAGTGGTCTCTTCTGACTCTGGGGTCACAGCACCCACATGGAGTAACAGTCACATGGGTTGATGAACTGCAATGAGGAGGGGGGAGGGGATGAAATCGCTCTCTCCTCGGTCTTCCACCAGAGAAGCTCCATTGATGGAAGACGCAACTGTGCTGATGGAAAATAAGAACGTAAGAAAAGCCATGCTGGATCAGACCCAGGCCCATCACGTCCAGCAGTCTGTTCACACAGTGATCAATCAGGTGCCTCTAGGAAGCCCACAAACAAGACCACTGCAGCAGCATTGTCTTGCCTGTGTTCCACAGCACCTAACATAATAGGCATGCTCCTCTGATACTAGAGAGAACAGGTATGCATCATGACTAGTATCTATTTTGACTAGTAGCCATGGATAGCCCTCTCCTCCATGAACATGTCCACTCCCCTCTTAAAGCCTTCCAAGTTGGCAGTCATTACCACATCCTGGGGCAAAGAGTTCCACAATTTAACGATGTGTTGTGTGAAGAAATACTTCCTTTTATCAGTTTTGAATCTCTCACCCTCCAATTGAGCAGATGACCCCGTGTTCTAGTATTATGAGGGAGGGAGAAAAGCTTCTCCCTGTCCCCATTCTTCATACCATGCATAATTTTATAGACCTCTATCATGTCTTCCCTTTACCGCCTTCTTTCCAAGCTAAACAGCCCTAAGCATTTTAACTGCTCCTCATAAGGCAGTTGGTCTAGCCCCCTGATCATTTTGGTTGCTCATTGATGCACTTGCTCAAGCTCTGCAATATCCTTTTTTAGGTGTGGTGAACAGAACTATACACGGTGTTCCAAGTGTGGTCCCACCATAGATTTGTACAAGGGCAGTATGATAGCGGCATACTGCATTCTCTATTCCTTGTCTAAAAAGGCACGGAATTTGCCTTTTTCACAGCAGCCGCACGCTGGGTTGACACCTTCAATGAGCTATCCACTACCATCCCAAAATCCCTTTCTTGGTTTGTCGCTGCCAGCACAGATCCCATCAGTGAATATGTGAAGTTGGGAGTTTTTGCCCCAATATCCATCACTACACTTGCTCTCATTGAATCTCATTTGCCATTTTAATGCCCATTCCTCCAGCTGAGAGAGCCTTTTGGAGCTCTTCTCAATCCATTTTTGTTTTAACAAACCTAAATATTTTGGTGTCATCTGTAAACTTGGCCACCTCGCTGTTCACCCCCAACTCCAGGTCACTGATGAACAGATTGAAAAGCACCAGTCCCAACACAGTTCCCTGGGGGACCCCACTGCTCACATCCCTCTATTGTGTTTTGTATTTATGACCACTGAGGAAGGCCCAATAAGCCAAAATGTATATGGTCTCATACTGGCTATTTATAATGAGTGCATCATCAATTGTGTTTGATACCTTTGTAACACTTTATATTGATGGTTGTATGTGTAGCCTGTATTTCAGGCCCTGTGTTTTTAAACAAACCTGTACACCATATAATAAATATAATTATTTTGTTATAGATTTTACAGTTTCCAGCTCAATGTTTGAGGCCCCCCTATCAGTTGCTACTAGCTATGGTGACTAAAGGAACCTTCATATTCAGGGGAAGTAAATCTCTGCATATCATTGCAGGACAATGCTGCTGCAGTGGTCTTCTTTGTGGGCTTAATAGAGGTACCTGATTGGCCACTGTGTGAACAGACTGCTGGACTTGATGGGCCTTGGTCTGGTCCAGCAGGGCCTTTCTTATGTTCTTGCTAGAAGGCAACATTGACCTGTTGTTGACTCTCCGAGGCAACTGGCTGTGCATTGTGTGAGACAGGATGCTGGACTAGATGTACTACTGGTCTGTTCCAGCAGGGCTCTTCTTACATTCTTAAGTAATGGGGGACATGGGAAATTGTTGTAAAATTATATATAGTGTGGACAAAGGGGACAGAAAGAACTTTCCCTCCCTATCCTGTAATAATAGAGTGCATGGGCACCCAATGAAGTTGATGGGCAGTAGATTCAGGACAAATCCTAGGAAGCATTTCGTTACCAAAAGAGTAATTAACTTGTGGAATTTACTGCCAAGGGATATCACGATGGTCACTAGTTCAGTTAGCTTTAAAAGGGGGTTGGGCAAATTCAGGAAGAATAGTTCCAACAATTGCCAGTGTGGTGTAGAGGTTAAGAGAAGTGGACTCTAATCTGGAGACCCGGGTTTGATTCCCCACTCCTCATGAGTGGTGGACTCTAATCTGGTGAACCGGGTTGGTTTCCCCATTCCTCACATGAAGCCTGATGGGTGACCTTGGGCTAGTCACAGTTCTCTCAGAGCTCTCTCAGTCCCACTTGCCTCACAAGGTGTCTGTTGTGCGGAGAGGAAGGGGAAAAGATTGTAAGCTGGTTTGATTCTCCTGAAAAGGCAGAGAAAGTTGGCATATAAAAACCAACTCTTCCTCTTCTTTTTCTAAAAACTAAATGGAACCTCCATGTTCAGATGCAGTAATTTTCTGAAGAGCAGTGCAGGTGGGCAATAACGGATAATTTCGTCCTCTATACCCTCGGTGTAGGCCTTCCAGGGGCGTCCGGTTGACCACTGTGTGAAACAAGATGGTGGATTAGATGGGCCACGGATCTTATCTAGCATGGCTGCTCTTCTGTTTGTATTTTACGGCATCCACCTAGTAATACATATGAAAAAGGTAGTCCCCTTCTATTCAGGCTGAAGAAGTTGCACTTTCTAAACCATGCTATCAGGTATATATTATTAGATGTCCGTTGTCAAGGAGAAATATTACTCTAGGAGACATAATTCAGATCTTTCCCCTTTCTCTTTCTTCTTCCCTTCCTTTTCAGATTTTATGTTCCATTGACTTTATCATTACCGTAAAGAATAGCACAGACTTTCCACTTCATTGCTCCGGAAAGGATTCCTCTGCCCTCTTTTAAGCAAATAAAGCTGGAAGCATCACTTAGTTCTCATTTCCGTCATCAGATAACCTTGAGTGTTAAACCTTTCCTGCCACTTCTTGGCTCTTGATTTTTCGTGACTACGATAAATAAAAATACAAACAAACATCTCACTGTGACCTTGGACGAAACAAAGCGAAAGTGGCCGGTGACTTCTTTCTTTTCTTTTTTTTCAGAGGCAGTGCTGTGATTAACTTGCAATTTTTTCATTTCAACCTGCCACTGATGCTTGGCAGGTTAAAATTTTTCATTTTCGCACTCGGGTGAAGCTCGCCGAAGTAGCGATTATAGAGATAGCGGCGGTGGGTTTTTCCACCTCTTCTCATTCTGCCACATCAGAATAAAACCCACACACACAAAAGAGTTTCTCTTTGAGAGAGGGTTCGTCAGCCAAGTACAACAGGATCAGGACTGGGAAAGTTAACAGCCTCCTTGTGGTGCTGCAGTAAAAGAAGTGCAGCGGCTTCGTCCCTAAACTAGAAACATCAAGAATGCAGATAACTTCCCCCACCACCTCTTGTTCTTGCCTCACAGAGAAACCAGTCTCTCGGCTTCCTCCCTCACAAAAAGATTCTTCCACTCACACAAGAAGTTAAGAGTCATGATGTTCAATCTGCTGCCGGGGTGCGCAAGGCTGGCTTTACACTGGTGCTCGGCCCAGCAGTAGGGGGACATAGACTTGATCAGTAAGACTGAATCAAGTTGCGGCAATGCCTACACATCCTTTTCAACAACTTAGTATTCAAGAGAAGGGCTTGAATCCCACGGAAAAATGCTGCAGACAGAAGTTCTATGCTCCCTCCCCTTCTGCTGCAGTTCGATTTCCCCCAGGAAATCTGCTCCTGGGGGACATGGGATCCTTCCAGGAACTGTATGCAGGGGGAAGTCAAGCATCTACAATGGGAGGGAGAAATTAGTGAAGACCTTCCCCCTTTCCATTAGCAGAAATTGGATCTGCTGTACCCAACTCTAGAGTTCCAATCTCTCTTTCAACTCTAGATCTAGCAACCCCATTTGTGCCACTTTAACCCTGAAATGGAACAAAAAAGGCATCATTCAAACAGTTAAAACCAACCTAAAATACACATACGCAAACATTAAAACAACAGTTAAAACACTAGGCGGGAAGGAGGGACCACTGTGGGAATGCCAAACTATGCAAAAAAGTCATCACCCGCTGGCAGGAGAAGGCGAGAGAAGGGGACAGACGACTCTCCCTGGGGAAAGAGTTCCAGACCTCTGGTGCCATGACCGAGAAGGCTCTCTCCCAGGTTGTCACCCGCCTAATTCCAGAAGGTGGGGGCACCCAAAGCCAGATCAGGTAGGTTCATATGTTATGGCCTCAGACCAGACCCTAGGGAATCCTGGGACACCCCTAAATGGTGAACAGGCCTACAGCTGGTGCGCATAGGATGGCACAGTGCCATGTAGCCAGAGACAACAGTGTCACCTGGCCTCCATCTTGGTTGTGCAAGGCTGAGGTGAAATGGCAGGGTCAGTATAGTAAAAGGTGAGCCATACCCTTCCCGGAAAGTTATGTTTGCAGTGTCTCGGCAAAGACAAAAAAGACCAAGATAAGTCATTTGCATCTCTATACTCTTCCTGCAGCAAGGCTGCTCACACCCAGCCAAATCCCCTCCGTCCATTCAGAAGTGCCCTTAATCCCATCCTGTAATGCTCTGACACTTTATCCCAAGAACCCAGCCATTCTCAGCCATCACCAGGTATTGCCAACTGCAGGGAGACCATACCTCCTCCTCCTCCCTTCCTTGGGTATAAAATATCTCAATTTGCCACAGTAGCAGGCTGCCCTTTACACATGATGTGAGCCCTACCCCTGGAGTGCAGTCCTTTTCCCCTTCCCCTCTTGCAACTGCCATTCTGAAACCTCCTTCTGCAGGAAGGTAACTGTAGCCCACTTGAGAATCTCAAACCTTTACTTTCTTAGCTCTGTGCGTGTTGGGAATTTTTTTGTTTGTGTGTGTGTGTGTGTTTACCCTATTTGATTACTTTTAATAAAACCCTTAAAATGCATAAAAGCCTCCTCTTTATTGGGTTGCTCTCCATCTGGCTCGCTCACCTAGGGCGGAATTGGTTAAAAGGTCCCCACGCCAGCCTCTCGCATAGCTCTATCTAGTCTCCAGCTAATTTCCCCAATAAAAGGAGATCCCCTGTGCTTGGCGTAACACATAAGGGTTCATAAGTAGGCTGTCCTACAGGTATGCTGGTCCCAAGCCCCGTGCGGCTTTCAAGGTCAACACCAGCACCTTGAGCTGTACCTGGAAAGAGATGGGGAGCCACCATAGACTGGCCAAGACTGGAGTGATATGGTCCCTATGACCCACTATGCCAAAGACCAGATGTATGTAAGGGGAATTTATATGTACAGGAATCTCCCATACGCAACTATTCCAATGCACATTCAGCTTATCTCACTGCAAGATTCTGTTTCCTACTCCCTCAGGCCAATCCTCTGGCTATCTATGACAGTTTCCATTAATGTACTAGTTATTAACCATGACGGCTAAACTAAACCTCCATGTTCAAAGGGAGCACAGTTTTGAATACTTATTGCTGGTGGAGCTGTTTTCCCCACTACCTACTTGTGGACTTCCGGGATGCATGCAGTTGTCTGCTGTAAGAAACAAAACAGTAATGGGGAGGGGCAGTGGTTCAATGGTAGAGTACCTGCTTGGCATGCAAAAGGTCCCAGTTTCAATCCCTGGCATCTCCAGGGGGAAAAAACCCCAGAGATTACATGATGTGAAATACCTCTACCTAAGACCCTGGAAAGCTGCTGCTAGTCTGAGTAGACAATACTGACCTTGATGGACCAAGGGTCTGATTCAATATAAGGCAGCTTCATGTGTGTGTTCATGTGTGACTTCTTATATATCGGTGTGATCCCACCTTGGGTCTTCAGCATATAAATCTGCATACATAAGTATTGATAACTTTTTTCCTGCCAATTATGAGAGAGTCAATATGTATATTAAACAAAAAGGGAGCGAATATAGAAGAAGAGGGTTTTTATATGCTGACTTTCTCTACCACTTAAGGAAGAATCAAACTGGCTTACAATCATCTTCCCTTCCCTCCCCACAACAGACACCCTGTGAGGTAGCTGGGGCTGAGAGAGTGTGACTAGCCCAAGGTCACCCAGCTGGCTTCATGTGTAAGAGCCGGGAAACAAATCCAGTTCACCAGATTAGCCTCCGCTGCTCAAGTGGAGGAGTGGGGACCCACCAATCAACATTTGATTTTAGTATGTCAGGAGGGGAGCATACAAATCTACAAAACACACCTGTCACTATCCCCAGCATATTCCCCTCCAAAGTAATTACTTTTATTCATTCTCTTCTCTACCCTTTTAACAAGCCCCTCAAGGAAGGTTATGTACATAGGTGCCATCAAGTCACGACCGATGTATGGCAAGAGGCTTTCAAAGCAAGTGAGAAGCAGAGGAGCTTTGCTGTTGCCTTCCTCCGCAGGATGTTCCATGGTGGTCTCCCATCCAAATGCCAACCCTGCTTAGCTTCCAAGACTTGACAGGACTGGGCTATACCACGCCTTCTTCCTTCACCTCAAGGAAGATTTACATCATCAACAACAAATCGGCATCAACGCTAATACGCTACATTCAAAACCTTATATTAAATTATTCAAACTAAGCAGCACAGAGTTAAAAAAAAAAACCTGACAGTTATTCCCCAAAGGATTCACTGGGGTGGAATAAGTAACCTTTGGCTTGCGTCGAAAGCCAGGAAAGAAATGGCCCTGCAGACGTCCAGTATCCCAGGAAAAAAAAAGAAAGAAAGCTCTTGAAAAGGCCTGCGGCAAAATACGTGATGGCATCGAGCAGGTCTGACTCCGGCCTTCCATCCCCCATATGAAAAGCCATTCCCCTGTCTCTGTACTTTGTGACAGGTGTTTGTGGAGAAAGGCATTTATTGCTTCGCCCCTCAGGGGGTTCATTTCACTGCCGAGCCAGATAACGCTCAGCTCTCTTATCCTTTTCCAGCAGCTGAACCCTAAATCCAGTCCTCCAATCTCCAAACTTTTATTTGGTGCCAGTAAATCCCGAAGCTAGAACGAGGGAGACAACTTTCACAGAGCTAAACAAAAAGACGTACATGTCAGGAGGGACTCGTTTTTGATACTCCCAGCACGATCAGAGTGTTATAAAATGGTTAGCATCCTCCGGGGCCTGCTTAAAACTACAGCATCCATGCTCAGATCAACGAATCCGCTTTAAAAAAAAAAAAGATTACTGCAAATCATTATTTATGCATGGAATTATCACAAATTCTCCAAGGGAATCCATTTCAGACGGCAACTTCTTAAGAACATTTTTGGCACTGAAATTCAATACAGAACTTTGTAATCTCAGACAAACAATTCTTCTGTGTGGTTAGTGACGCACACCAATCCTTGGGATGTATTCAGACATTAGAAGAAGAAGATAGAAGATAGAAGGAGAAGAGTTGGTTTCTATACTCCACTTTTCTCTACCTTTAAGGAGTCTCAAATCGGCTTACAATGGCCTTCCCTTTCCCTCCCTACAACAGTCACCTTGTGAGATAGGGGGGGCTGAGAGAGTTCTGAGAGAACTGTGACTGGCCCAAGGTCACCCAGTTGGCTTCATGTGGAGGACAGGGGAATCAAACCCAGTTAACCAGATTAGTGTCCGCAGCTCTTAACCACTACACCACGATGGCTCTCAAACAGGAGTTCAGGATGAGAATTAACCTGGTTTATTCTCTGGCTAATGTACTCACTGCCCCTTTGCTTCATGCAACAGAGCCAAGACAGAAGACTTTATTGTGATGTCGAAATTTTGTCATGTTAGTAGATGAGAAAGCTGCAATTCTAAATACACTGTCCTAGGAGAAAGCCCCACTGAATGACATTGGACTTATTTCCAAGTAGATATTCTTAGGATTGCTTCAGGATTCAGTAACTCCATTTGCGTCCATTTGCAGCTGGTCTTTTCCAGTTTACTGAGTGGAGGGTATGTTTTGGAGGCACACTTTAATATGCGTTATGATAGTCCTATGGCAATACAGACTGTAATATATACTGGAAACATACAAGTCACCAGAAGCTCAATACATTGCCACACAGAAAAGTTAATAGATATTACTTTATTTCACAGACTTGCAGTGGAACACTCAATAAATTTGGATCTGGACAGTCGACACACACCCAAAAATTATAGAACAAATACCCATCTGAGCCCGTTCATAAAGAACAGACACTTTGTGGGTCCCAGTTTGCTTTTTGGTAAGTGCATGGTTAGGATGTAGACAAGCTGTAGGATGTAGACAAGCTGGAACGTGTCCAGAGGAGGGCAACAAAGATGGTGAGGGGTCTAGAGACCAAGTCCTATGAGGAAAGGTTGAAGGAACTAGGGGTGTTTAGCTTGGAGAGGAGAAGACTGAGGGGTGATATGATAACCATCTTCAAGTACTTGAAGGGCTGTCATATAGAGGATGGTGCTGAGTTGTTTTCTGTTGGCCCAGAAGGTCGGACCAGAACCAATGGGTTGAAATTAAATCAAGAGTTTCCATCTAGACATTAGGAAGAATTTTCTAACCATTAGAGCGGTTCCTCAGTGGAACAGGCTTCCTCAGGAGGTGGTGAGCTCTTCTTCCCTGGAGGTTTTTAAGCAGTGGCTAGATGGCCATCTGTCAGCAACGCTGATTCTATGACCTTTGGCAGATCATGAGAGGGAGGGCTCCTTGGCCATCTTTTGGACATGGAGTGGGGGGTCACTGGGGGTGTAGGGGGGGAGGTGGTTGTGGGTTTCCTGCATAGTGCAGGGGGTTGGACTAGATGACCCTGGTGGTCCCTTCCAACTCTATGATTCTATGAGTGCACATTTAGACGTGTCATATCACTTTGGAATGCAGTACAGTGAGATTTGATTCCAGAATCTGAGGAAGGGACCTTTAACTCTTGAAAGCTTATACTCTGGAAATCTTGTTGATCTTTGAAGTGCTACTGGACTCCAATCTTGCTCTTCTGCCGCAGACCAACATGGTCCCCAGCTGAAACAATCTCTTTGGAATGTAGATAAAGGATTTGATGTTTCAGTGCTAGAAAATGAATATATAAGAGAGAAAGTTGGCCGGGAATGTACCGGTTCTAAATGACTTGATGGGATAACATAGATATGCCAAGCTAACTCATGTAATACTCTGAAACTTTTTAAAATAATGAAGTATTCTTCGAAGGTAACAGCTACATCTTGATCATGGTAAATGAACCACATATGGGGAATTTTGTGCAAGTTGGCTCGGTAAACAAGTTTTGAGAAACAGAAAAACACCAGCTGTGTATCATTCGGGGGGCGGGAGGGAATGACCATACGAAAAGAAAAATAACCACTAAAATGCAGACTGTCATAAAATACCTTGTTCCGCCTTGAAATTAGAACAAAATAACATATTCGCTTTTAAATTTTTAGTTCAGTTTAGCCAGCACTTGTATTCAAATTGTGTGGAGCGTCAGATCTCAGGACTGTTCAGTTGGACATCTTAACCTTTAAAAATGCTCATCATGTTAACGACAGGGTTCAGCAGATCAGTGTTTTGAAGTCCTGCATGAAGCATCCCATGTTTGGAACCACAAAATACCAAACCATGAAATATGTCAAAATTACAAGGGAAAGGAGTTCTGTACCAAAGAGAGTTCAGGCCAAACTCCTGGGCTCAAGACATTTAACAAGGCCCTAGCCCCAAAATGTCCCCACTTCTTCACAGCTGAAGAGGAAAATTGCTAGGGCCTCTTCTGTTGTGGTTCCCAGACTTTGACGAAGAAGGAGAAGGAAAAGGAGGAGGAGGAGGAGTTGGTTTTTATATGCCGACTTTCTCCACCACTTAAGGGAGACTCAAACCGGCTTACAATCACCTTCCCTTCCTCTCCCCATGACAGACATCTTGTGAGGTAGGTGAGGCTGAGAGAGCTCTAAGAGAACTGTGAATAGCCCAAGGTCACACAGCTGGTTTCATGTGTAGGAGTGGAGAAACCAACCCAGTTCACCAGATTAGTGGCCACCGCTCATGTGCAAGAGTGGGGAATCAAACCCGGTTCTCCAGATTAGAATCCACAGCTCCAAACCACTGCTCTTAACCACTACACCACGCAGGCTTGCCAATTGTCCCCTGATGGCAGGCAAACACTTACCCGTGCTCCACAGCCTGCCATGCTCCCTCAATGGAGTGGTGGGTTGGAATGGGAAGGGAGGGGAAACAACGTCATACAATACAGTAACATGGCACTCAATGCTCCCCCTCCGCATGCCTTACCCCAAATGCACCCTATGACAATTATGGGTGCCAACTCTGGGTTGAGAAATACCTGGAGTTTTGGGGGGTGGATCCCTGGGAGGGCAGGGTGTGGTGAGGGGAAGGTCATCATTGATATATAATGCCATGGAGTCTACCCTCCAAAGCAGCCATTTTCTCCAGGGGAAATGATCTCTGTCATCTGGAGATCGGATGTAATTCCAGGAGATCTCCAGGCCCCCCTGGAGGCTGGCAACCCTAATTGGCAATCCAGATGTCACCCACACCCTATTTATTTAAAATTTGCAGCCAGGGAGCAAAAGGTCATGAAATATGTGAAATGAGTAAAGTTGCTTCTGTATTAGGGTTGCCAACCTCCAGAAAGTAGCTGGGGATCTCCTGCTATTACAACTGATCTCCAGTTGATAGAGATCAGTTCCCCTGGAGAAAATGGCTGCTTTGGACATTGGACTCTATGGCATTGAAGCCCCTACCCAAACCCTGCTCTCCTCAGGCTCTGCCCCCAAAACCTCCCACCAGTGGCGGAGTGGGACCTGGCAACCCTATTCTGTATTATCAACTGCAAGAGCAACCTTCTCAGACAACCTGGACAGCAGCAGGAGACAGAAGGCCTGGAGCTTGGCTGGTGGGATCTGCTAATGTTATGATTGTCAGTCTCCAGATGGTGGCTGGAGATCTTCCGGAATTACAACTGCTCTCCAATTGATTCTATGGCATTAAACCCTACTGAGGTCTCGCCCCTGCCAGGCTCTATACCCAAAATCTCCAGGTATTTCCCAACCCATAGCTGGCAACCCTAGCTAAATTAAAATATTGTCGAAGGCTTTCACGGTCAGAGTTCATTGGTTCTTGTAGGTTATCCAGGCTGTGTAACCGTGGTCTTGGTATTTTCTTTCCTGACGTTTCGCCCGCAGCTGTGGCAGGCATCTTCAGAGGAGTAACACTGTGTTACTGGGTGGTGTTTTTTTGTTTTTATTTTTGCTTTTTTTGGACACCAATGAGTAGGATTTTTCTCTGTTTAGAGTCCCCTCTGTGAAGATACCATGTTTAAAATGGTTGCTATGTTCATATCACCTATGCCTCAGTATACATATGATTACATTTCAAGTTTATTATAAAAATATGTTACTTTGAAAATCTACCATGTTGGGTATTGTTCTTGAAGAAACTGCAGACTTTTCCAGAATCATCCCCAGTTCTCTATTTGGAAGCACTTTTTACATGGATTTATGTAGCCCAGGTTTTGCTGCGTTACATCTACTTCTTACTAAAGGTCTCCATTTGTATCCAATTCGTATCTTCCATCTCTAGCTACTGGACTTAGCTAGAACAAGGGGGGGAATTTAAAATCAGATTGCCTCTAACCACAGTACCACACTGTTCTTGGCAGCAAGTGGGAAACATCTTGTTGATCTGGGAGAGAATAAAGAGAATTTCCATTCTTGCTGTTCTTGGCACCAAAGAAGAGGGTGGAGGCAGCAATCTTCTGTTGATTTAGGAAGCCAAATTTTTAACTCTCAAGACTTTTAATGCAATATTTGTACCTTCCTTAGGCTGAAAAGAAAGGATTACAAAATGTGTTTGTCTGAAGCGATTCTGTTCATTTCAAGATACAGACTCTATTTCCTTTGAAACAGGTTCCGGTACTTACTGCACTGCCGTATTTTCCTGCTAACATTCATTCTTACTGAATGGTGGGTTGTTGTTGTTGTTTTAAAAAATGTATCTTAGAAACATTAAAACTGAAAAAGTGTTATTAGAAATGTGCCTTTAAAAAAACCAGCCACATTTAATATGCATGTGGAAAATTGCCAAGTTTAAATATTTTTAACTTCAAAGCTAATGGCCCAATTTAATGAAATTTATGTGTATGTGTGTGTTCGTTTTTTAAAAAAAAAATCCATGTAGAACACAAGGTAGAAGTGAAACACTTACTTTTAGCCACTTTTGAATTAGAAAAGTATCAAGAGGTTACCAAATAGAAGAAGAGTTGGGTTTTTATATGCTGACTTCCTCTACCACTTAAGGGAGACTCAAACTGGCTTACAATCACCTTCCCTCCCCACAACAGACACCTTGTGAGGTAGGTGAGGCTGAGAGAGTGTGACTAGCCCAAGGTCACCCAGCTGGCTTCGTGTGCAGGAGTGGGGAAACAAATCTAGTTCACCAGATTAGCCTCTGCTGCTCATGTGAAACAGTGGGGAATCAAACCTGGTTCTCCAGATCTGACTCCACCGCTCCAGCCCACAGCTCTTAACCACTACACCACACTAGTAGTGGATTTGGTATGAACAGACCAAAGGAGGTATTTCTTCACTCAAGAAGTAACAGGTTTATAAAATTCACTGAATGAGGAATAAGGACTGAATGAGGAAACTGACTGGAGTTTCGGTTAAATAACATGTACGTATGGTTGTGGTCCGATAAGGTATCTTTTGTATTTCTGCAGTGTTGATGAAAAGTCCTCAGACTGAGATATTTCATCCAACTCCCCCCCCCTCAACCCCTCACCCCTGCTTGTCAACTTCCAGGTGCTGGCTGGAGATCTCCCAGCTGATTACAGCTGATCTCCTGGTGATAGAGATGGTGATAGAAATGGTCGCTTTGGCAATTGGACTCTATGGCATTGAAGTTCCTCCCCTCTCAAAATCCCACCCTCCTCAAACTCCACTCCCAAAATCTCCAAAATCTCCAGGTATTTCCCAACCCTGGAGCTAGCAACCCTAATTACATCACCTATTCTCTATCTCTGTTGGAAGTTGTGCAGTTGTGTTGGAAGTTGTGCAACAGCAGGAGTTTATGCGCAAACTTTGAGTTAATGAGAACAACTTTTTTGGGTAGACTATTGTACAGCTGATTAGGGCTGTTGAAAAAAAAATTGGGGAGAATTCGGATTTGGCAAAATTCGGCCCGTTTTGATTCAGGAAATGCCGAAGTCCGAACTCCCCCGATGCGGATCCGGGGAATTCGGCCGAATTCCCGAATCAATTCGGCCAAATAAAGGCAGGGAAGGGGGGCGGTGGGGGTTTAAACTGCTCCGCGCTGCCTGCCCAGGCAGCGCAGAGCAGTTTAACCTCCGCCCCCCATTCCTGGTCCCGACTCTCAGCTGTTGGGATGGGGGGGGGGGAAGTGCTCCACGCTGCCTGAGCAGGCAGTGCAGAGCAGTTTAAAGACCCACAGCCCCCCCTTCCCGGAAGTCCCGGGAAGGGGGCGGTGGGTCTTTAAACTGCTCTGCGCTGCCTGCCCAGGGAGCACTTCCCCCCCTTCCTGGTCTGATGCTCAGCTGTTGGGCGGGGGGCGGGGACCCGCCCAACAACTGAGCTGGGGGGGGGAAGTGCTCTGCGCTGCCTGGGTTATAGATCAAATCAAGCCTGAACTGACCCTAAAAGCTAAAATGACTAAACTGAGGCTATCGTATTTTCGTTACATTATGAGAAGACGAGAGTTACTGGAAAAGACAATCATGCTAGGAAAAGTTGAGGGCAGCAGGAAAAGAGGAAGACCTGACAAGAGATGGATTGACTCAGTAAAGGAGGCCACAGCCCTCACTTTGCAAGATCTGAGTAAGGCTGTAAAAGATAGGACATTTTGGAGGACATTGATTCACACACACAAACAAATGCAGAGAAATAAAACAAGGTCTTCCTTTTTCAAAATGACTCTTAGGGAAGTCAAAATAGCAACTGCCACTATTGCTAGGCACTTACCACACACGCTCATTGTACAGTTATGCATGCGGGCATACCCAATAAAAATTCCGTAAATGTAGCAAGGTTTACATTTGCATTGGGTTAATGCCATCTTTAAAAATTCTGTTTTGGCACAGCATGGCTGCATCACGTCTATTTATGTGATTGATGGAAACTCCAAGATGAGTTCAGGTCTGATTTTACTTCCATCTATATACGGAGCCCCAATAATGAACTGTGGGTAGCAACCTTCAATTAAAAAAAAAAAATGGTTTCTGACACAACAAAGTTTTCAATTTGGTTATAACCCTATTACTACAATTCATTTTCTTCTATTGTTTTTCTATTCCTAGGTTTCACATGCAACCTGCATTGACTGTTACAAAGATTATGTTATTTATTGATTGTTGGCGGGTGCCTACACTGTATTGTGCTAAGATTGCCAACCTCCAGGTACTAGCTGGAGATCTCCTGCTATTACCACTGATCTCCAGCCGACAGAGATCAGTTCACCTGGAGAAAATGGCCGCTGGGGCCATTGGACTCTATGGCAACCATGTCCTCCCTCAACCTCCTCTTCCCCAGACTAAACATTCCCAGGTCCCTCAGCCTTTCCTCGTAGGGCTCGGTCTCCAGGCCCCTGATCATCCTCCTCGCTCTCCTCTGCACCCGCTCGATTCTGTCAACATCCCTTTTGAAGTGAGGCCTCCAAAACTGCACACAATACTCCAGGTGTAGCCTGACCAATGCAGTGTACAGCGGGCCTGATTAATGGACTGTGCTTTGGACTTCTCATGGCCCCAGCTTTTTCTGCTACACTAGCATTTTCTTATTGCAGTTTCCTTACTGGGAACTCTGTAGTAATGCTTAAAGTGATGAAATAAAGGTGGCGGCTGTCCACAGAATTTCCCCTCACAAGTTTTTACCTACTCCAGTAGTTCTCATCATATGTCAAACATTGAATGCACCCCCTCCCATCACCTGAGCTTTTCCAGGCGGTCTTTGCAAATGCAATTGCACATTCTGCTAAGGACAGCTAAAGAAGTTAGAATTATTCCCAATAAACACTTCTTGAAGCTACACTAGTGCATTTTTTTAACAAAAATAATAATAATGAAACAAGGGAGTACTATGTAAAGCCAATTAAAGTAACGCAGGCAGCAATCCAATGCAAGCCTTGTTAGTGTGATGTTTTACAACTCACAGATGTCAATCCATCAGCATAGTTTTCCAGAAGAAAGGCATATTTAGCATTTTAAGTGTTTTAAAGTGGGGCTGGTCTGGCTAAATGGATAACACAGGTGGGTTTCCCTGGAGACCGGATGCCTGTACAAATGCACATTATCTTTGTACTTTTGAATTAGGAGAAATGGGTGGAAGTAGTAAGAAAGGCAAGTGAAAGTACTGTATGTCTGTGTACCAGGGTTGCCAACCTCCAGGTACTTAGTACAGGAGCGAAATTACTATCAAACAAAGTGCAAAACTTTATAACAAGCTACGTGCAATGACATACAATGTAGGACGATATATACAAAAAGACCTACAACAATAATATACAATTATACATATTCTCAATTGTCCCAAGGTTGAGTACAAAGAATCTTCTTATGTAGATAATAATCATGCATTTTGCACTTTGATAGTAATTTCGCTCCTGTACTAATTTCCAAATCTCTTGATATATGTACAGTGGTGTCTAATTTTCTCCCCCAACCTCCAGGTACTAGCTGGAGATCTGCTTTTACAGCTGATCTCCAGCCAACAGAGATCAGTTCCCCTGGAGAAAATGGCCGCTTTGGCATCTGGACTCTATGGCATTGAAGTCCCTCCTCAAACCCTGCCCTCCTCAGGCTCCACCCCAAAAACCTCCCACCCGTGGCGAAGGGGGACCTGGCAAACCTACTATCTACACAGTAAATTTCACCCCACCCTTCCTTTCACATCACCTACCTGCCTAGTCCCTTTAACTGGAGATGCTGGGGATTGAACCTGGGACCTTCTGCATGCAAAGCAGATGCTCTACCACTGAGCCACAGCCCCTCCAACCTGATTTCACAACCTGATTTTGAAAAAGAAATGTCAAAATACCTGGAAACTTTGCAATTAGCCACAGCATTCATACAGGAAACTCATCAGGTATTTGATAAATAGAAATGCATTTTTTCCCTCTTTCTCTCGGTCTCTCTTTCCTACACATACAACAAAACTTAACGCAAACTCTCTAAGCTAGCATTATAAACCGAGAACACACTTTTCTCCCCCCATAAAGGGAAAAAAATGGAATTCTGGCAGATAATTGCCAATACACACCTGTCAGTTATGATTTAGAAGCACCACTGTTTTCACTTCTCGCAGAATGTTGCAACTTTACCAACCTGCAAAAAAAACCTAGCTGAAGAGTTCTCTACAAACACCATCTGCTGTCTCTCAAAAAATAGTATAATATTTGGGAAGAACAAAAATGCACTCCCCCCCCCACTGCACAATCATACTTCTAGTGGCATAGCATTACACTCTTCACAATGAGAACAGCTTACAGACAGAAACATATGGTCAAATAAACTTCCCCTCGCTCCATGCTTAGCAAGAACACCTTTAAATAAGACAAGCAATAGGCGGTGGAAATATGCTTGACTCCCCATGAAAATTGCTAATACAAATGTGAGCTGTTGGGTTTTTTTTATTATTATTATCCTCCAAGAGGAAATCCCATACCTCGGTAATTATATTATGTCGAAAACCTAGTTAGAGGTTTTCCAAACTAATCCTTTTTCAAACCACTAACTTATCCAGCAGGGGTTTAAACGGTTTGTCTTTTGAACGGATGTCGTGCAAAGTGACTCCGGAAAAAGGGGACAGCAAAATGCAACCTGACAGAGAGCTAGAATTTCACTTCTGTCCTTGTTTGTATTTTTTTTAAAAAAAATCAGGATTAAAAGGTGCTGTGGCCTGCCTGAGTCTTACACAGGTGGGAATCAAAATAATTAGGGCAGTGATCCCCAACATGGTACCAATTTTCTTCTTTGTGCCCACTTCCTTCTTTCCTAAATAACGTCTTTTCTAAAGCAAACAGACAATTCTGGCTTTGCTCCACCACTTGAGAGTAGAAGGAGCTTCCAAAAAAGAAAATCCCTAGGAGTAAGCTTGCCAACCTCCAGTTAGGGCCCGGAAATCTCTCATAATTACAACTGATCTCCAGACTACAGAGGTCAGTAGTCTGGTGAAAATTAGGGTTGCCAACCTCCGGGTAGTAGCTGGATATCTCCTGCTATTAGAAGTGATCTCCAGACAATAGAGATCAGTTCACCTGGAGAATATGGCAGCTTTGGCAATTGGACTTTATGGCATTGAAGTCCCTCCCCAAACCCCACCCTCCTCAGTTTCCCCCCAGAAACCTCCCGCCAGTAGCAAAGAGGGACCTGGCAACCCTAGGTGAAAATGGATGCATTGGAGGGTGGATTCTAAGGCATTTTACTCTGCTGAGTAAACCCTGCTGTCCCCAAACCCTGCTGCCCCAGGCTCCACCCCAAAATCTAAAGGAATTTCCCAATCCAGAGCTGGCAGACCTAGCAGAGAGTAGAGAGCATAATCTTTGTCTTTGCAAGGAGCACCTGTTTGGAAACAGCTGCCTCCATCAAAGAAGGATGCTTGGCTTGGAACGGCCTAACCATTTTGGCACCTTTTAATGTTTTGTTGTTGGACCTAGTCACCATAGCAGCCACCCATGACAGCAATTTTGTTGTGGTGCTCACTACCTCTTCCCAAAAGTCCAAAAGAGAGTACAGGCTCAACAAGACTCCTGGAGGAGGAAGAGGAGGAAAAGAAGGAGAAGGAGAAGAGTTGGTTTTATACCCCGATTTCCCCATCCTTAAGGAGACTCAAATTAGCTTGCAATCTCCTTCCCTTCCTCTCCCCACAACAGACACCTTGTGAAGTAGGTGGGGCTGAGAGAGTTCGGAGAGAACTCTGATTAGCCCAAGATCACCCAACAGGCTTCATGTGTAGGAGTGCAGAAACCATCCCAGTTCACCAGGTTTGAACCTTGGAATCTAGTAAACACATAATACATGACACCCCAATCATTAGTAAAATCTGACATGGACATTTCTACATTCTGAATGCTAGGGACCCAAAAAAGCTTACTAGGTTGGGCATAGGGTTGTCAGGTTCCCCTGGCCACCAGCAGGAGATGGAGGGGTAGGGTTGCCAGGTCCTGGAGGATGACATCCCTAATCAGGCAGAGGGGCACATCTAGCAGGAGGCAGAAATACAAAACTAAGTTTGTTTGTGTGTGTATGTGTGTATATATATATATAGAGAGAGATTAGACAAATAAAAAGAGACTGGCCCAAGGTCAACCAGTGAGTTTCATGCCAGAGCAGACACTGGAAACCATCTCTCTACAGACCTAGTACATCATCATAACCAGTACTGGCCAAAGGTCTATTAGTGAGTTTCATGGCACAGTGGACATCTAAACCTACTCTCTTCAATGCCAGTACAACACTATAGCCACTACACTACATTGCTCTCTACCAGTGATATCCTGCTCTGGTCTTGAAACCAGGAATGGTTCTTTCTTCATTGTTGTCTTCTCCCACTTCCAATAAGTAACAGATGTGACTAATGGAATGGAAGCTACAGAAGATCATCCGAGTCTTCATGCACAATGACCACATACAATTATGTCATACAAGTCATGATGTATACCTATTCTCTCCAGGATCAGAGGAACAGGTGTTGTGGACCGCAGGCAGGACAATGCTGCTGCAGTTGTCTTCTTTGTGGGCTTCGTAGAGGCACCTGGTTGGCCGACTGTGAACAGACTGGACTTGATGGGACTCGGTCTGATCCAGCATGGCTTTTCTTATGTTCTTATGTTCTTAGAACCTAGGGTCTCAGTTTGGACCTAATCCAGAATCTGGAGTAATCTGTTAGCATTGGCGCATTTCTCAAGCAGGTTTAGCACAGTCCATCCTTATTCTTTCAGAATTCATCCTTCTTTTCAGCTTATATTTTGTCATACTGTACCTAGTAGCCTTTGTTCGATGCATCTGAAAAGTCATTCTCTTTGCTCTTTTGGCTCTCTTGTGCATAATGTTCCTGTACAAACGACCCTCTCCAATCACGACTTCCTGATCTTAAGCTCTCTGAGCACAAAAATTTCAGCATCACTTAGCAATCTGGGATGACCCAAGCACATTTCATTTATCGCGATGCCCTTTTCTTTCTGTTTTACTGTGGTTGCTTAAAAAAAACACCAATCCTCTCCAGAGTGAAAGCGGGGAGTTCATACGACACCTAACAGCTTATCTGGCTTCACCTTTCAACTTGATTTCTGCTCGGCTTGTCAAACTTATATGTCAAAAAGAGGCCTTGCGATTCCTATTCAGAGTTCTTTCATTTCCTCCTAATGCTGCTTGCATTTCCATCGTGTCAAAGCCGTTTCTAAGAGTCTGCCAAAGAAATATAAAAATGGATATGGCGGAAAACAGAAGAACATCCCTGTAACATACTTGCTGCAGTGCTGAGAAAACTGCCTGAAGGTTAGGGTTGCCAGGTCCCTCTTTGCCAACTCTTTGGGAGGTTTTTGGGGCAGAGCCTGAGAAGGGCGAGGTTTGGGGAGGGACCAGAGGCGGATCTACTGTGAAACTAATGAAGCTTAAGCTTCAGGGCCCCTAATCCCGGAGGGGCCCCCTGAAGCAACTTTTTTTTAATTAGTATATTTCTCAACAAAATCAAACGAGTTTTTTTAGTGATAGAATCATAAGCCAACGGGTTGAAGTACTTAATATTGACTTTAGAATATGATCTAATAGCCATTTCATATGGCCTCAAAATGTCCTTGTAATTGGTCAAATTTCAAAATTTTCTTGGGGGCTTGCAGCGCTCGAACCCCCAGCTGTAAGGGCTCACTGAGCTCGCCAGAATCTATTCATAGCCTACATTTTGGCAGCTGGATCCTCAGATCCTTCGTTGGTGCATGGCTTAATAGTTCTATAGCTCAGCCCTTAGTCTAGAGCCAATCGGAACCATAAAAAGATATCTGAATTCTCAATTTAGGCTGCACTCGTCTTGCTTGTGCATTTTAACACCAAACATAAGATTTTCACCTCTTTATTCTAACGAGCCCCCTCTGATGACCTTCTACCTCCCTATTATTATTATTATTTATTTATTTATTAGTTAAATTTATAGCCCACTCTTATTCCTGGTCAAAGCCAGGCTCAGGGCAGCTGTCATGATTCTAGGCCTCGAGTGCAGCCTACAGGCCCCTAGGGAGGCCTATATTAAAGTAGTTACCAAGCCTACATCTCCTAGGTACCCTCTGGGTCTTGTGATTGGTGGAAGAGGATTTGGAGGGAAGGCTAGGGCCAATCAGGGGTAAGGGAGTGGTGCCTAGGGAGAAGGAATAAAATGCCTTGCCTGAAAAGGGAGGTGGTTCACTCCTAGGGAGCAGGGCTGGGGTGCGGCTGCTGCAGACGGAGGGATCCCTCCTCCAGGAAGGGGTGAATTAGCCTGAGGCCTAGTGCCAGGAGACACGTAGGGACAGTAAAGACAGACGGGTTAGGGTTTTTATTTGTTTGATTGCTTGCCTTTCCTGGTTTTGTCATCCTATTGTGGCTTGAATTATCATTATTATTAGGCCTCTTTAGTAAACTGTTTGTTACTCTGCCTGGTTCCTCGTGCCTCATTTGGTCACCTAGAAAGTATACCTTGTTGGGAGAAGCAGCAGCCAGGGGCAGGGAGGGTGCTCTGGGTCCTCCTGTGTTTAGGCCCACACCAGAGTGGTGGCAGCTGCTAAAGATCCCCATTCCTCTCCCTTACCTGACAGCAGGTAACAACAATCCCAATAGATTCATAAAACCGTTCAACACAATTAATACAGTTAACAAGATGGGAGGGAGGCTAGTAACGATGATAGCCTGTGGTTGCCCTCAATTGTAGGCCTGGTGGAATAGCTCTGTTGTGAAGGTCCCACAGGGCCCTGATGTTACTCGGAAGAGTATTCCATCAGGCTGGAGCCAGGGCTGAGAAAGCCCTGGCCCTTGCTGAGGACAACTGCGCTTTTAGTGAATGAACCAATCCTTTTTTCTGTGCATTGATGTTGGGTGGTGTGAATTTCATTCCTCCAGAAATTTTTTGTTTGTTTTTGGAAAGTTTTTTATTATATCTTTGCTAATGTTTAGTGTTAAAGATAGTCGTTAATTTTTTTTAAGAATTGTGGTGATCTGCCATAGAACAACCCCATTGAGGAAGACCTCATTGCTGGTGGGAAGGGACTCACTGTATGGCTAGGGTTGCCAGGTCTCTCTTCACCACTGGAGGGATGTTTTTGGGGTGGAGCCTGAGGAGAGTGGCGTTTGGGGAGGGACTTCATTGCCATAGAGTCCAATTGCCAAAGCAGCCATTTTCTCCAGGTGAACTGATCTCTATCAGCTGGAGATAAGCTGTAATAGCAGGAAATCTCCAACTAGTACCTCGAGGTTGGCAACCATATGTATGGCCCATTTTCAAGGACTCCACCCCACCACCCTATTCCCCACCATTTGGGCCTCAAGATCCTAGGAAGGGCAGCAAGGCCCTTTGGACCTTGTTGGATGTTGCCCTATTGTTACTGGTTGCGAAAGGGCCCCCGTCACAGTTGAAGCTTCAGTGCCCCAAAAATGTAGGTCCGCCACTGGGAGGGACTTCAGTGCCATAGTGTCCAATTGCCAAAGCGGCCATTTTCTCCAGGGGAACTGACCTCTATCAGCTGGAGATCAGTTGTAATAGCAGGGGATCTCTAGCTAGTACCTGGAGGATGGCAACACTAAATTCACTAGAAAAGATTCATAAGTTTAAGGATGTGTCACTGGCAACCAAGACCAAGTTAATTCATACCATAGTATTCCCTATCACTATGTATGGGTGTGGAAGTTGGGCAATGAAGAATGCTGACAGGAAGAAAGTTTATTCTTTTGATATGTGGTGTTGGAGGATAATTTTGCGGATATCATGGACCACAAAGCAGTGAGTTCTGGAAAAATCAACCCTGAACTTTCCCTAGAAGCTAAAATGACTAAACATTGGTCACATTATGAGAAGAGAAGACTCACTGGAAAAGACAATAATGCTAGGCAAAGTTGAAGGCAGCAGGAAAAGAGGAAGCCCCAGCATGAGATGGACTGACTCTATAAAGGAAGCCAGGGCCCTCAATCTGCTAGACCTGAGCAAGGCTCTTAACAATAGGACATTTTGGGGGACGTTAATTCATAGGGTTGCCATAAGTTGGAAACAACTTGATGGCACTTAAAACACAACAACCTAGACAAGAGACTTGGGGTAATAATCTGTAGTATTTAGGACAAAGTTGCATTCTGCTGTCTTTCAACAGTGGCTGTTACCGCACTTGTATTCCCAGCGATGTATTAAGAGTTTGAAAGCGTTATAAAAAATACTGTTCGCACTTTGTTTGGCCCCTTTATCTGTGAAGACGTCTTCCAACCATTTATAAGCCGTGGTATCCAAAAACCCTTTTAAAGCGATGCTTTTTACAACATTTTCAAACTCTTAATACATCGCTCGGAATACAAAGCGCGGTAACCCCCGTAGTCAGGTCCAATTGTCTTATCATTTCTTCTTATTTGGAGAAGTCTTTATAAGTTCATACATTCAGGCTATTTTGGCACAGTAATCTCTTTTTTTATGAAAGTTTCAATCGACCAACCCATAAGTTGGTTTGACTCACAGTGGGTTTGTTTGTTTGTTTTGTTTCATGACAGGATGAGTTATGGGCTTAAAACATGCTTCCGCATTGCCCTCAAAGCCAATACACAACAAATTTACTATATTTAAAAAGACTGTATGACTCAGACTACATTGGGCACAAGGAGAAAACAAGAGAGGTTTTGGTTTTTTGGGTTGTTGTTTTTTTTGCATTCCAACATATTTTTATGACTTACTATAATGTTATGGATTCTTTAGATACCTGCCATCACTGCCTTTAAGGACTTTTCTGTTTTTAACAGGTTGGTTGAAGTCTTTCATGTAGGTACTGCCAACCTTATACAAGGACGATTGGCCCCATCTTAGCAATCACCCACATGGCCCTGCAAGAGGAAATGATCAAACCCAAAACAAGATTTTTCCTTCTCCTCCCATCGAGGGTCTTTTAAGGCTTTTTTCTTGGTTCCATCTGGACAGATTGCCTCTGCGCTTCTTCTTTTAACAGCCTGGCGGGAATCATATCAAGGTTTCTCAAGCCAATGTTAATTCTTTCATGTTCTACGGCCATGCCTGTCCATCTGTCAGTTCCACAAGAACACAAGCCTTCCCGCTGGCTTTTCCGAACTTACCTTCTGCGCACTCCTTTACATATTGTAATCGTCCCATTTTTATCAGCGCCTCCAACTGACGTATGCTACACAGAACACAATGCCCTTGTTTTGGCCTGCTTTTGTCTGACTCTGTTCCAGTAAATGGCTAGCAGTTGTTTGGTTTTGTGATATTTAATTAAAAAGTATCCTTGAGGCTGGAACATGCTTCAAGTCAAGTGTGTGTTTCTCACTTTGTTATGCGAGTGCTGCATTCAATGACAAACTGTGGAGGCGGACCATGCGTGGTAGAGGAGAAACCTGTCTCCTTGATACATGTACATTCACTGTTGCCTGAAGATCAGTTGTAAACCCAGGAGATCTCCATCCACCACCTGTAGGTTGGCAACCCTAGTTACCATGTCATCTCAGTAAGCAGACTACAGTTCTTTATTTCCATATGTGTGCATCCCATGTTTCTTCCATGGGACTCAGAGGCAGTTGAACACACACAAAGAGAACTCAAGGCAGTTCAACACACATGAAGCTGCCTTATACTGAATCAGACCATCGGTCCATTAAAGTCAGTATTGTCTACTCACACTGGCAACAGCTCTTCAGGGTCCCAGCCACAGGTCTTTCACATCACCTACTGCCTGGTCCTTTTAACTGGAGATGCTGGGGACTGAACCTGGGACCTTTTACATGCCAAACGCTGAGCCACAGCCCCTCCACTAAATGGATATAGAGACCCCTGCCATCCCATTCAGACGCTGGCCAAATCACATGCTACTTAACTTCAGCAAAGTTGCTTTATTATATTTCTTTAAGCCATATGTTGGTACCTGTGTACGTACAAGATAAAAATAGATCACACGTGAAAGAGCCAAAGTATAGAAGGGAGGGAAAAAATCTCCAAAGCACACCTGTTAACATTTTAAATTAGAAAAGGAACAGACACCCCAGAAAATGGCACCCAACATCCCTGTTGCCATCTGACACCACATTCCATATGTTTAAACTGATCCGAATATTCTAATACGAATTTAACGCTAATAAAGGTGACTGTTTTATGCTAAATAGTACAACATCTCCAGGGGTGCCTTGGATCACTTCTCTTTATTAACAGTTCGGCTTAAAATTAAGGTATGTTGTAAATCTTTTCTGCCATATTATTGACTCAGTTTCCTGTCTTGATGTTTCTTCCCGAAATTTACTCAGAACGATGAATTTAAAAATAAAAACACTGCCAACTACCGAGGGTGCATCTAGCAATTTGTTTTAATGCATAAAGCATCAGAAGTACGATCAAATGCTTAGCTTCTTCCAAGTGGAAGGCACTTTCAAGGACAACAGATCCATTATCCATCTTCTTGATGCAAGATAAGTCTCTTTGTAAGACTGCTGTGTTTTCAAGGAACTATTCCGGTAGACAAAAGGCAATTGGGAAAAAAAGAAATTCCTTGACAGTTTGGAGTAAAATACATATTAAATTATAAAAACAGATACTAACATTTCCTTTGAAATTACATGGTGAAAAATGTCATCTGGCCTAAACCTTCCATGTGCAACTTGGCCAGAAGGCAGGTACATGCTGCTGACTATGAAAAATGGACATCTACAAACAATATTCAGACATTTTTAATAATATTTTTATTATTTTTCAAAATACCATTAACAATAATTTCAACAAACCAATGTCATCAATAGGAAAAGAAAATAACATAGTATTGTTGAAAAAATCTCCCTACTATTAAGTAAAATGTAAAAAGCTTCCCCTTCATTTTCCTCCATCTTTTCATAAACCTGAATGCTCTTTTGTATTAAAGATTCTAACCCATATATTATTTTGTCTTTAAAGTTAATTCTCTGATTCATATCAATTCAACTATAATCACAGAATATTTCCAATCATAAACAAAGAGACCTATTTCATCATCATAAACCAAACATATACAACAATTATTGATTTTGACTATTAAGTGTTATATATAGTAATATAAAAAAGAGAGAAAATGATTTAAAGTTAAGAGTAAAGTTAATATATCATATTTAACAGAATTGACTAGTAAAAATGGATTAGATCAGTAAGTAGTTTAAACTTTCCTTAGTTAGAAATCCATTTAGCAGTAAGCGCTCCATGTCTCCCAATCACCCAAAGCTTGTATTTTGTCTTTTTGATTTGTCGGAACGATGAGATTTGCCTTTTCTGCCATTTCTAACTTCTTTTATATCCAGTTTCTTTTCTCCAGGTTGTCCACCAGCTGCTCCTTTAAGAGATGATTCTTCTTCTTGATCTTATTTCTGTTCTTGAACTGAAGTAGGGCTCACTAAGTCCTTCCAGTGTTTTCTCAAAAAAAATTCAGCACCTTCCAGTGTCATGATAGTAACTGATTGCATATTGTATTGAACCTCTGCATTCTTTGCAACACCCCTCCCACCTTCTGACTGACACAGGGATCTCCATTCTAACTTGAATCTGATGAAGGGAGCTTTGACTCTCAAAAGCTTATAGCTAAAAACTCTTGTTTTTAGGTGCTACTGGACTTCAATCTAGCTCATCTACAGCAGACCAACAAGGCTGCCCTCCAGAAAACAAATGACCACTTCAGTGGGGAGCGAGCTTCTTTATGTATGCTGAGATCTATAAAATGTACCCTTCAGCAGGATAATAGTTTAAGTCAACAAGGCTGACTCAGCACTTAGGTACATACAAGAACACCAACAGACCACCAGGTGGTCGGCGAAGATGAATGTTTCTCTTAATACTCCCCATTCAACCTGAGTCACCACTCAATGATGGTATGAGGAGGAGCACTGCATCCTTCATCATTTCAATATCAAGCCCAGAAGTGGTGTAAAGTGCCATCAAGTTGCATCTAACCAATGGCTAGGGTTGCCAACTTCCAGGTACTAGTTGGAGATCTCCTGCTATTACAACTGATCTCCAGCCGGTAGAGATCAATTCACCTGGAGAAAATGCCCACTTTGGCAATTGGACTCTACTTTGGCATTGAAGTCCCTCCCCAAACCCCACCCTCCTCAGGCTCCACCTTAAAAACCTTCCACCAGTTGCCAAGAGGGACCTGGCAACCCTACTTATGGTGACCCTGCAGCGTTTCAAAGGAAGGTGATGAACAGGTGGTTTGCTGTTCCCTGGCTCTGCATAACAACCATGGACTTCTTTGGTGGTCTCCCATGAGAGCTGACAAGATCAGGCTAGCCTGGGTCATCCAGGTAAGAGCAACTATAGAGAGGATCTCTCAAAGGCATGGGTTCCTTCAGATTACAATCAATTTGATTTAAATCAATCCCCCCTGCTCAATATTCTTATAGCACTTCATGTTTTTCACACATTGTCACAATAATAATTACAACTAAGCTTGCCAGCTCCGGGTTGTGAAACACCTGGAGATTTTGGGGGTGGAGCCTGAGGAGGGCGGGGTTTGGAGAGGGGAGGGACTTCAATGCCCTAGAGTCCAATTGCCAAAACAGCCATTTTTCTCCACGGAACTGATCTCTGTCGCCTGGAGGTCAGTTGTAATAGCGGGAGATCTCCAGCTACCACCTGGAGGTTAAGCAAAAATCAAGCACAGATACCTTTAGACAAGCTGGATAAAGATAATGGTATCAGGCTCAAAATGGTATGCAAAAGTGATATATTATTTACAAGTGCAGATGTTATACAGAAATACAAAGAATATGTAGCATAAACCTACTCAAAGAAGGCAAATAATTTTTAAAGGTAAATACAATGACTTGTAAAATACTTTCAAAGGTAAGTACAATGACTTAATTTTTTCTCTTTACAGAACGAAATAATGGAGCTTCAGAACAATGTAGGCACGCCTCTGCTGGAGCGTTTTCCAGATGCTTTAAAAGCTTTTGCCATCCAAAGACAGCTTCATCAGCCGGTGGCCTCAAAATGTTGCTCCTATGATTGTCCAATAAATCAGTATGGCTTAAATACCCTTGCATTATTCCATTCTTCATCAATAAAAAACTACTTACAAAAGTTACCTTAAGAACAATAAGCTACAAAGCCAATATTAACATTGATAATAAACATACCTTCACAGAAGTCTTGTCATTAACAATATTCGTATATTCAAAGTCTTATTCTTCCATGCACCAGGATGGCTGCCAGAATAAAGCTGTGTAAGGCTTCTAAGCACAGCTGCAAGTTATAAGTTAGCTGAACTGCTTGCTAAGGATCAGAGCATCCTGAGCTTCTTAAAGCAATAGTATTCTATGGGAATATTAATGTTTAATGGTGGTTGACACATTATAAAAAGCAAGATAGATCTACCTCATTATTAAGACCATGAGGGGCATACGATTTAAATAGATGTATAAATTTCATTTCATGTCTTAATAAGATCTTCTGGATATTGTCTGTGTTGAATTGGTTGCCCCTATAGATCCAGATTACAAAAAATCAGATCATTTTCAGAATGTTTATTGGCTAGAAAATGTTCAGTTAAAGGGGCATCTAAAATTTCCCCCCTTATTCTCGATTTGTGTTTCCCTATGCGTAATGTTATGGGTCTCATCGTGCTTCCTACATAGAGCTTACCACACCCACATGTTACGCAATAAACCACCCTACTAGTAGAACAGTTAGAAAAATGTTTTATCTTGAAGGTAAAATCTGAGTCCACAGAATGAAATTCTTAAGGTAACTTAAGAACGCTCCAGCAGAGGCGTGCCTACGTCGTTCTGAAGCTCCATTATTTCGTTCTGTAAAGAGAAAAAATTAAGTCATTGTACTTACCTTTGAAAATTATTTGCCTTCTTTGAGTAGCTTTATGCTACATATTCTTTGTATTTCTGTATAACATCTGCACTTGTAAATAATATATCACTTTTGCATACCATTTTGAGCTTGATACCATTATCTTTATCCAACCACCTGGAGGTTGGCAACCCTAATTACAACAGCCCTCTAAGAGGGGCCATATTGAAGATGGGGGACTAAGGCTGACCGAAAGGGATTTCCTAGTGAGCTTTTATGGCAGGCCCAAGCTAACCCCTTCTTGTCAGATCTCAGAAGGTAACCACAGTCAGTCCTGGTTAGTGTTTGGATAGGAGGCCACCAAGGAAGTTCAGGGTTGCTATGCAGAGGCAGGCAATGTGAAACCACCTCTGAATGACTCTTGCCTTGAAAACACCACAGGGTTGCCATAAGTCGGCTGCAACTTGACAGCACTTTCCACCGCATTCAGGTGCAGCATCACAAAATATGATAGAAGAATAAGAGTTGGTTTTTATATGCTGACTTTCTCTACCGCTTAAGGAAGAATCAAACCGGCTTACAATCACTTTCCCTTCCCTTCCCCACGAAAGACACCCTGTGAGGTAGGTGGGACTGAGAGAGCTCTAAGAGAGCTGTGACTAGCCCAAGGTCACCCAGCTGGCTTCATGTGTAGGAGTGGGGAAACCAACCCGGTTCACCACATTAGTGCCTGCTGCTCACGTGGAGGAGTGGGGAATCAAACCCGGTTCTCCAGATCAGACTCCACCACTCCAAACCACCACTCTTAACCACTACACCACACTTGCTCTCAATGTTTTTATATCTGTTTCTTTAATGTTTATTCATTTGCTTTTACATCAGTGGTTCCCAACCTTTTTTTGACCAGGGACCACTAGGACCTTTTTGTTCGGTGCAGGGACCCCAAGGTTCAAAATAAAAATTCAGAGAATTTGAAAATAAACTTTAATCATAACTGTTAGTTAAACATTAAACTTAGAATAATATTTGAATATATATATTTTTATAATAGAGAACTTTTAATTGAAAATATTAATTTATTATGGGTTTATAACTTTGTTTCATGGACCTTAATTTAGTTCTCGCGGACCCCTGGGGGTCCATGGACCCCTGGTTGGGAACCAGTGTTTTACATTGTTGTTACCAGTCCTTGGGTCCTGAGATGCTCAGAAGAAAGTTGGGCATACAGATATTTAAAATAAAATAAATATTACAGTGGAGTTTCTGGTTTAAATGCAGTTGCCAATGAACAAGATGATGTTGCAGTGAGCCCCCCAAAAGGGCCTCCCCAAAAAGCATTTTAAGACCAAGCTGTCCGTCACAAAGAAACCAATGTGACCGAACAGTGGGCTATCAGTAAATAAATACATCAGATTCAAATACAACCTGAATGCTCCGCTAGTATGGAGATCATCACAATCTTTTAGCCAGGTGCCTCAGGCACTTCTGAAGGCAATAATTGCCATTGGTGATAACCTATTAACAGCGGCCTCCAGCAATAAATCATAATAGCTGCTTTAACCAGCAAGTATATCTGAGCCCTGGAAAAGGGGGTTGCAGGCATCTATTGCTGTGAGCAGGCAGCCCAAAGATGGCTCTTTTTTCCTTTCCCTCTCCTCTTGTGGGGCATGGGGGAATGGGCAGTCAGGGCTGCCGCCTGTTGCCCGTCGGCTAAGACTGTCCCTGCTGCTGAGCAATGTGCAGGGACAACATGTCTGTAGGGGAAGAGGGAAACCAGACATTCCATTGAGAACATGCATGCGCAAAATGCTTCTGACTGCCCGGCCTTGTTTGAATATGTAAAGAGAATCACAGTTGGAAGGGATCACCAGGGTCATCTAGTCCAACCCCCTGCACAACGCAGGAAATTCACAACTACTTCCCCCACCACCACCACCACCAGTGATCCCTACTCCATGCTCAGAAGATGGCCAAGGTGACCTCCATCTCATGATCTGCCTAAGGTCAAAGAATCCCTTTGATGGACCAAGGGTCAGATTCAGTATAAGGCAGCTTCATGTATGTGTTCATGGGGAGCATCATGGTGGCCGGCAGTGCCTAGCCAGTCTTCCTCATATTATTCCGAATGAAAACAAAATTTAAAGTGAAATCTTCAATTTGATACATTACCTATTCTCCATTAATTGCACATACATTTAAAACTACATCCCTACCTACCCTACTGAAAACAAATAATTAAATACCTTTCTGGAGGTTAAAAAATGAAGCAAAAATTAATGTGACAGTCTCACCAATCATAATAATGTGCAATCTTTGCAGATTGCCAGCAACACTGCAACATTTTAATGAATTCAGAACAGCGTTTAAGATCCAGTGGGAAAAAAATAAGGAAATCATGCCAAGTTAGAAATAATGTGCCTTTGTGTGGGATGAATCACCATTTATTTGCTTTATGCAGATAAAAAAAAACTGTCAGGACAATTAATTTCCAATGGTATCCGAATCTAATATAACGTGCAATGGTGAGAACCAGACAACCAGGTTGCTGAGCCTGTGTAATTGGCAGACAACATCTAGCAGTAAATCCAGCTCTGATACACAAAACATAAAAAATTATGGTTACAATCCAGCCAAAATTCAGTGCCACTAAGGCTTCAACTTCCATTAAAAGGTGGAGTTTTGAGTAAACCCACACAGGGTTAGACTGCTTGTTATGTCTTTTGCTGCCTTCCAGATCAGTGGTCTTCAACCCAGGCAGATTGTGGATCCTTTCCTGCTGGATTGGGAGCACCTACAAAGCAGCCATTTTAGCAAGAGTTTCATGTCTCCTGCCTGTTGGGAAGAGCAACTGAGCAGCAAGTTGAAGAAACTCCGCTGCAGAGAGAATTTCTCCATAGCTCTGATAAAAGGTAAAGGCAGTCCCCTGTGCAAGCACCGGGTCATTCCTGACCCATGGGGTGACGTCACATCCCGATGTTTACTAGGCAGACCATGTTTATGAGGTGGTTTGCCAGAGCCTTCCCCAGTCGTCTTCCCTTTACCCCCAGCAAGCTGGGTACTCCTTTTACCGACCTCGGAAGGATGGAAGGCTGAGTCAACCTTGAGTCGGCTACTGGAAACCAACTTCCATCGGGATCGAACTCAAGTCGTGAGCAGCTTGGACTGCAGTACTGCAGCTCACCACTCTGCGTCATGGGGCTCCTTAGCTCTGACCCATGACTTATTCTTGACTATGATATGGCTCCCAGTATTTGGTATGTGTTTCCCACCTTCCCCACTTTTGGCTATCTCTCCATGGCCCTGGCTTTGAAACTGGTGAGGTCATAGGTCAGGGTCCCCCTCTTCCTGTCACATGACCCTGATATCCCCTGGCAGCTTAAACAATAATTGCAGGGCAGCCATATCCACACGGGGCACCAGTTATCCATAACAAGCTGCCATGTGGTAAAGCTGGCATGGATATATTAAAGGGTGAAGTAAGGTTGGTGTCACCCTGACCTGGATGGCCCAGGCTAGCCTGATCTCGTCAGATTTCAGAAGCTAAGCAGGGTCGGCCCTGGTTAGTCTTTGGATGGGAGACCACCAAGGAATACCAGGGTTGCTGTGCAGAGGAAGGCACTGGCAAACCATCTCTGTTAGTCTCTTGCCATGAAATCCCAAAAAGGGGTCGCCATAAGTCGGCTGAGACTTGAAGGCACTTCACACACACACACAAGGTTGGCGTCACCACATGGCCAGTCATTAGAGAAGACCGGGATGCAACTGCTACACCCAGGGATCACAAACAGCCACCTGGTAACAATATGTCACCAGAAGCAGGCTGTTGCCTATACCCCCACCACAATAAATTATGTTGTATTTTATGACACAATCGTCATACAGATCTTTGTTGGTGTTCTACTAGTATACCTGTCAAGGCTTCCTCCAAACTACCGGTAGCTTGACAAGGGTGCTGGGAATTTTGTTAGGTCTCTAGCACCCAGGATTCCTGGAGACAGGGAGATCCGTTAACTGGAAATGCCGGGGATTGAACCTGGGACCTTCTGCATGCCAAGCAGATGCTCTGCCACTGAGCCACGCTTCCTCCCCAAACATGGATTGGACTGCTCCGATTCTCCCTTCACACACAATCTGAGTGCTTTCAAACTAGACTTTTTTGCCTTAGTTTGGATATCCAGGTGCAGCGTTCTTCCCACCCCCCACCCATTTTTCCCCCCAGTGGCATCCCATAACTGGTCCTGACTCTCAAAAGAATTCACAGTCTGAACCAGTCTGAACCCCCCCCCAAAAAAAAAAAGGGCAGGGGAGGAGCAGGAATCTTAGTGATATCAAGGCATCAAAAGAAATTGAAAAGCCACGTTTCCTGCCAACTATCCAATCCAAAGGGCATCAACCACATTGAAGGCAAAGGCCCCCATGTCCCCACCACCAGGCTCCCGAAGGATCGTAGCCACAGGAGCCACATGGCCAACTAGGGTTGCCAGCTCTGGGTTGAGAAATACCTGGAGATTTTGGGGGCGGAGGCTGAGGAAGGCGGGGTTTGGGGAGGGACTTCAATGCCCTAGAGTCCAATTGCCAAGGTGGCCATTTCTCCAGGGGAACTGATCTCTATTGGCTGGAGATCAGTTGTAATTAGGGTTGCCAGGCCCCTCTTCCCCACCGGCGGGAGGTTTTTGGGGTGGAGCCTGTAGAGGCCGGGTTTGGGGGGGGAAGGGACTTCAGTGCCATAGAGTCCAATGGCCAAGGTGGCCATTTTTTTCCCCAGGGGAACTGATCCCTATCGGCTGGAGATCGGTTGTAATAGCAGGAGAGTCTCCAGTGTAGCGGTAAACAGGGGTTGGTGGGGGAAATAGAGACCCGAAGCGTTATTTCAAGAAAACAGTTTATTCTGGCAGCTGCGACCCAGAGGCCCTAATGGGCAGAAAGAGTCCCGATTGTATTGAGGAAAGGATATTTATCCAAATTCAAGTTATGACGGTACTTCAACATTCTGTACATATCTGATTATATTACAGACAGAAAGGCGACTCGGTACAGCTGCAGTTTCATCCAGTTTCTCCTATCATTGTTCATAGTTCACTCTGACACTCCATGACTCTTAACCCACTGACTTAAAGCACACAGCGAGCAAGCCTGTATCTTGGTGGACCTTCCTCCCCCCAGCTTCCCTAGCAGTCTGGATGCCAATTATTACCGGGAGATCTTTTGGGCCACTGTTCCACCAGCTACCCCCGGGAGGTTGGCAACCCTACGGCCAACAAGGAAGTTCAACCGGGTGCAGACCAATCGGGCTTCAGCGGATCGGGCTCTGCGTCTTTTCGGCGTGGGTTGGGAGGGGAGAGAAACCGGGAAGGGCGGGTCTTGGCCCCCCTTTTGCGCCTCTCGGAGACGCGGCATCCTGGCACAGGTGACTCTCCCTGCCCCGCTCCAGGTAACTCCCCCCCCCCCCACGAGCTGGTCTTCCCCGCCGCTCCTGCTTTTCGTTTGGACCAGTCGGGCCAGCCCATTTCAGTCACTCTAGGGGGGGGGGGACGCCGCCCGGCTTCCCAGAGACTCGCAGCTGCGCGCGCCCTCCCGCCCGGGAGTTTGCAAACTTTCCTTCCGCCACCCCCAAGCGGCGTCTCCATTTACCTTGGAGTAGAGGCGGTCGGGGCGTTGGGCACCGGCCCGGCGCTCTCCTTGGGGGGTTTTCAGCAGCTGTAAAGCGGAGAGAAGCGCGTTCCTGCTCTCTCTCTCTCTCTCCCCCCCCCCCCCGGAGGTCCTGCGCTTATTGCAAAGGGATCAACTGCCCAGTTCGGCATTAGCCGCCCAGCAACAAAAAGTGGGGTGGGGCAGCGAGCAACTGGGCGGGATGGCAACGCGGTTGCCCGCAGAGGGCAGGAGCTGAAGAGTCGCAGCAGAGGGGAAGGGGAAAGGGCGGAGGAGAAAGATCGGAGAGGGGAAAGCCGGAGGAAAACTTTAAGGCCATTTAGGCGGGGGCGATTGTGATGCTCTGCTCAAAGCTCCTTTTTCAAATCCCACCTTGAAAATGGCTATTCACGGTCCCCGTGCGGGAGGAGCAAGTCAAACAAAATTCCACCACCCCCACCCGCACTCGCCTGCTTCTTCTTTTGCATAACTATTAGCAATCCTCATTTGCATAGCTAAGCCGCAGGTGTAATTATTCATGCTTCCTTTAGTGGATGCTTCCGGGCGGGGCGGAGCAAATACAAAAGGTCGCGTTAAAGGGGCTCTTAAGAAATGCGAAGCAGGTATGCGCCGGGTTCAGCATGAAGAAATAATAATAATAATAAAAAAATGCGGGTCGCTTCAGCCTGCAACGCGCTGCTAATTACCAAGCATAAGCAGCCTAAATGTTTTCCTCGGTCCTTGTCAGTTTGACCTGATTTTTTTTTCCCAGTGGGGTTTACTTCCCAGTATTTTAGCGTAGGGGAGGAAGGCAGCATGGTGAGAAGAAGAGTTGGTTTTGATATGCCGATTTTATCTCCCTTTTTAAAGAGAATCAAACCAGCTTAACCTGATCTGGTCAGATCTCAGAAGCTAAGCAGGGTCAGCCCTGGATAGGGTTGCCAACCTCCAGGTACTAAATGGAGATCTCCTGCTATTGCAACTGATCTCCAGCTGATAAAGATCAGTTCACCTGGAGAAAATGGCTGCTTTGGCCATTGGACTCTATGGCATTGAAGTCCCTCCCCTCTGCAAACCCCACCCTCCTCAGGCTCCACTCCAAAAATATACAGGTATTTCTCAACCCAGAGCTGGCAACCCTAGCCCTGGTTAGTATTTGGATGAGAGACCACCGAGGAATACCAGGATTGCTGTGCAGAGGAAAGCACTGGCAAACCACCTCTGTTAGTCTCTTGCCATGAAAATCCCATAAGGGGTCGCCATGGGTCGGCTGCAACTTGACAGCATTTTACATATATACACACACACACATTGTAGCCTAGAAGATCCTCCAGACCAATTTGACTGGATGTCAAAAGGGATCCAGTTCTGAGTAAACATGTTTAATTTACTCTAACAGACTTGCATAGCCAATTTAGCAGACTCTCCTAACCAATGTTTCTGGAGTTCAATAGTATCTCATTCTGAATTACTGTGATTAGCTCTCTAATCTAACAAGGCCTCTTAACATTTGTATTTGATTTCAATGGGATCTACTTCTTAGTAAACATCAGCACTGTAGGCTTAATAGACCTATATAGACAATTTTAGTTGATCTGAGTGTGATTTACCTCTGTGTTAACATGATTAATGACATAATCTAGCATATTCTCACCAATTTAATGTCAATGTGAGCTGACATTGTAAGCTAACAGACCCGCAAATGGCAAAGGGAAACCCATATAACACCCTGCCAGTTCTTATGCCCGGGTACAAGCCTTCTGCCTTCCACTACTCTGTCATAGTCTATTTCACACTAATGTAAAGGTGTCACTGTGAGGGGAAAATTTCCTATATTGGGGTCCCTAACTTTTTTGAGTCTGTGGACACCATTGAAATTTTAACACAGGGTGGAGCCAACCACAAAGTACAAGGTAGCAAGGTCATGCATAACTTTAATAGTAGTAGTAGTAGAATAAGAAGAGTTGGTTTTTATATGCCGACTTTCTCTACCACTTAAGGAAGAATCAACCCGGCTTACAATCACCTTCCCTTCCCCTCCCTACAACAGACACCCTGTGAAGTAGGTGGGGCTGAGAGAGTGACTGGCCCAAGGTCACCCAGCTGGCTTCATGTGGAGGAGTGGGGAAACAAATCCAGTTCACCAGATTAGCATCCATCGCTCATGTGGAGGAGTGGGGGAATCAAACCCGGTTCTCCAGATCAGAGTCCACCTCTCCAAACCACTGCTCTTAACCACTACACCACACTGGTCTTCTACATTTCAGCCAGAAGCCATGTTTAACAGTATGCCTTTTAAATGAATGTATACATTTTTTGCATACGCACAGTTTACCTTTACTCGTGCATTAAACATCCTAGTGCTGCTGCCAAAGCCATTGTTTAAAAACATCGCACAGCCAATCAAAAGCTCTACTAGGCAAAAGCCTCACCTGGCCCTTCCCACTTTCTAAAAACACTTGGGTGTCAGGAAAAGATGTCAGCAGGCACCGCATTGGGAATCCCTGTCTTATGTGCATTCATTGACACACCTGTGTCCTAGATGCATTTATTCCTTTGTTTAGAAAACTCATATTGCACCTCTCCCGAGACCTGCTCAAGGCAGCTTTCAACTGTAAAAAGCAGGGGGGGGGGAAGGCCATCGACAGTAAGCCATGAAAAGCCAAGGCCATTAAAGGGATCTATGCCTCACTCACGATTTTACTTCTACAGAGTTGAAGATGGCAGCTGAACTTTAAAGAATGACAGCTCGCACAACTGACAGGAGCAAAATGTTAATAATTGTGCCATCCACAAAGGGCAAAAAATAGGGACAAGTGATGTGACAGGCACCAGAACATAGAGACTGTCCCTGGTAAATTGGAACATTCGGAGACAATTAAATACAAGGAAGGGTGTGAGGAAAGGAGAATGAAGGAAAGACGGTCACCTTTTATATGTATTTTAATAGCAAACTCTCCCATCTTTATCCTGTCCTTCTAAGCAACTGAGGACAACATACATCATCCCCTCCCTATTTTATATTCATAATAAGCCTGTGAGGTAAGTTAACCTGAGAGAGGGTAACTGGCCCAGGATCCTCCACCAAGGGTCTTTGCAGAGGGAGGATTTGAACCCAGGTCGTACTTGTATGAACTAAGCAAATTAGGGAATGTGATAAATTAGCCAGGGGCAACATACCCAATAGAGAATTAGGGCAGTTTTTTCATTGACCAGCCGTATAGGTGATCCCAGCCAATCAGGCATCACATAGCAAACAGCATGGCATCACCGTGCTATGTAGCCAATCGGAACTGGCTACATGATGGTATCTCTGAGGGGCAATCAAAGCCAGACAGGATGAAAATGAGGCGGGTGGTCTCATGTTTAAAGTTTTTTTTTTTTTCAGGAAATACATTTCCCCCCACTCTCACATTTGAAATATTTGGGTTCCTAATATTGAAATGGGAGAATATTCAGTGCAGCCCCATCTTCGTCAAAAATTGGATGCAATTTTGATTGTGCAAAATGTCTTTTGTTATGCTGCTGTTAAATGCCCTGAGCTCAGCAGAGGCGCAACAGACATTATGGGATAAAAATAAATAACAGTAAATAGTTTTTTTTTTAAAAAAAAACCCACTAAATAACAGTAAGTATATAGGTGGTTTATCCCTCTCAACAGTTTAAAAATAACCAGTCTGATCCATTTTGCCCTGCATGTGAAGGAGAACATCCCCATAATACTTCTCAAGCCCTTGAATGCCTGCTTTTCCAAACTTTGCAGTGTGCCCAGCATGTGTGCCTATAGGTAGAGAAACATCACAGTCAAAGGTTGCTGGACCCACACTTTCCTGTTGGGAGTCTATGCACCAGAGTCTCCAAGCTCAAATCAAGTCCCATGCCCCTTTAAATGCTGCTTTGTGATTGGCTTACTTTGTACAGCTTACTGTGAGAGAAAATCCCCAATTGCTGCATATATTTTTTTAAGAACAAAAAATAGAGCAATCTGAAAGGAGTGGAAAGGGAGAAATCCAAGCCTCGGTTTTAAAAAGCCTTTCTTCTGCACAGAAAGTGCTCCCTGGAAGCAGGAAGCATTTGAATCCCTGCCTCTTTACATGCTGCTTTGTAATTGGCTGTGAGAGAAACCAAGCCTGTGTGTCTCACGCTTTGCCTTAATCATGGAGATTTCACCTGGGCTGAGCTCAGGGGAGAGGGAAGAATCGGGTTATCAGAGGAAAGGAAAGTCCAGGGATTTGTGAGGGCTGGCAGCAAGGTCACCTCTAATGGATGGAAAACTCATGCATAACCGAGACAGACCAGGGGTGAATGTGAGTGAAAGTACCCATGCATAAATGACCAGTGTTACAACCCACCCTCAGTCTTTGAAATACTGTTGGTGATGGAAAGTGCTGTCAGGTCACAGTTGGCTGATGGTGACCCCATAGGGTTTTCAAAGCAAAAGACATTCAGCGTTGCCCGCCTCTGTGGAGTGATCCTGGTATTCCTTGGTGGCCCCCATCCAAATGCTAACGAAGGCCAACCCTGCTTAGCATCCAAGATCTGATGGAATTGGGCTAGTCTGGGCCATCCAGGTCACCAATGCCGCTAGAAGAAATAGAAGAAGAATTGGTTTTTATATGCCAATTTTCTCTACCTTTTTAAGGAGAATCATACCGACATACAATCTCCTTCCAGCGTATAGTGATCAAGAGCGGTGGTTTGGAGCGGTGGACTCTGATCTGGAGAACTGGGTTTGATTCCCCACTCCTCCACATGAGTGGCAGAGGCTAATATGGTAATTGGATTTGTTTCCTCCTACACATGAAGTCAGCTGGGTGACCTTGGGCTAGTCACAGCTCTCTCAGCCCCACCTTCCTCACAGGGTGTCTGTTGTGGGGAGAGGGAGGGAAGGTGATTGTAAGCCGGTTTGATTCTTCCTTAAGTGGTAGAGAAAGTCATCATATAAAAACCAAATCTTCTTCTTCATTCCTCTCCCCAAAACAGACAACTTGTAAGGTAGGTGAGGCTGAGAGAGCTCTAAGAGAACTGCGACTGGCTTCAAGTGTAGAATTGGGAAACCAATCAGGTCCACCAGATTAGAGTTCACTGCTCAGGTAGGGAAGTGGGGAATCAAACCCAGTTCTCCAGATAAGAGTCCATCGCTCCTAACCACTACACCACGCTAGGTCACAACAAATAACTGAATAATATGCTTCCACTGATCTCCATGTATTTGTTCTGTTTGGAGAAAATAAGTCATAACAATGGCAAAAAAGTTGTATGGTGGTTGTTTTGTAAAGCAGGCTCTTTCTCACTTTAAACATTGCACCATCCGCTTAAATGGTTAAAATAGTCTCTGAAATAATCAAATGGAACACTATCCACCTGGGGAATCAGAGGATAATATTTAGTTGAACCACGTTTTATTTGGTACTTGACAAAATGACCACTTCTTAGGCAATCATTAAAATCACAGGTTACAAGCAACTGTCCTCTGAAGTAAATTACCCCCAACACACTTGGCAGGTCTTCGTCATCCGCCAAATGAAACCTCAGAATTTCAGAACGTTCTAGCCTTTTCCTGAACAAGTCTGTAATCTTTTAAATAAAGTGTTCCCGCAGATAGAGTAAAATTAAACATCAGCTTTTGTAACAAGTTCCTGTGCCGCTTCCTAGGCAATTTAAACTTGGCTGGCGGGATTGCATTCTATCTGCTGTCAACGTCCAAATGGGGGCATGGAACACACTGCAATTGGGAGAGTTAAGTCTTAGGGTCAAACCAGATGAAACTCTGGGCGGTCTTTCAATGACAATCCAGCCTGTTTTTACTGCTGAACAGAAGAAGAAGAGTTGGTTTTTATATGACCATTTTCTGTACCTTTTAAGGAGAATCAAATCGGCTTACAATCGCCTTCCCTTCCTCTCCCCACAATAGACACCTTGGGAGGTAGGTGGGGCTGAGAGGGTTCAGAGAGAACTGTGACTAGCCCAAGGTCAACCAGCTGGCTTCATGTGGAGGAGTGGGGAAACCAACCCGGTTCACCAGATTAGAATCTGCCGCTCATGTGGAGGAGTGGGGAAATCAAACCTGGTTCTCCAGATCAGAGCCCACCACTCCTAACCACTACACCACACTGATTCAGTTTGGGTGAAGCTATGAATGGCTGGAACTGGCTCTGCTTTCCATTTTGCTCCTTGCCTGAGATGGCAAACAAGCATTTCCCAGGCCTTGCTATCTGATTGGTTGGCTGTTTGGTGCAGCAGGCTCCAGTCGTGCAGACCTGCCCCAAATAGTGCAAGGGGAGCCACTAGGGTTGCCAGGTCCCTCTTTGCCAGTGGTGGAAGGATTTGGGGACGGGGCCTGAGGAGGGCAGGGCTTGGGGAGGGGAGGGACTTCAATGCCATAGAGTCCAATGGCCAAAGTGGCCATTTTTCTCCAGGCGAACTGATCTCTATCGGCTGGAGATCAGTTGTAGTAGCAGGATATCTCCAGCTAGTACCTGAAAGTTGCACAACCAATCCCAATGTTTGATGGAACAAAGCAATCAGAGAACTTCGGTTTGTACTTTTGCAGTATGTATCCGTTTGTGCTCCAAAACAGTTGGAGACAAGGCTGCAGCTGTGGGATCCCTCTGATGAGTTGTTGTTTTTAAACAAAACCATACAAATATTCCTCCCTGGCAGCTTTAAACAGAAATGCTGTTTCTTTGTACATCCAAAACAAATTACCTACCCATTTGTCAACGGGAGGATAGACAGATTTTGTTTCGAAGGGAAACTAAGCATAATACAAAACACTGAGAAAAGCTCCCTGCGTGGGGCAAATTTATTACTGTGAATACTGCCAGGGAGTCAGTCGATCACTTGCAGCCCCCTAGATTTTGATTTGACTGATAATATTTTTGCACGAGGAAACACAGAGACTGGAGAATGCCGTGCATTTTATCTTATTCCCTGATGCAGCAGCAGCAATGCTCACAAGGACGGGCTGTATGCAGAAGAAAGAAGTCTGTATCCACAGCTAGAAGAAGGCATGTGATGTGAAAGTACCATAGCAGCTGTCGTGTTTACTGTAGAGTGGTAGCAATGTTTAGGGTTGCCGTCCTCGTTATGGCAACTCCCAGGAGACGCAGGGGGGTGGAGTCCTGATGATCAGTATCACGCCAACGCCAGAACGTCACTTCTACCCTGTACCCAGAATTGACATCACTGTGTTGGGGTGGCGCTCTAGAATTCACCCACAATGCTATCATTGATGTGATGCCAATTCCTCCTCCATTTTGCTTCCACTGAGCAGCTAATGGGCCTGGGGTGGGCGATCTCCCTTTATAGTGGGAGATCTGGCTGCCCTAGCCATGTGTGACAGAAACCCTAAAACCTTACTAGGGCAAGAGCACCAGCTAGAATGTCTGGGATCTTGGACCCCTGGAGGTTTATAAGAACATAAGATCCATGCTGGATCAGGCCAAGGTCCATCAAGTCCAGCAGTCTGTTCACACAGCGGCCTCTAGGAAGCCCACAAACAAGACAACTGCAGCAGCATTGTCCTGCCTGTGTTCCACAGCACGTGATATGCTCCTCTGATCCTGGAGAGAATAGGTGTGCATCATGACTAGTATCCATTTTGACTAGCAGCCATGAATAGCCGTCTCTTCCATGAACATGTCCACTCCCAGGACTTGGGACTTATGGTATGGGGGACAGATGAGTCTGCATTATCCTTCTTTAATCCTGCATTAACCATAGTAAGACATTACCCTGAATATATGGAGAAGGTTAAAGAGACAGCTGATCTGTTTAAAGAGCGCCCCCCCCCCCGCGCCTTCAGGGAAGCCCCATGAAGGCGCACCAGGGGGGGGGGGAGCCTGATGGTTATGCTGCTGCGCCGAACCCCAAATTTGTCAAATGTATTTGCCGAACACCCCAAAGTCGGGGAATTCAGCACCCCCGTTTCCCGCCTTTTTTTAAAATTCGGTTCGTCCCGAACCGGAAACCGCCGAATCGGGGGAAATTCGGCGGTTTTTCGGTTCTGGACAAACCGAATTGACAGCCCTAGTTGTCGCTTCTCCCACTGATTCTCCCAGAGGTAAGTAATCCTCTCTTCTCTCCTCACTGCCACTTCAGGCAGAGAAATTAAACTGAGCTGGGCTCCTTTTTCCCCCCCTTATTCTTATGGGCTGCTGAACTCTGTAGCCGGCATGTTCAAAGACTGGAATGGAGAACAAATTGCAGACTCAGGACAGAGGGGATGACAAAATGCTTTCGAGTAGAACTAAGTCATTAATCTGCCTTGAGGAAACTCTTTTCATATAAGTGGACTGTATTATAATGGGGCTCATTGGATTCGAGATCAAATTTTACGTACTGACATTAAGGGAGTTCTAGCTAAGCAATAAAAAGGCAGCATTTCGTAGCATTATAAAGGCATACATAATCCATACAGCCTTGGGTGGCTGGCCATTCTCGTTGCTGACTTAATTAATTGCTATTGATGCATGCTAAATGGGAGAGTTTTCAGGAGACCATGTCTAATTGTCGGATCTGTGCACACATGTAGAAACGTGGACACCGATCGTGACTGGCAGAGTTAATTGGCATGATCTCGAGGCATCGTGCGACTGGTTGAAAACCTGTCCCTTAACTGATCAAGTGTTCACGTAGATCATGAATGTCACATGACAAAAATAAAATGAGTCAATGTAAAACACTGACAATGTTAATACCGACACATTTCAAAAGCCATTGATTTTGCACGTGGGTCAAGTTTTCCTGACACTTTCTCTGCTTCATTTTAAGGGCCTCAGCAACATTATATAAATATAATCCCTGCCTGTTAAATTATTTCACACTCTCACCCCCCTTCATGTTTTATCTCCGATACGTGTGTGTGTGTGTGTGTGTGTGTGTGTGTGTTAAGTGCCGTCAAGTCACTTCCGACTCATGGCGATCCATTGAATCAGTGACCTCCAAAACAACCTATCCTTAACAGCCTTGATCAGATCTTGCAAACTGAGGGCCATGGCTTGCTTGATTGAGTCAAACCATCTCTTGCCGAGTCTTCTTTTCCTGCTGCCTTCAGTTTTTCCTAGCATGATTGTCTTTTCCAGTGACTCTTGTCTTCTCATAATGTGACCAAAGTACGATAGCCTCATTTTAGTCATTTTAGCTTCTAGGGTCAGTTCAGGCTTGATTTGATCAATAGCCCATATATATATATATATATATATATATATATATATATATATATATATATATATATATATATATATATATATATATATATATATATATATATATTTGCAGTCCAAAAGTATCTGAAACACTCTCCTCCAACACCACATTTCAAAGGAATCTACTTTTTTCTGCTTTCTTCATTGTCCACCTTTCACACCCATACATAGTAATAAGGAATACGATGACATGAATTAACTTGATCTTGGTTGCCAGTGACACATCCTTGCACTTAAGATCTCTGATTCTAAGCATTCGTATAACATTTTCAGCATTCAAAGATCTCAGATTCATAGCCTTGTAACGCTTGCAACAGTTCTGTGAGTAGGGGTGCCAGCTCTGGGTTGGGAAATACCTGGAGATTTTGGGGGTGGAACCTAAAGAGGGTGGGGGAGGGACCTCAGCAAGGTATAATGCCATAGAGTCCTCCTTACAAAGTGGCCATTTTCTCCAGGTGAACTGAACTCTATTGCCTAGAGATCAGCTGTAATAGCAGGAGATCTCCAGCCACCACTTGGAGGTTGCCAACCCTAAGCCACCAAGAATGTGTATAGTTTAATGCTGGACTTGATCTGGGTTCAAACAGCTGTGAAGATCACTGTGGCATAGGGATGCCAACCTCCATATTAAAAGCATATTAAACTTGATGCTATGTGCACAACGCTGTGATATTGATTCCATATACACACATAATATCTGCAGGCTACCTATAGATTAACACATAATGCTGTACTGTGTCTTTAAATCTTGTATCTTGTGCTTATTAGCATCACATGTGAATGCAATGCTTAAATTTGTTGCAATGTCATAGCTACTTTGCCAACGCGCAAGCGAGAAACAGCTAGCGTGTAAGTATAATATTTGTTATTGTGATTGTACCTTTTCATTTATGCCCTTTTGTCATATATACTGTATGAGTTGTTTTATTGTTTAGTGGTCTCTGAGGAAGGCTTTGATAAGCCGAAACGGAATGGTTACCGGACTTCTGTTGTAACATGAAGTGAACCTCTTGAAGAAAAGGAAGCATCTCGCACCTTTGAAACGACTATACTTATAACGCTGAATTTGCAGATACTATGTTTGTATATGGAATCAATATCACAGCATTGTGCACATAGCATCAAGTTTAATATGCTTTGATATGTGCTTTCTATGTTTGATTTAGTGGATATGATAAATTAATACCACTATTATAATTTCATTTACCTGTTTGACAATTCTGTTGCAGTCGTCATTTGCTAACTATCTTACAGCACGCTAACCTTTGTTTGCACAACCTCCAGGTACTAGCTGGAGATCTCCTGCTATTACAGCGGATCTCCATCTGATAGAGATCTATTCACCTGGAGAAAATGGCCGCTTTGGCAATTGGACTCTATAGCATTGAAGTCCCTCCCCTTTCCAAACCCCACCCTCCTCTGGCTCTGCCCCTAAAACCTCCCGCCGGTTGCCAAGAGGGACCTAGCAACCCTACTGTGGCAGAGTGATATGGAACAATCTCTCCCTGTGAAGATTCAGATGGGGAGAGACAATGTATGCCTCTTGGAAGAAGACCTAGGGAACTTCTTGGAGTGGTCTCACCAATAAGCATTTATATAGCAAATATAATGTCACAGGGCTTTGGCTGTGTAATGGTGACAACGGTATAGTTAGGATTGGTTCGGGCACATTATTTATACTAAAAGTGAGTCAAAGGTGTTAAGGGGGTCAAGGGATAGAGCCTCAAACTTCAAAATTGTCAAAATTTAGTGTTTCTGATCTTGCCCTCACAGTTCCATTGCTGCATTACAGAGGAGAAATGAACGTGAGGCACCTCATATGCTCTCATTGTTATAGAATATTTAGTATTACCTCCTTCAATAATACATTTGAATAGGAAATGAGCTCTGGCCTAGCAGAAGTGCTATCTAACCATAAAACGTGATTGCGGAGGAAGAGTTTCTATTACAGTAATAAGTGAAAACGAGATTCATTAGGGCTGTGTCAAATGATTGCCTGCTAAACTTTTCAGAACCCAGAGGGGATTTTAGAGTTGCAAAATGTTCCTCCCAAATCCTTAGGAGTATTTTTTTCTTCTTGACAATAATCTGCGTCGGTTGTTTCTGCCTCTCCTGTTGCATTTTTTTCTCACTCAAAGAATCCTACCCAATCAGGGATCATGTTTTGGATATGATGACATTGCAGTTCCATATAAGCCATTCAGATCTGGCCGTGCAATGATGTCATGAGAGAGAGATGCTGACAAGGATCTTGACTAGTTGGAGCGTGTCCAGAGGAGAGCAACCAGAATGGTCAAAGGTCTGTAATCTGTGCCCTATGAGGAGAGACTTAAGGAGCTGGGTTTGTTTAGTCTGGAGAAGAGAAGGTTAAGGGTGACATGATAGCCATGTTTAAATATTTGAAGGGATGCCATGTTAATGAGGGAACTAGCTTGTTCTCTGTTGCTTCAGGATATGGACTAATGGATTTAAACGAAGAGAAGAACGATTCCACCTAAACATTAGGAAGAACTTTCTGATGATGAGGGCGGTTCGACGGTGGAATGCGCTGCCTTGGGGGGGTGGAGTCCCCGTCTTTGGAGGTCTTTAAGCAGAGGTTGGATGGCCATCTGTCGGGACTGCTTTGATTGTGGGATCCTGCATGGCAGGGGGTTCGACTGGATGGCCCTTGTGGTCTCTTCCAACCTTGTGTGATTTTGTGCTCTCCTCCTATGTTCTCCTCACAAGAATTACCCTGGGAGGTAGGTTAGATAGCTTCAGGGGAGTTTCAAAGTTTGAACCCAGAATTCCCCAGGCCAATACTTTGACCACACCACATTGGCTACAACTCGACATTCTACCTCTGGCTATGGTTGCCAATCCTAAACTGGCCAAACGTCGGAGATTCCAGTGCTAAACAGGAAGCTCAAACGTCAGATTTGACAAGTTCATTGGCAGCAAGAGCCAGTCCTAGTTTCTATTTGTGGAGAAAAACTGTAGCCAAACCAACCCAGTAATTAGAGGGACCTACCGGAAAAGGAAAGGCTGGAAAGATGACAAAACTTGGAAGCAAAAACGTTAGAAGGCGGCAGTTTAAGTAAAAACATGCAATAGGCTAGAGGCATGCTTGGGTAACAACTGTTGTGCCTTTGGTAGCCTTCCTGCAAATTACCAAATGAGCCACATGTATAAGTTGAGAGAATGAATGAATATCTGTAGAATTAAAAGGTCCCAGGCCTTTGAGAGCTTAGACCTTGTGGGCTGCGTAAACATAATCACAGAAAGTGCCGCTTTTAATCCCTCTTTCACCTCATTCCAGCTGCACTGAAAAAGACATTCTGCTGTCTTTTTTTTTTTTTACCCTCAAGTCACAGCTGACTTATGGTGATTCTGTATGGTTTTCAAGGCAAGAGATGGACAGAGGTGGTTTGCCAGGGCCTGCCTCTGCATAGCAACCCTGCATTTCCTTGGTGGTCTCCTATCCAAGTACTAACCAAGGCTGACCCTGTTTAGCTTCCAAGATCTGGCGAACCTGGGCTATCTGATCTTACATAATTCTGCCCACCCCATTATAATGTCAAGTCTGTTTGGTCAGACTTTAGTTATAGATCACACACACACACACAGAGACATGATATTCACAACAGATATTTTCTCTGTGTGTCTGTCTTCCTCCACACACACAAGGGTTGCCAGCCTCCAAGTGGTGGCAGGAGATCTGGGATTCACAAATGATCTCCAGGTAGGGTTGCCAGCTCCAGGTTGGGAAATACTCAGAGATTTGGGGGGTGGAGCGTGAGGAGGGGGGGGTTGGAGAGGGGAGGGACTTCAATGCCATAGAGTCCAATTGCCAAAGCGGCCATTTTCTCCAGAGGAACTGATCTCTGCCACCTGGAGATCAGCTGTAATAGAGATCTCCTATCTCCAGGCGACAGAGATCCATTCCCCTGGAGAACATGGCTGCTTTGGAAGGGGCTCTCTATGGCATTATACCCCATTGAAATCCCTTCCCTCCCCAAACCCCGTCCTCCTCAGACTCGACCCCCCCCCCCAAATCTCCAGGTACTTCCTGACCCAAAGCTGGCTACTTTAAAACACACACACACACACTATTCACAATAGATATCCATACATACACAATTGATATGCACCACATACCTACCCACTATCCTTTCCCTCAAGCCACCAAATCACATTGGCTCATGTATCCCAATAACATATTATTTGGATTACCCACAGAAGCCTGCAAAATCAATCTCATTTGTAGCCAGATTCAAATGTTTACTTGGAAGGAAAGGCCTATTGGTAGTAATTGGATTTACATCCCAGTAAGTATGCTCAGTATTTCAGCCTTAAATGTAATTCATCCGTAGACTGGTATTGTCTACATGACATTTACAAGGCATACTTAGAAATGAAATTTAAACATTGATTTCATCCTATAGTTATTCTTTTGCAACTAGATTGCCAGACAGACTCCTTCGTTCCCAGAATGGGTCCTCTTTGGTCCTCCAAGGAGCCATTATCCTTTTTTACTTTGGGTAAAATGAAATCCTCCTTACTGACTAAATGGCTCAAATCCTGATTGTGCATCATAGCTAAGTGGATTTTCTCAACACACTGACCCTATTGTAGGGGTATTTGAATGTTCCCTCCTTTATTTCTTTTTGTATGTATGCATGCATGCATGCATGTATTTATATCATTTACAACCTGCCCTCATTCCCAGCAAGCCAGGCTCAGAGCGGGTCACAACATTATAATCCTAAAAACATCAGTTAAAACATACTTTAAAATCACATTCTCCATACATTTCAGTAAAACAAGATGGCATTCATTGGTCACGGATCGCAGCCACTAGAAAAACCTGGTCAGGCAGTGTATGCCCCCCCCCCAATAGGGTTGCCAGCTCCGGGTTGGGAAATACCTGGAGGTTTTGTGGGTGGAGCCTGATAAGGACAGGGTTTGGAGAGGGGAGGGGCTTCAATGCCATAGAGTCCAATTGCCAAAGCGGACATTTCCTCCATGTGAACTGATCTCTGTCGGCTGGAGATCAGTTGTAATAGCAAAAGATCTCCAGCTAGTACCTGGAGGTTGGCAACGCTACCTCAGTTGTAGGCCTAGTGGAACAGCTCCATTTTGCAGGCCCTGTGGAACTCATTTAGGTCCCGCAGGGCTCCGATGTTACTTGGGAGGCCGTTCCACCAGGCCGGGGCTGAAAAAGCCCTGGCTATCTTCGAGGACAGCTGCACACTCCATGGCCCAGGGACCACCAGTAAATTGTTGTTCTTCAAGCGTAAAGCTCTCGGGGGCGGGGGGTGGATATACCAGGAGATTATACCAGGTATTTCTATTTCTTTATATTTTTGTCAGCAATTTTGGTCCTCTTCTTTTTCCTGTTAGGTTTTTTTTTCCCCATTTGTATTGTGTGTGGATGTTGGACAGTTCTTACATGCAACTTGTGCAACATTTACAATATATTTGATTACTTATGTGTACTGGCTTGTACCCAGACATTTCCATGGGTACAAGGATTTCTCTTCTTGGAGAGCAATTTTCCTCCCTCCCTCATCACAGCAGCCCAAAATGGCCCTCGCAGTTGTGTTCCCGTGGGGGTGTCTCCTCTCCCATCAAGACATGATTTTGTAGAACGGCAGTGTGCTGCTTTGGGAGCGGGGAGGCAGGAAAATCACGATGGGTGGGAATCCCCGTACCTGGATCCAGTGTGTAATATACATTTAACATGGATTTATCGGCATACAAATAAGAGCTTGTTAGGGGGGAAATTGTGTAAGGAAACAAAAAGTTGTAAAATTAAGAATCAGGGGTTCAATTAGCACACACAGGAAGCACAACGTGAGGATTCAGGGCTGGAACTGCAGGGATGAGAAAATCAAAAGCATCCCGACCCTATTCTTCACTCATAATTGGGGAAAATATCAGTCTTCAACTTTGTCCTTTGTAATCTGTAACTGAAACTAGCTTTAATGTTGTTTACCACGTGGTCAGGAAAGAGAAACAATCATTTTAGAGAGGAAAAATTAACTGCTTTCTTCACCCAAACACACTCATGTACAAGAAATTGTCCTTATTTGTCTCTTGCCTTCCCGCTTCCTGGTCCTTCACAAGAACCAAGAAGAACCACAGTGGAAAGTTTCAGATGAGTAGCCCTGGGGCAGCCTATTCCTGAAAGGGGGGGATCAAAGCTCCTTAGGAGCCGACATGACCCTGTGCCACTGTAGGTGTCACATTATCACAGAATAATGTGGCATCTATGCCGGCACGGGGGCAAACATCTGGGAGTCATTGGCCCCCACCACCCATGCAGCCACACAGGCAAGGCTTTCCCAGAAGGGAATGCCCACGCTGGGAGGGGGGCATTCCTGGGGCATTTTAGGGCAGTACAGGCTTGATTTGATCTATAACCCACTGATTTGGTTGTTTTTTTGGGGTGGGGTGGGGTGGCAGTAACACTCTCCCCAACACCACATTTCAAAGGAATCTACTTTCTTCCTATCAGCTTTCTTCATTGTCCAGCTTTCACACCCATAGATAGTAATAGGGAATACCATGGCATGAATTAATTTGATCTTGTGATAGCCCTTCAAATACTTAAAGAGAACAATCATGTCCCCCCTCAACCTCCTCTTTTCCAGGCTAAACATTCCTAACTCCCTCAGCCTTTCCTCGTAGAGCTTGGTCTCCAAGCCCCTGATCGTACCAGTTGTGTAGTACAGCTCAGATTGTACACTTAGAACTGTCTACAAGCTTCTGAGACTAGCACGTTTGCTGACTGCTGTAGTCCTCCATGTATGGAACTGTGTCTGACATTGGGTGGAGAACCACCATGTGAGGCCCCTGTAAATTGTTCTAAACTTCCCAACAGGGTTTGAAGATCAAGAGAGAGAAAATAATAGATAGGGTTACCAACCTCCAGGTGGTGGCTGGAGATCTCCCGCAATTACAACTGATCTCCAGCCAATAGAGACCAGTTCACCCGGAGAACATGGCTACTTTAGCCATTGGACTCTATGGCATTGAAGTCCCTCCCCTCTCCAAACCAAGCCCTCCTCAGGCTCTTCCCCCAATATCTCCAGGTATTTCCCAACCCGGAGCTGGCAACCCTAATAATAGAACTTCCCTCTGAAGGTTTCTTTTAAACCTGGAACTTCAGCTGGACACCCTGCCCAGAATCGATGGCACGTTAGGTTCCACATGGAGAATTCCATCACAGTTTTCCAAAAGAATCTCAGCCTGAGTCAGGCAGAGGTCTGTGGGGTCAAGGGAATGTGGTTTGTCTGCCAGCGTCTGAGATCGGTAAAATGAGTACCCAGCTTGCTGGGGGTAAAGGGAAGATGACTGGGGAAGGCACTGGCAAACCACCCCATAAACAAAGTCTGCCTAGGATGTAAGCAGACGGGTTGCCAATCTCCTGGACTGGTCATGGCAACCCCAACAGATGTGTGCCACTACCATTCCAGACGTGTGCCAAGCCCCAAACGCAATGGGGAAGGCTCCTGCACCATCCAGTGAAACTGACAAGGAGGGATCACGGGCAAAGAAGCCTCTCGGGGAGAACCAGAGGGAATCCATTTTCTCTGACCCAGCCTCCAGCAAGCTGTCATTTTGCAAGAGCTGCCCAGGCATGCACATAGTCCTTTCCCCCCCTCCCCACATCATCTGCATGATTGATGGCCCATTGGAAAGCATCGAGATAGCAGTAACGAAGGATCGCTCCTCCGGCTATGCAAGGCGACGCGTCCCGGATCCAGCCATACGCGTCTTTGTTCCAGCTCGTTAATCTCATCTACTAACGACTCCCGGTCCTCCCTGAATTGCGCAAATCAATAGGAATAGAATAGTTTGTTTCAATTGCCCTGTTGCCTCACCCCGGCAGCTGACCATTAGTCTTTTTGTCACCTTTTGTTTCACGCGGGAACCACGAAGGGGTAATCCAATCACCCCGCCCCTGGAGAAAGGTATAACTGGGGTCTCCTTTAATCCATACCTTACCTTAGGTCTTCTCCTTGCATACTTGCTGTTACTCTGTCGGTCTGGGTAGCAATGCCAGACCACACAGCTCCCCAGCCTTGCGGGTAAGCCACGGGAATCCATATCCCTTCTCCCTTCTTTAGCCGCATGGAACCTAGGAAATCCGCTTCTGGACCAGGTGCAGTATTACCCCATCTTCAGAGGGCCTGCCACATTGGCAAATGTCTCTACTCTAACACCTTTGATTCCTAGACTCTGTATGTTGTGGGCGTGTATGTTATTTTTGTATCCATGTGTGAACATATAATTTGAGTAAAATTCTTTTAAACCTAATTCCATTGCTTCTGCCTCATTTTCTGGTCATGGTATGGACTCTGGTAGACAAAGGTTGTATCCCTGCTTAAGTTATGTTCAGTGCTGGTTATTGAATGCTAATTCCCCCATATAATAATTCGTAACCGGGCATTTTGGCTAACAGGGAAACGTCGGGATGTGACGTCACCCCATGGGTCAGGAATGACCCGGTGCTTGCACAGGGGACCTTTACCTTTTTAAACAGAGCTAGGTTTTGTGAGTAGAAAACAGACAGATATTGTAAGAAAAGTTCATCTATGGTTTTCCAAATCCAAGATTTTTGTCTTTTGTCCCGCCTCTCTCCATTTAAAAGCATTTGCCTGATACAAACTGCAACATAAACATTCACAAATTCCTTGGGGCACATTGATTGTTTCGAGTCACTCTTCTTAAGCATCAGCCAGAGGTATTTGCATGCATTGGGGAACAAATATTGACATTTGCATTGCCTGTATGGCCTGAATAATCACTTCCTTCAAAGGCCTAAGAGGGGGACCTGGTTGAAGTGACTCTAATTCTATCAACATTATTAGCATTGCATGTGTTCATATCAGGTCTCAATTTGTTCCCACTTTTTATTTTTATCTCTCTTACCTTTCTCCTCCCTCAGCCACAATTGAGCTCTTATTAAAGCCTTATGATTTCAAACACACTTCTATGTGATTCCTATTTAGATCAGAATGCTGGAATCTGAATCCCGTGTTATATCTTTAGCTCTGGCCTTAGCAGAAATAATAACTTTAATAACCATCTGGGTACTTAAAATCCTCCACGCTGATGCTGGACCCGGAAAAAACTTAGTCGTCTTTAAGGTGGACCCCTTATTCTTCACCCTCCCCCTCTTTTCAAAATGGCGGTCTCGAATGGGGAGGTCTGTCGTTGGTGACTGGAGACAAGCTGAGTTTCCAGATGGTGATGAGAATGAAATCTGAAAATGAGCAGAGATAAATGAAAAAGCAGGCTGCTGCCAAGACAGACCCATGGGGAGTTAATCCCTTTTTCAAGTCTGATATCAGTTGGTAATGAGGGTCATTTAGCAATTTCCAACTGCTTCCATTCATTTTAGTGTACTCTTATTTCCTGTGGCTAACAATACTCCAAAGGTGAGTGGACTATTGAAGTATGTTACCATTGTACGTTAAGAAGTGGCTCTTTTTGGTTCCAGCAAAAGATACGTGCAGCTTACTTCATGCCTACAGGAAAGCTTTCTGTTCTGAAAAGCTTATTATTTGATTTATTTCTATAAGGGGGGAGAGATCACAGTAGAAGGCAACAATGAAGGTGGAATGATTTTTTTTTTTGACATGGGAAAGAGTTGTAACATAAAAAACAAGGACAACTGCCATAGAACCATGTGAGAACTTTAGATGAATTTTTGAAGGGAAAAAAATGATTTTCATATGTATGTACGGCTTGGAACCTGCAATAAATCTTCACCAATGAAAGGAATTCAAATCAGAAGAATGGGGTTTCCTCCCCTCCTCTTTTTCACTGCAGGAACAGCAGTAGGGGAAACTGGCTCAAATTGCCCTCTCTTCCATTAGGGGAAATTCATCTTTATGCTTAAGTAAACCCTGTGAGGTTTAATGGAATTAGCATCTAAGTAGTTCTTCAGATTAGCCTGCTTGGTCATTTTTGTACCTCCCCATCTCTCCCCATCTATCCATCACTCCATCTATCCACTGCTATCACGTCACAGCTGGCTTATGGGTTTTCAAGGCAAGAAACATTCAGAGGTGGCTTGCCATTGCCTGTCTTTGCATAGCAACTCTGGACTTCCTTGGTAGTCTCTCTTCCAAGTACTAACCATGTCCGACCCAGCTTAGCTCCTGAGATCAGGCTAGCCTAGGCTATGTAGGGTTGCCAGCTCCGGGCTGGGAAATGCCTGGAGATTTTGGGGGCAAAGCCCCAAACTGGAAGTGGTTTTAGCATTGTGGTTTAACCACAGAGTTTTGGGTGAATGCTAGAGCATTACCCCAAAGCAGTGATATCACTTCAAGGTTGCGCTGGATGTGAAATCATTGTGTTGCCAACAATGGTGATTTCTCCATAAAAACATAAGGAAGGCCATGCTGGATCAGACCAAGGCCCATCGAGTCCAGCAGTCTGTTCACGCAGTACCCAACCAGGGGCTTCTAGGAAACCCACAAACAAGACGACTGCAGTAGCATTATCCTGCCTGGGTTCCAATGCACCTAATATAATAGGCATGCTCCTCTGATCCTGAAGAGAATAGGTATGCATCATGACTAGTATCCATTTTTATTAGTAGCCATGAATACACCTCTCCTCCATGAACATGTCCACTCCCCTCTTAAAACCTTCCAAGTTGGCAGCCATCACCACATTTTGGGGCAGGGAGTCCCACAATTTAACTATGCGTTGTGTGAAGAAATACTTCCCATGCAGGCCTACTGAGCGATGGCAGTGGAAGAGCGCTGCCGTGGGAGGTCTCTTGCTAATCCTGGAGACCTAGCAGGCCTACTGGGATCAAGTCCAAGGGAATACATCGGAGCTTCTTTGTGAGTACATATGGCTGCAAAATCATATTAAGGAAAGGAAGACAAGAGATATCACTGAATCAATCTTTGAACATTACAAAGCTGTTTTCTTGCCCTATATTCATTTTACTATGTGTATTCCACTATTGAATAAAAGGTGCTCATTTTTCAAAGAAAGGTTTGTTTTCTGTCTTCCTCCCTTAACCTGCACACAGTTTGTCAATTTAGACATAATTGCCGTGTCACATAATTTGATTTACCATTGTAGAGAAGGCATTTTATCTTGCTTCCAGTGCAAATTTTTGACAGAGAGAACAGTCTTCCACTAGGGATCTCCAAAACCGTTGCTATTATTTTCTTAGATATTTCTCCACCTGACACCACACATTCAGAGTACACTTGCAAAAGGGAAGGTGTAATTTCCATAAGAGCAAGATTTCCAGGTTTGTTAGCTTGGTTTCTAACAAGAGTTATTTCCCATTAATTTTGAAGTGCAGAAACCCGTTTTTTTTCTTTCTGATGGCTTACTTATTTTTGTTAACAGAAATGCACATTCCCTTATGTGCATGCTCCTCCCCTGGTAAAAAGAAAATTGGAAACTGTTCTGGAGGGTGGGAGCTCTACATGGGGCTGCCTTTGAAGATGCCATGAAAGTATCAACTGGTGCAAAATGTGGTGGTGATACTCCTATCTGAAATCAACCACTTGGAATCTATAAAACCAGTGTTGCGTCCACTGGTGGTGTGAAAACCAGCGTAGTGTAGTGGTTAAGAGTGGTGGTTTGGAGTGGTGGACTCTGATCTGGAGAACCATGTTTGATTCCCCACTCCTCCACATGAGCAGCGGACGCTAATCTGGCAAACCAGGTTGGTTTCCCTACTCCTACACATGAAGCCAGCTGGGTGACCTTGGGCTAGTCACAGCTCTCTCAGCCCCACCTACATCACAGGGTGTCTGTTGGGGGGAGGCAAAGGAAAGGTGTTTGTAAGCAGGTTTGATTCTCCCTTGAGTGGTAGAGAAGGTTGGCATATAAAAACTAACTCTTCTTCTTCTACTACATTGGTTTCCTATTTGCTTCCAGGCCCAATTAAAAGAGCTGGTTCTCCTTTAAAGCTCTTCAGGGCATGGGGCTAGGGCTGCCAACCTCGAGGTAATAGCTGGAGATCTTCTGCTATTACAACTGATCTCCAGCTGATAGAAATCAGATCACCTGGAGAAAATGGCCACTTTGGCCATTGGACCCTATGGCATTGAAGTCTCTCCCCTCCCCAAACCCTGCCCTCCTCAGTCTCTGCTCCCAAAACCTCACACCGGTGATGAAGAGGGACCTGGTAACTTCAGTATGGTGTAGTGCTTAAGAGTGGTGGTTTGGAGAGGTGGACCAGGTTTGATTCCCTACTCCTCCACATGAGCGGCGGAGGCTAATCTGGTGAACTGGGTTGGTTTCCCCACTCCTCCACATGAAGCCAGCTGGGTGACCTTGGGCTAGTCACACTCTCTCAGTCCCACCTACCTCCCAGGATGTCTGTTGTGGGGAGGGGAAGGGATGGTGATTGTAAGCCGGTTTGAGTCTCCCTTAAGTGGTAGAGAAAGTCGGCATATAAAAACCAACTCTTCTTTCTTCTTCTCCTTCTCTTTCTCCTTCTCCTCCTCCTCTTTTTTCTTCTACCTGGGGCCCTCATACCTCTTGAGCTGCATCTCCCAGTATACTTCTGTAGGTCAGCTGTACTCCTCAGACATGCTTCTCCTGGTGAATAGCTCACTTAAGATGGTCCTTTGGCAACATGTCATGTGCTTTCTCTATGGGGGGGGGGGTTCTATTCCTCTCAATTTTTGTCCTCCTAGTTCATTATGCCATATGAGAAACTATCTTACCACTGGTGATTTCAGGGCCCAGAGGCAAGGCAACCTCCCTATCCTTCACATGCGGAGAAAGAAGATACAGTCTTTCAAATGCATGTTCATATTTAACTGCATATCCAAATATTTGTCCTCTTCTGCCCCAAAGGGGAAGACCAGATCAAATATGTTTCAGTTACAGGAAGGAGGGTTCCACTTAAACTTTAGGAGAATCTTCCTAATATGTTTGTAAGTGCCGCCAAGTCACAACTAACTTAAGGTGACCCCAGCAAGGGGGTGTGAAGGCAAGTGAGAAGCAGAGGTGATATGCCATCGCCTTCCTCTTCCTTGGTGGTCTCCCATCCAAGTACCAATCCCATCCAAGTACCAACCCTGCTTAGCTTCTGAGATCTGAGGAGATCTTTCTATACCATGCTGTGTCTCTCCCCAAAATTCCTACTAGTTGCTACAATTAGAAAGCCAGTGTGGTGTAGTGGTTAAGAGTGGTGGACTCTAATCTGGAGAACCTGGTTTGATTCTCCACTACTACACATGAGCAGCAGACTCTAATCTGGTGAACCGGGTTGGTTTCCCCACTCCTACACATGAAGCCAGCTGGGTGACCTTGGGCTAGTCACAGTTCTCTGAACTCTCTCAGCCCCACCTACATTACAAGGTGTCTGTTGTGGGGAGAGGAAGGGAAGGAGATTGTAAGATGGTTTGATTCTCCTTAAAAGGTAGAGAAAGTCGGCATATAAAAACCAACTCTTCTTCTTCTTCTTAGACAATGGATCCAATTATTTGGAGAAAGTTCTCCCTTCCCTGGAGGTCTTCAAACAGAGGGTGGGCATCCACCCATGAGGGTTGCTCTAGCTTTGCATTTCCTGCTTCAAGTAGGGGGTTGGATTAATCCCAAAAGGATAGTTCATTGCCATTACCCTTTATATTGGTGGTGAGCGGAGCTGGTGGATCCTACAGTGAACAGGCCTACTTTGAAAAACTGGGAGAGAAATGACAAAGGGCAAAGAAAGTCAACTGGTTACTGGGACGCTTAGTGAGAGGGTCATTTGACTTTTGCCTGGGGGGTAATCCCAGCAGGCTCAGTATTTGCACTTGCTTTAATAGCATCCACAGCAGGGAGAAGAAGCCCTAATCACTTCATTAGAATAACGAAATCATTAGAGGAAGATTTGGGAATGAAGGCTGTATTTTTAGACAAACTCCCCGGGACAGCATGAAGGCAAGACCAAGAGCATGTCAGAGTTGCAGAGGTCACAGCTGTGCCAAGCAGGAAAGTTGGTTGAAGGAAGGGAAGTTTTGCCACCCACTTCAGATTGGGAGCTCAAGTGCCATGAAGAAACTTTATTCCCATTAAAATGAGGAGGGAGGAACACGTTAGGACATTTTACAGTGGGTCCTTATTAAAGATAATTTTGTTGCTCCAAAACATGGCATTTCTTTGAAATGTAAATAGACCTTGAACAAAATCTGTTTGGTGTCCTCATTGGAAAATAAGTCTGTTTTGATGCAGTTTTTTTAAAAAGTCTTTGTCTTCTGTGCTTATATATTTTTCATGGAAATGGCTGTTCTCAGTGAAACCCTGTTCAGTACAGAATCTGTGAAGGGTCTGATTAAGAAATGCATTTAAATGGAGGAGCTGCTGATATAGGCAATTATAAGTTCCAATGAAATTGCAATGTATTTGCAGATATGTTATGAATATTTGGTGGAATTGAGACTGTTTTCATTAGAACACCAAGGAAAGCATTTGTTTTTGCAGCTGATCTATGGCAACCACATAGGGTTTTAAACACCAGAGACAAACAGAGGTGGTTTGCCATTGCCTGCCTCTGCTCCACAACTCTGGACTTCCTTGGTGTACTCCCATCCAAGACTGACCCTGCTTAGCTTCCAAGACTTGACAAAATTAAGTTTGCCTGGGCCATCCAGGTCAGGGCAGGGAAAGCATTAGGGATATGGATAGACTGATGTGTAAGTGCAGGCGTTTTCAGAGAATTTGGCTAAGTCATCCTGATTCTAAATTTTCAATCATAATATTCATGCAGATTCCTTAGTTGCAATTATACTGCATAGTTATGTGCTACCAAGCAGAAAACCAGTGACATAAATTGATATCCCTAACAATGTTCTGAGATGTGCTACAATAGGAACCACGAGACAACGTTCAAACGCTTTTCCGCACACAAAACACATCCATGCGTTCAGAGGGATTTACAGAAATGTGTTTCCCAATGGGAAAATATGATGTGCCTCGAAGAAACACATTTTATAATGTATTTGCACAACCAATCCTGGTAAAAAGGTAAAGGTAAAGGTCCCCTGTGCAAGCACCAGGTCATTCCTAGCACATGGGGTGACATCACATCCTGACGTTTACTAGGCAGACTTTGTTTACAGGGTGGTTTGCCAGTGCCTTCCCCAGTCATCTTCCCTTTACCCCCAGCAAGCTGGGTACTCATTTTACGGACCTCGGAAGGAAGGCTGAGTCAACCTTGAGCTGGCTACCTGAAACCAACTTCCGTTGGGATCAAACTCAGGTCGTGAGCAGAGCTTGGACTGCAGTACTGCAGCTTACCACTCTGCGCCACGGGGCTGCTGACATTTCTTTTTTTTAATTATTCTTTTGCCATACATATGGAATGCAGATATCCACATAGATTCAATCCATCACACAGACCAGAATAAAGAGAAATAAGTAGAGTGTCGATTGAACTGTGCAATGTTAGTATGCAACAAAGTTAACACAGCAGTGTCCTTTGCCAGGAAAATAAGTTATAACTAATAATAGAAACAAAAGAGTTCCCCTGGAGAAAACAGCATCTTTCGAAGGTGGACTCTATGGCATAATACTCCATTGAAGTCCCCACTTCCCAAACCCCACCCTCCTCTGGCTCTACCCCAAAAATCTCCAGGTATTTCCCAACTCGGAGTTGGCAACCCTACCTACTTAGCTTCTGAGAAGTTATGAGATTGGACTAACCAAGGTCATACAAGTTACCATAAATTATGATCCTATTAAAAAAAAACAGATCAAGTTCACCTATGAAGAAGAGTTGGTTTTTATATGCCAACTTTCTATACCTTTCAAGGAGAATCAAACTGGCTTACAATCTCCTTCCCTTCCTCTCCCCACAACAGGCACCTTGTGAGGTAGGTGGGACTGAGAGAGACTCGAAGAAAAGAGTGATGGGCCTGAGGTCACCCAGCTGGCTTCATGTGTAGAGGTGGGGAAACCAACCCGGTTCACCAGATTCGAGTCCACCGCTCATGTGGAAGAGTGGGGAATCAAACCGGGATCTCCAGATTAGAATAATAGAATCATAGGGCTGGAAGGGACCACCAGGGTCATCTAGTCCAACCCCCTGCACAATGCAGGAAATTCACAACTACCTCCCTCCACCCCACCCCCAGTGACCCCTACTCCATGCCCAGAAGATGGCCAAGATGCCCTCTCTCTCATGATCTGCCTAAGGTCATAGAATGAGCATTGCTGACAAATGACCATCTAGCCTCTGCTTAAAAACCTCCAGGGAAGGAGAGCTCACCACCTCCTGAGGAAGCCTGTTCCACTGAGGAACCACTCTAACTGTTAGAAAATTCTTTTTTTTTTAACTTTTTATTATTTTATTTATATAATTGGAGGGTACAGGAAGAGAAAAAGGGGAAGGGGTAAACGTTATCATTATAAAAACAATACAGTATTGTAAAATGATTTCTGAATAGAACATAATTACAGAATATCTTTAGTTTGTTATACTTGCATCAGGCTGATTTCTAATATTTTAAAAATTCATATTCTACTTGGCAGTTAATTAAGATAAGAAAATATAATACAGAATTTATTATAATGTTTAAACATACTTCGTTTAGGTTAGCTGCATTTCATGTAAGTATAGAAAGACGCCCACTTCTCCTCGAATTGCTCAGTGGATTCACTAGGTTTAGGATTTAATTCAAAAGTCATTTTGGCCATGATTGCATATTCCAGAAGTTTTTCTTTCCAGTCATCAATTTCAGGTATGTCAGTTTGTTTCCAGGTTCTTGCTAAAATTGTTCTGGCAGCTGTTGTAGCATATTTGAAGACGTCATGCGATTTCAAAGGTAAATTTGACGGCACTATACTGAGTAGATAAAATTTAGGATCGAATGTAAACTTCATATCTAACATCATCTGTAGTTCCCGATGAATTCTTTTCCAGTATAGTTGTAGTTTTGAACACGTCCACCAGACATGAAAGTAAAACCGTCTGACTCTTGACATTTCCAACATGCACCTTTTTCCCCTGGAATTGTCATCTGGGAAAGCATATTAGGAGTCAGATACCATCTGTAAAAAGTTTTGTACCAATTTTCTTTCACTTCTTGACAGACAGTATATTTCAATTCGGAAGAACAAAGTTTTTCCCATAGGTCCATATTGATCATTTCTCCGAAATTTTGCATCCACTTTATCATATTTATTTTCACTTGTTCTTCTTCTGTATCGTATTTCAGGAGAAGCTTATATATTTTTCCTAAGACGTGTGAATCATTTTTAGATATTAACTGCTCAAATTCTGTTAATTCACGAAATGGTTGTGGGTATAAACAGTCTTTTTGCAAATTGGACCTCAATTGTAGATAAGTTAACCAATTCAACTTTTGAAATTTTTCTTGAAGTTTAATCATGGTCTTAATTTCTCCCGTGGACTCTATCATATCATTGTAGGTAAAATGAACACCCGGTTTCAGTTTAACATTATCGTGATAAGCTTCAGTTGGTGACATTATGGGTGGCGGAGAAGGACTTATTCTCTTTTTGTATCTTTTCCACACTTTCAGTAACACTGTTTTGACATTGCAATCTTCTGATACTTTGTCTTTTTGAATTTTTGATTTGAAGTCCCACAAAACTTTATGGAAACCTTGTCCCAAGTCCGCCCGCTCTAAAATAACATGCCGGCTTTTAGGATATTTTATCCATTCGGTTATCCAAGTTAGGCAGGCAGCGTGGTAGTATAATTTGAGATTAGGCAATGCCAGCCCTCCTCTTTTCTTTTCGTCTTGAAGAACTTTAAATCTGACTCTCGGTTTTTTCCCATTCCAAACAAATCGGTTAACTTGTTTTTGCCAGTTTTCTAGTGTCCTATCAGGGATGTCAATCGGCAAAAATTGAAATAAAAAATTTAGTCTAGGAAGAACATTAATCTTTATCGTCGATATCCTTCCTATCCATGAGATGTTCATTTTTGACCATAAACTCAAATCTTTTTCTATTTCTCCCCAAATTTTCAAGTAAGAAAATTCTTTCTGATGTCTAGACAGAAACTTTTTTGATTTAATTTCAACCCGTTGGTTCTGGTCTGACTTTCTGGGGCAACAGAAAACAACTCAGCACCAACCACTATATGACAGCTCTTCAAGTACTTGAAGATGGTTATCATATCACCTCTCAGTCTTCTCCTCTTCAGGATAAACATACCCAGCTCCTTTAACCTTTCCTCATAGGACTTGGTCTCCAGACCCCTCACCATCTTTGTTGCCCTTTTCTGGACACGTTTCAGCTTGTCTACATCTTTCTTAAATTGCGGTGCCCAAAACTGAACACAGTACTCTAGGTGAGGTCTAACCAGAGCAGAGTAAAGCGATACCATCACTTCACGTGATCTGGACACTATACTTCTGTTGATACAGCCCAAGATCGCATTTGCCTTTTCAGCTACCACATCACACTGCTGATTCATGTTCAGTGTTTGGTCTACTAAGACCCCAAGATCCTTTTCGCACACACAACTGCTAAGACAAGTCTCCCCCATCCTATAATTATGCATTTGATTTTTCCTACCTAAATGCAGAACTTTACATTTATCTCTATTCAAATGCATTTTATTGGTTTTAGCCCAATTCTCCAGCCTGTTAAGATCATCCTGTATCCTGGCTCTGACTTCTACCTTATTTACTACCCCTCCCAATTTGGGATCATCTGCAAATTTAATAAGCATCCCCTTATTAAATGATTAGAGTCTAGTAGAGTCTTATTATAGTTTATTGCTCTTAACCAATACACCTCGCTGGCTCTATCAAGAAGGCCGGATGGTTTCTCAATGAGACCAAGTAAGGAGTTAAAATAATACTACCCTGTTATGTTCCAACGGTGTCCGTCAGCCTTGCAGACCTGGTTTCAGGAATTCTGACTACACTGGCAAAGTGGAACTTCAGCAAAAAAGAATGTTATTCATTATGAATGGGGTAAGACTGTCAAGGTTAGGGAGACTTGAATGTTAAAAAGATAAGCATTTGGAGTGGTTAAAATTCATTTTAGCTGCCCCTTATTTGCACATTTCTCCAGCAGCACTACCCAGGCCGTTGCTCTTTCACTCCCCTCTACCATTTTAATCCTGTCTTCTAAATACTAATGACAAGAATTGCCCGTTCAGAAGAAACCAGTCCTGCAAAGGTCCGCATGAATTTCCCGCCGGGAAGGGGAAGGAGAACGTGGAATGAAATCGTGAATCGTCATTCCGTATTTGAAATGTAGGCTGTGAACTCCATCTTGTGGAGCAGCAACTGAGACGTCCAATGGAGCAATGCCATACCAGTGTGTGTTTATGTGTGTGTGCATGTTGTGTATGTATCGCACACCTCTTGCTGTAAATCTTCAGAAGAAGAAGAAGAAGAAGAGTTGATTTTTATATGCCAACTTTCTCTGCCACTTAGGGGAGAATCAAACTGGCTTACAATCACCTTCCCTTCCCCTCCACACCACAGACATCCTGTGAGGTAGGTGGGGCTGAGAGAGCTCTACCAGAGCTGTGACTAGCCCAAGGTCACCCAGCTGGATTCATGTGTAGGAGTGGGGAAACCAACCCGGCTCACCAGATGAGCATCTGCCGCTCATGTGGAGGAGTGGGGAATCAAACCCAGTTCTCCAGATCAGACTCTACCGCTCCAAACCACTGCTCTTAACCACTACACCACGCTGCATTAACAGAGGGAGGATGTCATCCACATTTTGTTGGCCAAATCAGAATTATTTGAGAAATATTTGACAATTCAACAAGCCGGGTCTTGCTTTAATTTGCAGCTGCGGCAGTTGTTGGTATGTTGATATCTCTTGTCGAGCAATGAAACACTGCCCTGTGATGTGGTTGAGTGATTCCCCACTATACGGCATGTTCTGCTCTAATTCTGCTGAGCTACAATGAGTGACACACTCAGCGGCAAACTAATAACATCAAGTAGGGAGCAATAATAATAATATCATGATGATTTTCTTCTGCCGTTGTGTGTCATGCTATTATTTTAACAGCTTCGCTAGAATAACTTGGTTTTCTTCTCTGCCTGGTTGGCTTTTATAACATTTATTCAGTCTCTGAGGGACTGAAAGCTCCAAGGAACAACTGAGTCAGTCCAGGGGTGAACGTGAGTCAAAGTACCCATGCATAAAGGACCTATATAGCCGAAGTGATTACTTTGACAGTAGCCCAGATGTATATGCTGGTGAAATGCTGGGGAGGAAAGTTGCAGAGAGAACAAAGAGAGAGAGACCTATTTCTTCACCTCAGGAACAAAATTGGAGATCACACGTGCGAGGAAGTGAATAACACTTCATCACAAAAGGCAATTTTCAACCAACCCTCACCCCCTGCCGCAGTTAAAATAAAGATGTTAAGCTTGGCACCTGATTGTTAAATGGCTTTGCCCCCTCTCACTTGAGCTTTCCGAAAGGCAAATGTAAAGATTTTTTTTTTTTTGCGATTTCCTATGCTCACCAGAAGTTGCCTATTTTTAGCAAAAGCTATTGTTCTCTCAAAAATAGGCAACTGACTGATTAATTATCTCTATTGTAAGTGCAAAGGGAATATTCTTTGCTAGGTGAAAATGAAAGACTGGAGCAGAAAAGGAAACTATGAAAAATTAGTTGTAGCAGTAGCCTGAGGTGTTAAGCAGGAGAAAGATAAATTGTGGGGGGGATGGGGAAAAAAAGAACTCCCTCAGGCCAATTGTATGATCTGTTAGTGGGCCGGCTATTGTCTGGACTCTTGACAGAGCATACAGTCACCAAAGGTTATAGTGTCGTTTGGGTCACAAATTGCTCTGTGTAGCTCTACGTACCATTGAAGACTGCACAGAGGCATCAATTAACAAAGAAAGCAGCTGAAACATCCATGACTGATAAATCTCTGCCTATGGATAGGTCTGTAATAATTATATTACAACTGCTAGCCAAGATAGACCTCTCTTCCATTAATTTCTTGAATCCTTTAAAAAAAGCCGTCCAAGATGATGGCCATCGCCACTTCTGGTGGCGTTGAATTCCACGTTATTTACATGTTCATCGACCAAAAGAGAGATTGCAACCAAGAAATCAGAAGAAGATTGAGACTGGGAAGGGCAGCCAAGAAGAACTTAGAAAAAAATCCTTAAGTGTAAGGACGTGTTGAAAACTGTTTTTCAAAAGTGAAGTGAAAGCTGCACTGAGTGCAATTGGGAGAAACAAATCATCGGGAGTAGATGGGATATTAATAAAGCTATTCCACGACACAGAAATGGAGTCTATCAAAATCTTAACAAGAATATGCCAACAAATATGGAATATGCCAACAAATATGCCAACAAAACAATGGTCCACAGACTGGAAAAGCTCAATTTACATTCCAATTTTTTTTAAAAAAAGGAGACAACAAAGACTGCAGCAACTATTGGACTATCACGTTAATTTTTCACGAGTAATCCAGTGCTCAAATTTGACAACAAAGACTGTGACCATATATGGAACGATAAATGCCAGATGTTTAAGCTCAATTCAGGAAAAAAAGAGGAACTAGATATCATATTGCAAATTTATGTTGCATACTAGAGAAGCATACAAGAGAATTTCAGAAGAAAACCAGCTTGTGTTTCATAGATTACTTTAAAGCTTTTCACTGTGTGGATCATGAAAAGCTATGTTTGGTTTTAAAAGAAATGGGTGCGCCACAGCATCTGGTTGTTTTGCTGTGGATAAGAGGCTACTGTTAGGATAGAACAAGTAGGGACCCGCAAGAAACTTGCAGAAGCAGCTATTCCATTCCTTTGCTTGCTCCCCTCTCCCTCTACTTCTCTCAGTCTCTCATTCTTTCTCCCTCCTGGCACGCCTTTTCTTATACTCTCTGGCCTCCATGCCTGTCACGTTCTCTTTCTGTCCCCCATCACATCACTCTCTTTCTGCCCACCCCCATCTCCCTCCCAGCCGCCAACCGCTTATTCCCACACACACACACAGTGACAGCAGCAGTTCTCCTGGAATCACAATGGATCTCCCAACTACAGCAATCAGTCCCCCTTAGGGCAACTGATCTTGGACATCTGGAGATCAGTTGCAATTGCAAGTGATCTCTAGCCCTCACCTGGAGGTTGGAATTCAAACAAAACAGCACAAGAACAAAGAGCCAACCTATGGCCCATAAATACCAAAACTGGAAATTGCTAATAGAAGTGTATTATCAAAGCAACCAACAGGTATACAAACACAGTTGACAAAAAATCAGGTGCAAGATCAACAGGTCAAGTATCACAATGTACATGAAACGCAAGGCGTTTGAAAGTTCAAAAGCAACGGAGTGATAAAGATGCAATGGAGTAAACTTTCAAACGCCTTGCGTTTCATGTACATTGTGATACTTGACCTGTTGATCTTGCGCCTGATTTTTTGTCAACTGTCTTTGTATACCTGTTGGTTGCTTTGATAATACACTTCTGTTAGTAATTTCCAGTTTTGGTATTTATGTGCCATAGGTTGGCTCTTTTTTCTTGTGCTGTTTTGTTTGAATTCCAACCTCCTGTTTAAGCACTTGTAGCCTTTCTTGATTAGTTACCTCACCTGGCGGTTGGCAACTCCAGTTCCCCTGGAGAAAATGGCTGCTTTGGAGTGTGGAGTCTATGATATTCGGAGGTCCCTCCCCTCCTCATGCCCCACCCTCCCTAGGCCCAATCCCTCAAATCTCCAGGAATTTCCCAACCTGAGGCTGGCAACCCTATTTCCTTCCCATCCAACAGCCAACCTACCTTTATCTGCCCCTCTTTCTTAAGTTTATTTCAGGTTTATTTTCAGTTCGGGTATAACAATATGCACAACCCTAGTCTCTGTGATGTTTGGAAGAGCCTTATATACATGTATTGTTCGGCTTCATTTGATTCATTTTAAATGTGGTGTTGGAGGAGAGTTTTACAGATGCCATGGACCACCAGAAAGAAAAATAAGTGGGTTCCAAATCAAAACAAGCCTGAACTTTCCCTAGAACCTAAAATGACTAAACTGAGGCTATTGAACTTTGGTCACAATATGAGAAGACAAGGGTCACTGGAAAAGACATTAATACTAGGAAAAGTTGAAGGCAGCAGGAAAAGAAGCAGACCCAACAGGAGATGGATTGACTCAATCAAGGAAACCACAGCCCTCAATTTGCAAGACCTGAGCAAGTCAATCAACGATAGGACACTTTGGAGGTCTTTAATTTATACAATTGCCAGAAGAAACCAATGGCCTTATTCAGTAGCCCCCTACATATGATCTCCTCCCTTTCCCATCTTCAGTCAGGAGAGAGAGAGAGAGAGAGAGAGAGAGAGAGAGAGAGAGAGAGAGAGAGAGAGAGAGAGAGAGAGAGAGAGAGAGAGAGAGAGAGAGAGAGAGAGAGAGAAAGAGTAGTAAGTAGCAGCGTGGTGTAGTGGTTAAGAGCGGTGGTTTGGAACAGTGGACTCTGATCTGGAGAACCGAGTTTGATTCCCCACTCCTCCACATGAGCAGTGGACACTAATCTGGTGAACTGGATTTGTTTCCCCACTCCTACACAAGAAGCCAGCTGGGCGACCTTGGGCTAGTCACACTCTCTCTGCCCCACCTACCTCACAGGGTGTCTGCTGTGGGGAGGGGAGGGGAAGGGGATTGTAAGCCGGTTTGATTCTCCCTTAAGTGGTAGAGAAAGTCAGTATATAAAAACCAACTCTTCTTCTTCTTCTAGTAGTAATAGTAGTGGTAGTAGACACAAGCAGGATATGTGAATGGGGAAGTCCTCCTACACAAGACTGTATTCATTTTGGAGCACACATGGAGGTCTATATGAGGCACACTGTGGTACTGGGACTTCTCCCAGCTCTCAAGCCATGCCCATTAAGTGAGGGAAGGATGAACATCTGTATAGATTCATATGATTATACCCAAGGGGCATGGGCATGGCTCTGACCCTCTTCCACCATACTTTTCATGCCTTCCTTCATTTTCTGCCCATGAAACTTCCCGGTGCACTAACTAAATCACAATAATAGCATTTATGAAACCCAGGGCACTGTTGATCTCTGGAAAGGACATCACAATAGTATATGGGTTGCCGTAAAATGCAAAGGCGCTTTGGAGCTTCTGTCACTAGAATATAGTGAAGTAATATGATTAAGCGAGAGTTAAGCTGCATCAAACAATGAAAGGAAATAATGTCATATGACATGTTAATAGATCCCAGGGAAGTCTTCTTAATCTACCAAAACACGAGAAACTATTTTCATATAATAGTAGGAGGGAGAGAGGGAGACCCACTCTTGTGAATGCCTTTTCTAAGAGGCTCACATGAAAGTGTGAAATATTATCCGCTTTGAAATGCTTATTTTCAGTGGATTCCCATTATTATTTTTTCCCCTGAGTACAGACACCCTGGGATGGAAATCCAAGGGTTTAGCACACGTTCCTTTAGGATAATGTGTGTTTTGTGACTTTTGAGAGATCTAGGATAGAGATCTCAAAAAAGGTTACCTGGCAACCAAAAAGACTACTATTCACCTTTTCACCTGGTGCTTGAATAGGGTTGCCTGGTCACCCCTCTCCTCCTACAAGAGGTTTTTGGGATGAAGCTGGGGCGGGTTCGCGTGCTGGCGGCCACATACAACGCAATTTCGTCCTTTCCATTTTACACCCAGAAGCGGCGCATCGCAACAGGTTGCTTTACCACTCCGACCCCCCAAATGCTAGCTCCTGAGCCGGCCAATGGATTAGTGGGGAATTACCCTCCAGTCAAAGTGATCTGGCAACCCTACGCTTGAAACAAATTTGGTGGTTCCTCCTGAGGCAAAACATGTAAGGAATTTCCCACTATTTCCAGCTCAGATATTCAGACCAAAGAAGAAGAAGAATTTCAGGCTGCGGTGGGTACTGACCCAATAACAGTGCCCTTAAGTCAACGCACCCTTACTATTAGGTGGGTGTCATGAATCTGGGTTCTTATGGCCTCTGATTATACACTGCTTCACCTTTCCAAGGCCAAAGGCCTATAGCCCTCGAGACATACTTTTCCTTACATACGTTTCAGGGGTTGCTATAAATTTTCATGCAGACATACATTACCCAAGCATCCTCTGAGCCTCAGGAATGACTGGGGGAAACCGAAGCCAATTGCTGTTGAAGCGGAAAAGCCTTAAGAGAGACCATATAAGACCCTTCATAGGGAGGGAGGTTGTTCATGGGCCCAAGCTGGTTGCAGTGAGGCTGCTATCAGAGGGAGCTGCTTAGCTTCTGAGATCTGATGAGATCCCAGCCGAGGTAGGGTATTTTCAGTTGGGGAGCAAGTGCAGAGGCGGAATTACCTGCTGCCTTTCCCAGCTCCATAATTTTGCTCTATTATCAGTAGGGTTGCCAGCTCCGGGTGGGAAAATAAGTGGAGATTTTGCAGGTGGAGTCTGGGGGTGGCAGGGTTTGGAGAGGGGAGGGACTTCAATGCCATGGAGTCCAATTGCCAAAGCAGCCATTTTCTCCAGGGGAACTGATCTCTGTCATCTAGAGATCGGTTGTAATAGCGAGAGATCTCCAGCCACCACCTGGAGGTAGGCAACCCCATATATCAGGTCAAGCTACACCTGCTCTTTAAGGCAAAACCAAAACGTCATGAGGACCAATTTCAGAACTTCACTGACATTTAGTTTTATCCTTAATCTGTGCCACAGATCACCTTCTAAGTGGAGCTAACACCCTTGTTCTCAGAGCCTCAAAATATTGCTCTGCTTCCTTATTCATGAGTACCCAGCTTGCTGGGGGTAAAGGGAAGATGAGTGGGGAAGGCACTGGCAAACCACCCCGTAAACAAAGTCTGCCTAGTAAACGTCAGGATGTGACGTCACCCCATGGGTCAGGAATGACCCGGTGCTTGCACAGGGGACCTTTACCTTCCTTATTCGTGCCAGTTTTCTCTACCTGCCCAAGCTGCCTATTTGTCCCTGGTTTTCTGGAACGAAAGGCCTTTTGTGGCCCATAATTTCCACTTCTGCAGCCTGACCAGCTTTTTGGGAAATGGCCCAGCTGTATAAAGATCCAAGTCTCTCATCTCTCCCTCTGCAAGGTTTTGATTTTAAAGGCACCCATTCTGCAGCAAAGATTCTACTTCAACCACACTCGTATTCCAGGATGGTTTTTTGAAAGTGAAATCTTGAAGCTTAAGTGTGTACCTGAGGCTGACAATACTTCGGGAATGGGCTGTAATGGACTGAAATTGAGGCTGAAACGTTCCAACAAGAGCACAGACAGGAACACTTACCATCTGTGACTTGCCTAAAGCAACCTTTATAATGGGAGACAAGATGAGACACAGAAAGATTCTGTATTACATCTAATTCCAAACCTAGCCTCCTACCGTGCAAGTCCAAAAATCTGCACAGTGGGATCAGGTACAGATGGGGGGGGGGGTATTTTTTTTTTTTTTTACAAACCCCCAGGTTTTCAGAAAAACCAAAATGGCATGTTCTTCTTCTTGGGCTAGATAGTTTATAAATTTCCATCTAAATGTAGGATTCTATGACTTTCTTAAGGCCGCCAGCCAGTGAATCTGTGACCTGGAAGAGATTTGAACATGCATTCTTGCTGAATACAGCTCATTCTCTTAGCCACTGCATAACCTATAATGTAAAAAATAAATATCTGGAATTGATAGGGATGCCAGCCTCTAGGTGGGACCTGGGGATCTCCCAGAATTACAGGTCACCTCCAGACTATAGAGATCAGTTCCCCTGGAGAAAATAGATGCCTTGGAGGGTGAACTCTATGACATTTAAGGTTGCCAGCTTTGAATTGGGAAAATACCTGGAGATTTGGGGGGCAGAGCCTGAGGAGTGAGGGGCTTGGAGAGGGGAGGGACTTCAATACCACAGAGTCCAATTGCCAAAGCGGCCATTTTCTCCAGGTGAACTGATCTCTATCCACTGGTGATCAGTTGTAATAGCAGTTCTCCAGCCACCACCTGGAGGTTGGCAATCCTAAAGGCATTGTACCCCACTGAGGTCCCTGTCCTCCCCGGCTCCATCCCCAAATCTCCAGTTGTTTCCCAACCTGGATCTGGAAACCTAAGAATTGTCCTTCAGAGTAACATATATCACCAATCTGATCCTGATACCTCAGATTACAAGGACTAGGTACATGGCAATTGCCACAAGAGACCCATAGCTAATTTTGCCATTATACATACCCACAGCTCCGTCTAATGATATCAAAAGATGTGCAGCTTAAGTATCCAGCGAATAATATCTGTGCCAACATCAATCACACAATGCCATGACCGGATGACAGGCAATAAAAAATTGGCTGTCAGTTCAGAACAGACAAGCACATTCATTTCTGGTGGGGAAAACATACAAATGAATGTCATCTCACAGTATGTCTGCCCAGCCTGCATTCAGAAACGCTAGGGTGGATTATGTACCCAGTGGTTTAATGAAAACAGAGATACAGAGATTGGCAGGACGTGAAGCCTTTGCGTTGTGCCTATTACCTGAATAATTTGACTACATCATTTCTAAAATGGTCTTGAGCACTTCTTAAAAAGGATGCCACGTTTGATCCTGTTCTTTTCTTGTGACACAGTTAGGGGAAGGTGGTGCAGCCTTCCTAGGCAGGCTTGCCTCTCGAGGGTTTGCATCCGAACAGTTCTGAGAGCTAGTGTGGTGTAATGTTTGAGAGCGGCGGACTCTAATGTGGTGAACCGGGTTGGTTTCCCCACTCCTACACATGAAGCCAGCTGGGTGACCTTGGGCCAGTCAAGGTCTCAGCCCCACCTACCTCACAAGGTGTCTGTTGTGGGGAGAGGAAGGGAAGGAGGTTGTAAACTGGTTAGATGATTCCCCTTAATAAGATAGAGAAAGTGGGCATATAAAAACCAACTCTTCTTCTTCTGGGTTCAGTTCCTGGCACTTGCAATTAAAGGTTTCAGGTACTATGTCTGGGAAGGATCCCCTTCTGAGACACTGGAGAGCCCCAGGAGGGAAAGCGGCATGGTCATGGTATCACTGGATCTCCTCAGCTCTTGGAAAACTAAGCAGGTTCTATATTTAGATAAGGGATCACCAAGGAAGGCTGTAGAGTGAGAAGCAGAGGAGCTTTGCCATTGCCTTCCTCTGCAAAGCCTTCCTTGGTGGTCTCCCATCCAAGAACCAATCCTGCTTAGCTTCCTAGATAAACACATTGAGCATATGAACACGTGAAGCTGCCTTATACTGAATCAGACCCTTGGTCCATCAAAGTCAGTATTGTCTACTCAGGCTGACAGCCGCTCTCCAGGGTCTCAGGCTGAGGTCTTTCACATCAGCTACTTGCTTAGTCCCTTTAACTGGAGATGCCAGGGATTGAACCTGGGACCTTCTGCACGCCAAGTGGATGCTCTACCACTGAGCCACAGCCACAGCCCCTCCCCTGATGTGACAAGTTCAGGCTATACTATACCATTCCACATCCCCAGATGAACCATTAGTGGTTGTGAAGAACACAAAAGTCTTGTTCAGTCATCCACAGCAAGATCATTTGGATCCATATAAGACATCTTCTTATGTTGAATGGAACCACAGAAGTACCACACACACACACACCATGCAAACTCTACCTTGCTTTCACCAGGCATTCCCCTATATTTGCAGACCTTCTCTTCTCAGCTCCTTCTGTCTAGGAGAGAATGATGAATGAGTACTATGGACTAATGAATAGATAGTATGGAGTACAGGATTGAAGAGAAGCTCTTTGGAATCACTTCCAAAAGTACTATTCCAATTAACCTGATTGTAAGCATTGTATGGGTTTTCCCAGAAGGCTTGTTTCCGGCAGGTCACATAATAAGCTGCACATGCAGAGTGCAGAACCACATTCTTCCTCATGCTGGCTACAAACGGGCCACGAGAAAAATGTACACAACTGGCATGTCAGTTGCCATGTGCAATGATCCTACATGCTGGTGATTTGTTGTGTGTACATGTGCTGAGAAAGTGGAATTGGCTGTGTTCATCAAAGTAAAGCTTTCAAGTCATTTCCTATTTGGAGGTATGATCAGCTGCACAAACCGAGTCCTTTAAATAAAGCCATGGGACTAGCAATGCTATGGATGTACCCACACTTCCAAGGGTAGTAGAGGACTTACAGAGGGTAGAAGAGTTGTTTTTTCTCTACCGTAAGGAGTCTACTCAGACCGGCAGAGGCTCTCCCGCGTCTCAGGCAGAGAGAGGTCTTTCACATCACCTACCGCCTGGTCCTTTTAACTGAAGATGCTGGGGATCGAACCTGGGACCTTCTGCATGCAAAGCAGAGGCTCTTCCACCGAGCCACAGCCCCTCCCCATGCTGGTCTCTATGTTTGTGCCATTCGGTTCTTGCCACATCTCTGGAATGATCTCTCTCTGAATCTGCAAATAAGAAATCCATTACACAATAACATTAACAAAACCCAAGACAAACAGCTTGGCACGCACTGCTTGCGGTTAATCCATTGATTCTTCTTGATACTTTAGCTGAACCATTTATCAGACGCAGCTGATTGTTGGCCTCCATACAAGAAACAGCATTGTACCAGAATTAAATCCAATCCGAATATAAATCTGTTTCAACGATGCATGTTTCGAAGAAGAAAAATTCCTTTGGAGACCGCTGAAGGACAGCTCAATGATATATTTTCATTTCGAGTGCAAGAAGAAATCTAATTCCCCTCCACAGCTGCAGCAGAAATCTTGACAAGCTAGTTGAAAGAATGATAAAAAAAAATTACTCAGCCGGGAAGAGTCCATTCTTTTTAATTTATTTTGGAGTATTTTTTTTCCACAATGATCATCAAATTATCTAATGCTTGCTCACATTAGATAGCGACAGTCTATAACAAGTCATTATTAGAAAAGTGAAAAAGGCTAATATTTCTGAACTAATGTCACAAGAGAAAACAATTTACAAAACATCGAAACGTAAACTGCCACAGCGGTTGATAAGCTTCATAAAGATTCTCTTTCTGTCAGGCCTTTTCACAAGGAGAACACCACATATTGCCTTTCTCGTGGCGTATTTAATGCTATTACACATTTCATAGGGTTCTAGTCGCTCTGTGGATTGCATTTCGTAATGCTCATTGGGTGCTGAGTAAAAGATATTCAATAACGGCCAAAACTGTAATTTAGAACCAGATTTCCCATTATTTAGTACATGAAAGGGCAATGAATGCTAACAAAAGGCATGCAATCCTGCTGCTCTCTGAAAACTATCTCTAATTTGATTCAAATGTGTCACGCTTCCTTCAAAATACCAACAAATTCACTGCCCTCAGTAGGATCTTCCACATTTGCCTCAAGTTTCTCTTCTGGCAGCAGTCTGTGGGAACCATAACCTGAATTCGAACCGTGTTTTTCAACTGGACCGTAGATTTCTTGTGGTTCAGTCGAGGGAGGCGATCCTAGAGAGTTATATTTACACATAAGGAGGGGGGGGGGAAGACATATGTCCTCAGCAGAAACGGTTTTGAAAATATTTAGTGTGACCAGCCACACTGGCAATTCCCGTCCCTCGCCAGTGGCCAGGGGAGATCTGGCAACCCTGCTGGCAAGTAATTCATTTCAAGCCAAGTAGCTTATTCAACCAGGTGATCAGCCCCACTAAAAACAATCAAAATGTCCGACAGTGCAGGCCTTTCCCCCGTGAACCCCCCAGGGCTAAGATCCAGTAACAGCTGGATACAAACCATAAGATTGGATTCTAAGGTTCTTTTTTGATAACCTCCAGTTGATGACACTAGTTCTCCTGCTGTTACAGCTGATCTCCAGCTGATATAGAGAACAGTTCACCTGGCTGCTTTGGCAATTGGACTCTATGGCATTGAAGTCCCTCCCTTCCCCAAACCCTGCCCTCAGTCTCCACCCCAAAAATCTCCCGCCGGTAGTGAAGAGGGATCTGGCGACCCTATTTTCTGGTGATGGCTGGAATTCTTCTGTTACTCCTTGGAGTTATTCTGCTTATGGAAAGACACCTTCCATGGGTAGAGGGAATGGCACGTTGGCCATTAAGTCCCCCAGGGGAAGTCCTGGTAGGTCAATGGCCGACAGGCAGCCATGACTCTGGAGCAGCCCTATGCAAACTGTTCAGGAGGTATGGCCACTGCAAAATGGTGCCCCCCATAAAAAGGATGAAAGCTGCTGCCACAAGCCAGAAGCCCCCATCCCATTAGGATTGCCAGCCTCCAGGTGGTGGCTGGAGATCTCCCGCTAATACAACTGATCTCCAGGTGACAGAGATCAGTTTCCCTGGAGAAAATGGCCGCTTTGGCAATTGGAGTCCCTCCCCTCTCCAAATCCCACCCATCTCGGACTCCACCCCCCAAATCTCCAGGAATTTCCCAGCTCACAGTTGGCAACCCTAGCTGCAACTCTTAAACAAAGTTTGTTTGTATCATATTAGGGTTGCCAATCTCCAGGTATTAGCTGGAGATCAGCTGTTATTACAACCGAAAAAGATCAGCTCACCTGGAGAAAATGGCTGCTTCTCTAGGTATTTCTCAACCCAGAGCTGGCAACCCTACATCCCACACAAGGAAGATGGGTATGAAGTGGGCAGGAGTCAGCTGGTACAAGCCGGAGGCCCCCATGATAGGGGGTAGGAGCTGCTGCTACTAGCTGGCAGCCACTGCCTCATGGGAGCCAGTGACCCTGCCCCACATAAGGTAGATGGGCATAGTGGGCAGGAGCTACTGATGAGCTGGGGCCATACCCTCCTTTTCTTCCCCTCCATTGGGGTGGAACCCTTTCCTGGGTCATTTTGGCCTCCCAGTCATCCCTGGATAAAAGTGCACTTTGTTCATCCCCATGATTTGGCGCCAGCCAATAATATTGATGCAAATTTGAACATCAGTATATTGAATACAGAGTCCATATCAGGGCCAAGCCAGTGTTCCTTATTTCATTTTCTACATATGTTTATATTTTTGTAAATAATTTTAGTTTTCTGCTTTTGACTATTGCTTTTGTTGAGTTATTTGCACTGTTCACATGTATAGTTTTTAGATGCAACTGATTATGTATTTATACAGATATTGTAATATGTCATATAATATATGCATGGGGCTGCTTCATTGAGAAATGCATACATTTTAAACGTGGGGGAGATCATGAAAAAAAGGCTTGTACATAAAGAATCATGGGTTTGATTTGCACAAGGGAGAAGTGACATCAAGATGATTGTATGGGGGGGAGTGAAATAGAAGGGACAATAATTTGAAATCACGTCATTCAGCAAAATCTTCCAGCTTTTGACATACAAAAATAATGGCATTGTTGTATACTTAATACATTCTGTCACCAAGGATCATTGCCTGTTAGGGATGCTAACCTCCAGGTGGGACCTGGGGTTCCCTCAGAACTACAGGTCATCTCCAGACTACAGAGATCAGTTTCCCTGGAGAAAATGGATGCTTTGGAGGGAGGACTCTATGGCATTGTACACCACTGAGGTCCTCGTCCTCCCCAGGCTCCATCCCCAAATCAACATAAGTTTCCCAACCTGGATCTGACAACCCTCTCCTCCCCATCCCCTGCCAGTTGCCATGGGAGACCTGGCAACCCTATTGCTGGTACATCTTCCCCTTTCAAGATTGCAAATTCCTGAAGGCTCTTCTGGAATATATTATTATTATTATTCTGGATTGTACTCACATTGAATATGATGGATAATGCTTCTGTTCCCATCCCTCCATCTCTCCTTTAATTGTAGTTAGTGCAGAGATGGCCTCAAGTAAATCTCCTGTCATTAGGGTTGCCAACCGCCAGGTACTAGCTGGAGATCTCCTGCTATTACAACTGATCTCCAACCAATAGATATCAGTTCATCTGGACAAAATGGGAGGTTGGTAATTGGACTCCATGGCATTGAAGTCCCTCCCCTCCCCAAACTCCGCTCTCCTCCGGCTCCGACCCTAAAACCTCCTGCCAGTGGCAAAGAGGGTCCTGGCTACCATACCTATTGTTCATACATCCCCTGGAACATTTAACTCCCTGGAAGCTACTCCTATGAAGAGAGATTAACTCCACACAAATAATATGTTTTTACCCAACTCTTTAACAAATCTTCAGTCCCCTAAGAAGGGCTCTTTCACTGTTTCTAGAGGGCCATTAGCTTGGTACATCAGGGCCACATTTGGTGGGCCCAACCAGAAAGGCCTCTACCTTAGCTCCAGTGCCCACACTCAAAACATGGATCCATTCAAGCAGACTCCAATGGAGAACTGAATAGGATCAAGAGGCCAGATTGACTCACAAATACATTTACAAATATTCAACAGCCATTCATCTGCCTCTTGCCATAGGCCATTTGGAACTATTCTTCGGTTACTGGGAAAGCTCTCCATTGAATGATACAAGGAAAAAAATATCACATTCAGATTAGATTTCTGAAGGTGAAGTTTGGGGTGTAAGCAAGTGATAAATACTTCCATCCTTTACCAAAAACAACCCCTCCATAAAGCATTTTCAATGTTCCATAGCATTTTTACAAGCCCTATAGAGAGGATCCATCCATGCATTTACTCACCACTTGGGCTAGGGAGAGAGGGCACAACTTAGGGTTGCCAACCTCTAGGTAATGAGTACAGAAAGAGCTGGTATATACTAACAAAACACAGCAAGTGTGTAACAAGGTGTATTAGGTGCATTATTAGGTGTATTATACACCTTGTTACAAGGTGTATTATACACCTTGTTACACACTTGCTGTTTTGTTAGTATATACCAGCTCTTTCTGTACTCATTTCCTTACCGTTGGTATTAGTACAGAGGTGTTTATTTTGGCTGCTTAACCTCTAGGTAATAGCTGGAGATCTCCTGCTATTACAACTGATCTCCAGCCAACAGATATCAGTTCACCTGGAGAAAATGGCTGCTTTGGCAATTGGATTCTATGGCATTGAAGTCCCTCCCCAAGCCCTCCCCTCCTCAGGCTCCGCCCCAAAAGCCTCCCACCGGTGGTGAAGAGGGACCTGGCAACCCTAGCACAACTGCACATACAGAGGAAACGGCCACACACACTGTGATGAGCAACATTTGAAAAGCAGTGTCACCTGTCATGGGGAGGGGAAATACGTATCAGCACTTCCGGTGTGCATTTGAATTGTGCCACTGACTCGGTGATAGAGTGGAGGCAGGGGACGGGACCAGTGCGCTAGTATCCTCTCTCCCCCCCACAGTGAGTCAATGTGCAGGCCCTTCATTTGCGTGGGCCTAGAGTTTGGACTAAATTTGAAAAATACTTCTGTTAGTCTCCCCACAAAATTACATATTAAGGTGCAGGGGATTGGCATGCTTTCAAAGCCAAAGCTGATTTGCAGCTATAATGTTAGGGAATAAAACACCTGCCATGGGGAGGGGAAATACATATGAGCACATCCTGTGTGCATTCGAATTGTGCCAGTGATTCTGTGATAGAGTGGACGGGGAGGGCCAGTGTGCCCATGTCTTCTCTCCCTCCCCACACATGCAGATGCTTCATTTGCGCGGGACTACAGTTTTGACTAAATTTGAAAAATACTTCTGTTACGTCCCCCCCCAAAAAAAAATTACATATTAAGATGTAGCACCTACTCTCCAAACTTCACCTTCAGAAATCTAATCTGAATGTGATATTTTCTTTCTTGTATCGTTCAATGGAGAGCTTTCCCAGAATAGGTCCAAATGGCATATGACTTTCAACTAGGGTTGCCAGGTCCCTCTTCGCCACTGGTAGGACATTTTTGGGGCAGAGCCTGAGGAGGGCAGGGTTTGGGGAGGGGAGGGACTTCAATGCCATAAAGTCCGGTTGCCAAAGCGGCCATTTTCTCCAGGTGAACTGATCTCTATCGGCTGGAGATCAGTTATAATTGCAGGAGATCTCCAGCTACTGCATGGTTGGCAACCATACTTGCAACCAAAAACAAGAGGCTAGATTTATGGCTGTTGCATGCTTTCAAAGTAAAAGCTGACTTACAGATACAATGTTAGGGAATGAAGCAATGCACGCTCCATGGTTGCACATGGGATCCACACTGCATTTTTACCCAGATTCTCCTCTTGCATACAAGCACTGTGATGGAGTGGTTTCTTACTCTGTGGGGTGCTGAGAGTCACGCACATGGCTCCTTCAAAGGTTTCTCATTCATTGCAATGGAGGAAGCAGCTTGGCAAGAGAATCAGCTTGTAGTCCATTGAAATAAATGTGGAGTCCACATTCCCAAGAACTCCATCAATGTGCTTTAATGCGCTTTTGGCTCTGGACTGGGGTGGGAGCCACATGCTCCTGCACATAGAATGGAAAGTGGAATCCCCTACAGTGCATCCAAACTGGTAGACTGACCCCTGACAATTGTGATTTTTGTGCAGTCAGATATATACCGGCCTCGTTGCCAGCTGGGTGGGATCACAGCCAGTATCTTGCGAATATGTTAAAAGACAGTTACAATCCCTGCGTTCCCCCCATGTTTCACATTTACTATGCTGTGATCAGCTGGCCCCAAGTTAAAAAAAATGTGTCATGCTCAGTACACCTAAATGATTTATTTTATCTAATAAAAGAGAACAATGATCAGAGACTGTATAGAGAGAGAGAGCTGTCATGAGATATATGGGTACCATTAAACTAGTTTTAAACATCATTTGATATTGATGTTAAGAAAAACATATTAACATTTTTTGTTCCCATGTAGTCTTGGTCGGTGCTCACCATTTCTATTTCTGGGGGTTTTCCTTCTGTTTGGTTTCCATTCGTCAACATAGCACAATACAATCTTCTTATTAAACAATAGTTATCCGATGGCAAACAATTCTTTTTATTGGTTTACATTTGGCAGGTCACAGTCACAACCACGTCAGGCAGAAATTGCACATGGACCATCCTGAATTTTGAAGACTTTCTCTATTTCGGCTTCTACGGGGAGACCTTTGATAGATAACCAGGACCACCAGTCTATATTTGTGCCACTGCCAAAAATGATCCCAAAGCAAGGGCTTCCGAGTGAATATTACCTATTTTTTTCTATTCAGTTCATCTAGTCCACTCTCAGTGTGTCCAGAAGAACTGCTTGTACAAAAGTTTAGAAAAGTTTTATTTGTACTTGTGAATTTCTCAACATCATTTGTTTAAAGTAAGCCTGTTCTTCCTTTTTCCTTTTTAAGAACAACTTATTTTGGGCCATTCCAGCATTCTGCTAAACAGATGACAGTCGGAAAATGTCCAGCCCAATCTTAGGCATGTTTATTCAACGGTAAGAACTGCTGTGTTTCATAGGGCTTATCCTCAAGGCAGTTATCAAAAATATTTCAGGTTGCAATTCTATGCCTGCACACTTTGGAGTAAGTCCATCTGAACGTTATCAGGGCAATCCTGAAGATAAATACAACTCTTTATGGCGTAGGAACTAAAGTCAAGGAGTAGGATTTGGATGAGCCACGTTCAGTTACCCACTCTGTCGTTAGGGTTGCCAACCTCCAGGTAATGGCTGGAGATCTCCCACTATTATAACTGATCTCCAGCCGACAGAGATCAGAAAATGGAGAAAACATCCACTTTGGCAATTGGACTCTATGGCATTGAAGTGCCTCCCCAGACCCAACGCTCCTCCGGCTCCGGCTCAAAAACCTCCCGCCAGTGGCAAAGAGGGACCTGACAACCCTATCAGCCGTGGAAGCTTGCTGAGTCACCTTGGACCAGTGACATACTCTCAGCCTAGCCTACCTCACAGGGTTGTTGTGAAGAAAAATGGAAGAGAAATGGAATGTGAAAAAAATGGAAGAGAGGAGAATGATGTAAGCTGTATTGGGTCCCCATTGGGAAGAAAGACAGGGTATAAATGAACTAAAATAAAATAAAATAATAAATAAATAATGACATTTACTTCAGTGGACTTAGCGGGAGGTATCTCCGCTCAGAACTGCACAGTTCTGTGTCTTACTTCTGAGTAAACACGCCTAGGACTGGTTGTACGACTTGTATGTTTGCCATGTCAGCATTTCCCCCTCATGAAGAATTCAATTAATAGGGAGTAGGGAGACATTTTGACCTGTAGAAGGCATACAGAAGTCTTCAAAAGCCAGACCGGTCTCGAGAAATAACTCTTTATTCTGAGACAGTTACCATTACTTCATTTTTAAAAAATGACAAAACAGCAATAAACATTTGAGCTCTTTAATGAGCAAATCTCAGGTCTCTTAGCATTGGAATAATTATAATATTCATTATCCAGATTAGATTTATTTATTTTTTTCCACTCGGCGGCCAAACACGACTGCCCCAGAAGTACAAAGAATGTTTGTTTCCCATCAAGTAGTATACAATTTTGCTGTGTGTGTAATAAGCTTTCAATCTTGAAAAAGAGTAACTGAAAAGAAACATTTCTGTTACTGCAGTTAGTTTGTCAGAGAAAGTTCTGCGCGTTATCTTACAAACTATCAAAATTGCTAGTAATTTTTTTTTGAAAAAATGCAAAATAAAAAAAAAGATTCACATAACTTTACTCTAATAGAAATATAATACAGGAAAAGAGAGAAAGTACTCATCAGGGATGTGCTCTTTAGTCCATCTCAATTTTTTTTCTCTTTTTTATATAAATGTACATCCGATTACATATTACAAACTTTTTTTCCATGATTGTGGCATACCTTTTTTTTTTATTATTTGAAAGTAACTGACGGGGGTACAAAGACCTTCCTATCATTTTCCAGCCATTCCTTTCCAAACAACAGGACAATGTTAAAAATAAGACACAGAACTGAAACATTTCCAGTGTTGACTTTTCCATTCTTTATCTAGGGTTGGATCCTTCCAGCTTTTTAACACAGTCTTGGCCGTTTCTCTTCTTACTACATTCCTGTCCCATGCGGCTTTCTTTTTATGCCGCTCCCACGATCCCCAGCAAAGCCTTTTTTGGTGGTCAAAGGGAATCCTGCTCCCCTTTGTCACCAGCCAAGAAGCCGCTTGGATCCAACCCCATATTTTCCATATCTCTATCTGTATTATGCAAAGCTCTCCTTATAGATATTTCCAGGGAGCTTGGTCACCGCTAATGATACACAGACCAAGATGGGAATCGCTTGGAAATACTATGAATCAACTTTTATCACATGCAAGATGAGAAGTCGAATGAACGAGAGTTAGAACCAATGTGATAATTTGCAGTGGGGGGGGGGGGGGCAGCGAAATATTGGAAATAAATCTTTGGATTTTTTCTTTTTAGAGAAATTACTGGTATAAGCCTAAGAGACTGCAATGAAACCCCATCAAAACAGTAACTGCTTCATCAAAAATGTCCTATCAGCATTGTAAACACTGTAAATTAATTAGGCGGAAAGAGAATGTAACAACCGAACGGAGACGTTGGTTTCCTTTTGGGATTCCTATCCACATGTGTTCCCTGCTCGTCACCTGCAGTATCATCAAACATCTCTTTAAAAACGACCGTAATGCCTTCTATTACTTGGGAAACTAACGGGAATTGCAGGGTTGTCAATTAAGGTTTTCGGTTTTGGTCTTTTTCTTCCCCTCCCTTTAAAATAAACCTCCCTTAGTTTATGCCAATTGAGGGAAGACACTTCTATTCAGAACCCCAATGGGATGAGAAGAATTTTAATTACGGCTTAATCAGCAGCACAGCCACCAAGCATAATAAATTATCATGCACATCGTGCTAAAAATATCCCGTTTCCTTTATTCCCACAACGTTTATACTGACAGCGCTTATGTGATAATGTCATATCTGCCAGGTTCTAAAACTTTCCCCCCTTTTTTCCTTGGCAGATCTCAGCAAATGAGCCCATTTTGAAGGCCTTTAACAGCATCGGTGCTTTGTATAATTATCCAAATATGTAAATATGGTCTACACAAGAAAACAGTTCGAAATCAAAACGGGTGAAAATTATCTGACATTCCATTAATGTGTCCCTTGTGCATATTGATAGAACTTTATTCATTTTTTTTAATTTTCAGTCATCGTTTCCTTTCTGATTTTGTTGCACATGCCTAATTCCGTTATGTAACTTAAATCCTCAAAAAAATTAATACTTGAATGTGAATGAAAAAAGTATCATTCAGGACAATTGCTTCAAGCAATTGTAAAAAGTTATACTTTTTCTTTTAAAAGTTCATTTGTATATATGTACAATTCATTTTTCCCCAAACCCCCAAAGTTCTTGATATGTATATTCACATAATATTCCTCCATATTTAAATAGTAAGAGTCTTGTAGGTTGAAAGCCAAGTCACGTCTTCCATAATTATCCCCCACTGTAATCCACCAAAAAATAAAAGTTTGTTTCATCTTGTCTGGCTATACCCTAGTTGTTGAATGTGAATGGGGGTGTGGGTGTGGGTGGGGATGGGGCAGAGTGTTATTCTGTCCACCGGTAAATGTATTAAATGTGTGTAGGGGTTGAATCCCTGGTATAGTGTTAGGTATCATTGTAATGGTGTTGGGGGTCATCAAGGGAATATCATCAGGTGACCGCCTCATAGCTAGTGTGTAGTCTGGGGGGCAGGCGGTCCGAAGAACCACCTCGTGTGGATGGATGGACTCACATTCATGACCCAAGTCAGTGTGCTTCATTTGGAGGGACATTATTTCCTCTTCTTGTGCATGGGTGAGATCATTGGTCGTAGTGCGCTGTGGGCTACATCTCCGATGGACGTCATGTCTCCTCTTGTCCTTTTTATAGTACAGAGCTGCAAAGGCTAAAATGTTCAGGAACAGCAAAGATGCTCCAACAGCAATAGTTACACTCAACTCCGTGGAATAGTCTCTTTGATCCCCGGAAATTAGGCTCGGTGGTTGTTTGGGATCATCTTGCTTGGCTGTAGGAAAGGCTGAAGTTACAGGTACTGAATTTTTCCGTGTTGGCCTGAAAGTAATATCAGTTGATGGCACTTTAGTTGTCGTAGAGGTATACTGTGAAATGTCATTAAGATTGTGCAGGTGAGGTACCAGTTCCAACCACAGGTTCACTTTATTGGCCCTGTAATGTTCTTTCACTCGCGGTTTTAATCCAATGTGAAGGTAAAGCTGGTCTTTCTGGGAGTATCTGGTCCATGCTACTTCCTCAAACCGATTAGGTTTTGTGTGAATGAACTTTGTATCTTGTGGGACTGGTTGATTTGGATCCCTAGGGGGTGGGAAAGAAGGCATTAATTTATTTTTGAAAAATTACTCCAGCTTCAAAATACATTTTTCACATGGTATCAGTGTTTCACAATATATCAAACTAACTTCTACTAAGCTCCAAATAACACATGGTTGGCTCAGCTACTGTACTGCTATGCCCTCCAATACACACAATGACATGTATCCTACAATTCCACTGAGCAAAGCTGAAATAGGATACATGCTAATAATTTTTTTATGTCTACTGGGTGTTTATGGTATAATAGTCCTCCAGCCAATTGAACCAGCCAATTCCATGTTATCTGGTATTGGGGAGGGGCTGTGGCTCAGTGGTAGATCATCTGCTTGGCATGCAGAAGGTCCCAGTTTCAATCCCCGGCATCTCCAGTTAAAGGGACTAGGCAGGTAGGTGATGTGAAAGACCCCTGCCTGAGACCCCGGAGAGCTGCTGCTGGTCTGAGTAGACAGTACTGACTTTGATGAACCAAGGTTCTGATTCAATACAAGGCAGCTTCATGTGTTCATGGATATGGAAATATAATAAAACACTGTTGTCGATAGAGCCATGTCTCTCATGGTTTTTTAATGATAAATATGCATACTTCTGTTGATACGCAGAAAACCTTTAAAATATCAAAAATGCTAAAAAAAGAAGAGTTGGTTTTTATATGCCGACTTTCTCTTCCACTTAAGGAAGAATCAAACCATCTTACAGTCACCTTCCCTTCCCACAACAGACACCCTGTGAGGTAGTTAGGGCTGAGAGAGAGTGACTTGCCAAAGGTCACCCAGCTGGCTTCCTGTGTAGGAGTAAGGAAACAAATCCAGTTCACCAGATTAGCCTCCACTGCTTATGTGGAAGAGTGGGGAATCAAACCTGGTTCTCCAGATCAGAGTCCACAGCTCCAAACCACCTCTCTTAACCACGACACCATGCTGGCTCTCAATTTAGAGGTTTCCGCTCTTTTTTGCCCCCTTTTCTCTGCCCCTGCATCAGAGCTGGTGGCTAAAATATTATCACGCTCTGCTGTAGGGCTGTGATGCCATCACATCTGAAACTGGCCAACATCTTGGTTTGTGTGCTATCACTTAGCAGGGTTGAACTAAATAGGACACTGGTCAGCAGGTCTTGATGTGGGAAACCAGACCTCATGATAGATGACATCATTTAATGTCTCTAAGTTGCAGCTCCTGAATTGTCCCTTCATAACCATTTTACCAATGTAATCCTGCACAGTGTTATTCCAGTCGAAACCTACTGATTCCAATAGGCCTAAGCTGGAGTAACTCTGCATAGAATAACAGCACTGCGCATGTATTAATCCAGGTCTTAAACTGGCTTTATGAGATGTGAAAGTATTATAAAGGTAAAGGTAGTCTGCTGCGCAAGCACCGGGTCATTCCTGACCCATGGGGTGACGTCACATCCCAACGTTTACTAGGCAGACTATGTTTACGGGGTGGTTTGCCATTGGCTTCCCCAGTTGTCTATACTTTACCCCCAGCAAGCTGGGTACTCATTTCACCGACCTTGGAAGGATGGAAGGCTGAGTCAACCTTGAGCCGGCTACCTGAAACCGACTTCCATTGGGATCGAACTCAGGTTGAGAGCAGAGCTTTTGACTGCAGTACTGCAGCTTACCACTCTGTGCCACGGGGCTCTATAAAGTATTATAGTATTATAGAAAACAACAATTTCAGCACATTAACATGGCAACCGTTGCCATTATATACACATGCTGAGTGCCATTAGAAAGGATGGGCCTTGATTGGATCAGATTCATGTTCTTCATTGTGATGCTATGTATCCATGAAGGACTTACCCAGTTTTTGCAAAGTTTGTCCAGTATGTCATCACGACTGCACTTAGCATGACATCATTTTTGGAAAAATTACAAGGAAACAATTCAGTAGGACCTATCATTGGGATCCCCAAAACATAAGGGACTTCATCCCCGTGGGCGGCATCCGCCCACGCAGGTACCTGATCTGTTTGGCAATGATGGTAAAAGGCATAAAAATATGTGGGTGATCCAAAATTGGAATGGAGATCAGCTGTAGCCACTGCTGGCGCAACCCATTGATGATCAGTAAACAAAGCCAACAATGTTTTCCTCCGGGTTTCTGGGTTGTGTCTATCTGCCCAGTCAGTGTACATAAATTTAATGGTTTCTCTTAGTATGTCTTTGCCTTCCGGGTATCCGTACAAGTTATCGACAAAGTTTGAAACGGCAAAGTCAAAGTCGCTGGCCGAGATGCCATCTTCGCTGTCCACAATGTTTTCCACAAACTTCAACCCTTCTCCTTGGTTAACTCCCAACATTATGTCATAGTTGAGGAACTCTCCTTGCTCCATCAATATCTGAGGGTCGTCGGGTATCACATCCCCATCTATCACTGGACCAAAGGCTATGTGGTACCGGGCAGGTTGAATATCCTGGTCAACGAGTTCTCGGTAAGGTTTCTTCTGTAGACATTCTACCAATTCTACCGTATCTGACACATTGCAGCCCACTTTTGTAGCCAACATCCTGGCATATTTTGCAGGCTGAAAACTGACTGCCCAACTAGAGAGAGCTGTCCCACTTTGAGCTATTGCCCGCTGAAAAAGTCCTGTGTGGGGAGACAGAGGACAAGAGTTTAGAAAGATGGACTGAATCAATAACTATCAGCTACATGCTTAAAATATCTGAATTAAGTCTGTTGGACAGTTAGACATCTTACCATTACAGTGTACGCTTTTAAAAATTTTTATTATTGTTGTTGAGGTTGTTGACTATATAGGTAAATCATATAATATAGTTGTATATATATAAAAATAAACTATATATAATACATTGCAAACCAACAAGAAAACAAGGCAAAAGCAAAGGGATCACAAAGGGGTAGCCATATTAGTCCGCCCTTGCAACATGAAACAAAGATCCAGAGATACCTTAAAAACGAACAACATTTATTTCACCATGTGCTTTTTATGAGCCACAGCTCACCTCACAGCTGTGGCTCACGCAAGCTTATACTGAAATAAACACCATCAGTCTGTAAGGCGCAGGTCGACTTTTGTTTCATTTTGTAGCAAGGGGGAAGGAGCAGTATATATGAAAGGTCTGTATCGATGTAGATCAAGATCAGTGTCAGGTTCTTCACTGAACGCAAGATCCAGACGGGCTCTTGACATAAGTTCAGGCCGAGTTCTGGCCACAAGTCAAGTCCTTGGTTCCCAGGGTTTGGAAGCTCCTGTGTATACTTCGTTAGTGCCGGCTATCACAGCTGTGGCGTGTTGTGTCTTCATTCATGGGAAATGCTTATCTTATCTCACTGTTGCCTAGCAATGTTTATCTTATTCTCTTGTCCTAATGTTTTTAAGCAGGTAGCCTGTACTGGGTCTCCGTTGCTAACCTTGCCTGCCTGCGTGCAGTTAGTTCTTTTAATTTGCTTTTTAGTTCCTAATAAAGTTTTACTGCTTCAGATCTACCTGTCTGGATGAGTAAGCTTGAGGGATACTAGAGGCAAACGCCTGAGACTGACAATCAGGCCCTGCAATATTAAACTGGGGTGTGAACAAATGGGGAGAATTGGATGCTTTTGATGTCTGTGCATAACCCACTGAATGCTGGGTAGAATGAACGGGGGTTTCAAAAGATTGCAGTGAATGACTTGCTGTGTGTGGTCTCATTGTTCATCTGTGATGACTGTGGCTTCTTTGTGGCATCGAATTGTTCTGCAAACTACTACTTTAGGTGGTGGGCAAACCTAACACATTTCTGCTGCCTTCTATTAATGGATTAGGTTCGCCTCATTAGCTGCTAGCTTCTGTATCATGGCGTTCCTTTTTAAAAATAAGCAACAAGTGGCCGCTTGTTTCTTGTCATTCCCAAATTCTGACTGCGGCTCGGAATTGAGCTGACTGAACTTGTCTGACCTGCGGAAGGCTGAGTGACTTGTTGTGGCATTAACTGTAAAACAGCCAACCCAGGATATGACTTGGTCTCATGCATGGACACTTCTCCTTTCCCATAAGGAAGAAGTCATGACTGAAGTGGGCTGTACCATGTTTATTAGAATGGTGCACCTGATTTTAAACATCCATTCTTGCTAGGGACAGAGAGGGCGGTAAGAGCGCTTATCCAGGTAAGGGCGCTTATCCAGGCGCACTAAAAATATGGTACATGTAATGGTAATGTAGCTCTTAGAGATTTCTATAAAGAAATACCTGCAATATGTTTGTGACTGCAGTATTCCATCAATAAATACCTAACTTGTATATATTCGGAAGCCAAGGTCTTTATATGTGTGTGGGTGTGTGTGTGTTCTAAAAATGGGAAGGGTCTGAGGCTCAGTGGTAGAGCATCTGCTTGGCATGCAGAAGGTTTCTTGGCATCTCCTGGCATCTCCAGTTAAATGAGATGCGAATAGGTGATGCGAAAGACCTCTACCTGAGACCCTGGAGAGCTGCTGCCAGTCTGAGGAGACAATATTGATTGTCATGGACCAGTGATCTGATGCCATATAAGACAGCTTCATATGGCATCTCTCTCTCTCTCTCTCTCTCTCTCTCTCTCTCTCTCTCTCCCCCCCCCACCTGTCTGTCTGTCTGTCTATCTATCTGTTGCTCTAATTCCTATAAAGTGCCATTAAGGTTTACGGCAATCCCATACAAGCAGCCATAAAAAGAATGGCCATTGTAGCCTTCATACGGGAAGGAATGGCTCTTACAAAATAATGGGCAGGATCCAGCCAGTGCTGAGCACTTTCACGTCCGCTTGTTTTCAATGGGAAATAAATGAAATCAAGGAGAAATAAATACAATCAAAGAAAGATACGGCGAACAACAGAAACAATCACACCAAACAGGAATGAATAAAGGTAAATATTTGCATGATCAAGTTGGATTTCAAGAAATATTTCCATCACACCGACACAAAACCCCACCCAGAAACAGAAACCAAAGAATATTTGATGACTCTCTTCCCACTTACTAGACGGAAACACCAGGGAGCAAATCACTTTCAGGACTGCTAACAACCTAATCCCTGAACCTTGTTCTGAAAAGTGCGGGGATCCCACTGACAATCACAGGGCTGCTGCTTAACTGGGTTATGGATTGGGCTGTAAGTCACCTGTTCAGAGAGAGCTGGTATAAACAGCAGAGCTTGTTAAATGCTCCATTAAAGGCTGGATTAAGTTAAAAGTGGTCGAAGTCCTCGAGCCATAAAGCTCAATTCAGCTACTTTAGAGACGAATATTTTTTTTTTTTTGGTTATTGAACTGTGATGGTGGAAAATGGATGAAAGGGATGAAAGTAATGTTCCCCTTCAACCCTCAAACCATTTTCTCTGAAGTAGTTCCATGGAAATCGGGGACATTATTCCAGCCATTGTAGCCTTCGTACGGGAAGGAAAGGCTCTTACAAAATAACGGGCAGGATCCAGCCAGTGCTGAGCACTTCCACCTCCCCTTGTTTGCAATGGGAAATAAATGAAATCAAGGAAAGATACGGCCGGTTCCAATGCATGTTCTCTCGAAAATAAATTTCTATGGTGTGTAATGGGTCTTACCCGTTGTAAGAATGCATAAGGTTGCTGTTTGAAAGGTGAAAAGAAAAAGGAGGTCTTGTGGCACTTAAAAGGATAAAGGTGCAATCCTTTTAATGGAGTGAGTCCCACTAAATAGACCTGGGTATGATTAGGATTACTAATCCCATGGTGGTGGTGGTAGTGGTGGTGGTGGTAGTAGTAGTCACCCAGCAGGCTTCATATGCAGGACTGGGAAAACCAACCCGGTCCACCAGATTAGTGTCCACCGCTCATGTGGAGGAGTGGGGAATCAAAGCCGGTTCTCCAGATTAGAGTCCAATACTCTTAACCACTACACCACACTGGATCTCTATGGTCTACTAGAATTACAACGGATCTTCAGGCTACAGTGATCAGTTTTGCTGGAGGAAATGGAAGCTTTGGAAGGCAGGCTCTATGATATCACATCCCCACTGAGCTCCCTCTTCTACCCAAACATCCCTTTCCCCAGGTGCTGGCCCCAAGTCTCCAGGAATTGCCCAAACTGGAGCTGGCAACCCTAAGTAGGTATCTGAGTAGACCTGTTTAAAACGGCATTGTGGCAAGTTTATTTTCACAAACTAGAGCCCACAGTAACAAAAAACCAGGGGAGGGGCCACAGGTCATAAGAACATAAGAAAGGCCCTGCTGGATCAGACCAAGGTCCATCTAGTCCAGCAGTCTATTCACACAGTGGCCAACCAGGTGCCGCTAGGAAGCGTGGCATGCAGAAGGTCCCAGGTTCAATCCCTGGCATCTCCAGGCAAAAGGAGATGAGGTAGTAGGTGATGGGAAAGACCTCTGCTTGAGCCTCTGGAGAGTCGCTACAAGTCTGAGCAGACAAAACTGACTTTGATGGTTCAAGGGTCTAATTCAGTATTAAGACAACTTGTTGTGTATGTACTTTTGGGAAGTGTATGGACTTTCAGTAGTTCAGTAGTTCCATGGAAACTGGTAAAAGAAAATGAGGTAGTAGGTGATATAAGAGCATATGAACATAAGAAAGGTCATGCTGAATCAGACCAAGGTCAATCAAGTCCAGCAGTCTGTTCACACAGTGGCCAACCAGGTGCCTCTAGGAACCCCACAAGCAAGATGGCTGCAGCAGCATTATCCTACCCGTGTTCCACAGCACCTAATATAATAGGCATGTTCAGCTGATCCTGGAGAGAATAGGTATGCACCATGACTAGTATCCATTCTGACTAGTAGCCGTGAATTGCCCTCTCCTCCAAGAACATGTCCACTCCCCTCTGAGAGCCTTCCAAGTTGGCCATATGAAAGACCTCTGCCTGAGAACCTGGAGAGCAGCTGCCTTGGCTTGGAGGACCAAAGGTCCCACTCAGTAGAAGGCAACTGCATGTGTTAAAATTAACTGGCTCAGAGCCTCAGTCTAACGAAGCGTGCCGTGCCTTTTCCCAAAAAGGATGAGGGTGCCAAAATGGAAGGCCTCTGTAACCTCAGAAAGCATTTGCTTCATTTCCCCCCCCTCAGCCTACAGTCTTTCCTGTTCTAGAGAAGAGAGGTGATAATGACAGAAGGGGAAAAGATGCAAGAGAACAACCTCGATGCTTTGACAATCTCAGATCACACATGCAAAAACACTTGCTCTTTCCTTGGGCAGCACCAAGTGAAACTTTTAACACTTTCAGACAAAAGACTTCTGAACCGAGGGCTCATTTCCTTCACAGTAGATAACAGTTTGCAACAACTCTGCCATTTGGTACCAATCAACAACTATGCCACCCACTGCCCTTCAGACCTTGCTGCTCTTAAAAAAAGAACTGAACAGGCCCTTCAAAACTGATCAAATGTAGTTGTTTTCATATATACTGTGAAAGTCACTGATCCGCTTTCTAAGAAAAGCACCCTCAGGAGAAGAGGCCCAAAATATCAGGCAGTTACTATAAGTTCTTCTAGCCAAAGTCTAGCAATTGTGTGTTTTGCCAGCTCCGGGTTGGGAAACACCTGGGGATTTTGGGGGCGGGGCCTGAGGAGGGCGGGGTTGATCTAAGCAAGTGTTTAGAGAACAAAGAGAAATGGGGATCATATGGGTTTTCATATACTTCATTTCTACCTTATATCCTTTCCCCTTTGAATCCAAATCTCCATAAAATACTTTTAAAATGCTCATCTTTATCTTAAACGGGGCAGGAGCATAAATGTGGCACCATTTGGACTACAGAAACAGTGGCATTTCCCCCCTCCCCATTTCCTTTAACTGGGGTCCAATTGATCCCAATGACATAGGCCTCAATACAGAGAAAGAGAGCAATCAACACTATGGCTGTTTATGCTTGGTAATTAGCAGTGCGTTCCAGGCTGAAGTGCCCCGCATATTTTTTTGAGTTCTTCACGCTGAACCGTCATTCCAGAAGTCACTGCGAAGCCGGCACATACCTGCTTCGGATTTCTTAAGAGCCCCTTTAACACAACCTTTTTTATTTGTGCCGTTCCCATCTTGAAACATCCACTCAAGGAAACATGAAGAATTGCAGCCATGGGTTAGCTATGCAAACGACGATTGCTAATGGCTATGCAAATGAAGGAACGAAGGAGCAGGTGAGTGTGTGTGTGGGTGGAATTTGTTTGACTTTCTCCTCTTGCATCGGGAGCGTGAATAGGCATTTTAAAGGTCGGATTTAAAAAAGGAGCTTTGAGCGAGCATCAAAATTGACCCTGCATAAATGGCTTATTGCTGTAGGGGGAATACATGATATATGAAGTGACACATTTATGCCAGAAGTGTAGGAGGTGGTATTATTATTATTATTATTATTATTATTATTATTATTATTTCCTTTGGCATTCCTAGATGCGACAAAATACATATATACAAGAGCATCACATAGAAGTCATGGTGGTGGCATGCAGACACCGAAATCGTCAAAATTTGCAACCTGCAATAATACCTTTGGTTGAATTGCTCCAACGGTTACCTTCAGAATAATGGGACAAAGTCAAGAGATTGACACATGAACCGCCGGCGCCAGATCCAAAAACGGTGATTCTCAGCGGGTCGCCCCCAAAGAACCCAATGTTTTCACTAGTCCACCTCAAGGCCTGGATGAGATCAAGGAGGCCATAGTTCCCCTTGGCTGCTTGGTCCCCGGTGCTCAAGAAACCTGCAAGTTAAAAAGGAAACAGAGAGGGGAAAAAGGAAAAGGATTTAGGGCTTGGCTTCTTTCCCCCCCACACCAGATTATGCATGTTGTACGGTTATCGTCTCACTACTGCTTTCAAATGTAACGGGAGTTAAGTGCTGTGTAAATACATTGTGTTCTTTATCCACTTGGCAACAATTTACAAGTGACTCATCATTCCCACTACAAATCCTTTGGTGTTTATTATAATAACGTTATGCATGACAAACGACGGCATGCATTATGCAAACACTTTGAAGAATATAGGCTGCGTTCGGTATCAAATGGAATGTTAACTTCGCCCGCAATCTGTTTTGCGAGATTGGTTCTTGTAGGTTATCCGGGCTGTGTGACCGTGGTCTTGGTATTTTCTTTCCTGACGTATAACCATGCAGATTAGCTTTGGATTTCAGACATTAACAGATCACTTCAGGATACAATGGTTCCATATTAACATACCACACCCTCATTAGCACATTACCTTGGATACTTTTTGCAGGACAATGATTCAGCTCAAACCCAACCCCTTTCTGACTATATATTACTCTTCCTACACACTCGACACTGAGAGACACTGTCCTTCAGTGTTACTCCTCTGAAGATGCCTGCCACAGCTGCTGGCGAAACGTCAGGAAAGAAAATACCAAGACCACAGTCACACAGCCCGGATAACCTACAAGAACCAATGAACTCTGACCGTGAAAGCCTTCGACAATGTTTTGCGAGAGGTCGCTGGTCTCCCGCGTCCAACCTCATCAGGCCAGAAGGGATCACATGCGATGCACATTATGCATCAAGCAGAAGGGAGAGCATGTCCAAGCCCTGGCGATCATGACGACGACAGGGGGATATTAAGTGATGCCCTATTCATGTATTTGCTGACACAGCTATGTATAGGGCTGCCAACCTCCAGGTGGTGTTACATAAAAAAGACACCTCTGTGTGTATACAGAATGTTAGGAAACAAACACAGGAGCGAATGTATATAACAAAGTGCAAAATCATGTATTAGATAAGCTACACAATGTAAAGAGCAAGGTAGGTATCTGTACAACTATACATCTCTAAAGCTATCCTAATAAGAGTCCGTGTTACAAAAGTCCAAATCCTGTACAAATTGCTGTGAAAAGTTTTGTTTATCTTCTTATTTTCAGTTGTCCTTCAGCAAGGTACAAGAAAAAAGACGGTTCCACTATCAGGAAAAGAAGGGGAGATGGCCGTTTCCGATGCTTCATCAGTCCCTCTTCCAATCAATACATAGTTGTATAATGTCTCCTCTCAGTTTATAAACGGAACCACCTATAGTATTACTGCATTCTTCCCCATTCCATCATTAGGATAGTCAGCCCGGTTCCCAGAGGGATATCCTTCTTTTTAATATCTTAGTTAATAGTATTGAAATCAATTCCTCAATTAAGTTTCCTTGAACCTTCACATGAACAGGACAATAGTTTTGAAGAAAAAAACCAGCATTCTTCTCTGTTTGTAGATGCATGCCTGTATCGCAGCAAGCACCATCTCAGTAGAAGTATTCTTCCTTGCATGAAAGTGAAGGAGCAATGCCTCTTCTAACAAAGTACCTGGGCCTCTCGCTTATGTATTTATGGTAGGGCTGTCAAAAAAAAAAATTCGGTACAGTTCGGATTCGGCCGAATTTGACCCTTGTGGGGTCGGTACGTGCCGAAGTCCGAACTCCCCCGCTTCGGATCCCCGGTAATTCGGGGGGATCCGGAGTTCGGGGGAAAATTTGGCCGAAGCGCGCCTTCAGGGATTCCCTGAAGGCGCGAGGGGGCCCTTTAAACTGATCTGAGCCTCCCAGCTGGGAGGCGCAGATCAGTTTAAAGGGCAGCCTGCCCCCTTCAGCGGGCTCCGCTGAAGGGGGGCGGGCTGCCCTTTAAACTCATCTGTGCCTCCCGGCCGGGAGGCGCAGATGAGTTTAAATGGCAGCCCGCCCCCCCTTCAGCAGGCTCCCGTGAAGGGGGGCGGGCTGTCATTTAAACTCATCTGCACCTCCCGGCCGGGAGGCACAGATGAGTTTAAATGACAGCCCGCCTCCCTTCAGGGGAGCCCGCTGAAGGGAGGTGGGCTGCCCTTTAAACTGATCTGAGCCTCCCAGCTGGGAGGCGCAGATCAGTTTAAAGGGCAGCCCGCGCCTTTCAGCGGGCTCCCCTGAAGGGGGGGCCGAATTGGCCGAATTTATTCGCGAACTCCCGAACTCGCTGAATTCGGCCCCCCCGGTTGCCCGCCAGATTTGAGTTCGGATCCGTCCGAACTGAAAATCACCGACTCAGGGGAAATTCGGTTGATTTTCAGTTCGGACCGAACCGAATTGACAGCCCTAATTTGTGGAGTTGCTCCAGAGGACCTAATCCATTACACCTTATTCTGTCCTCTTTACACAGAGCCCAGACTTAAATTTCTCAGAGCGTTTCTAAAGGGCCTAAATCATTTTTCTAGATCCAGAGAAGCTGCTCTTTCTCCTATCAGATGCCAATCCTGATGTTTCCTACAAAGTGTCACTCTTTGCTTTAGCAGCCAAGAAAATCTGAGCTAAAGCTGTTTTTTAATCAGGGAACTTAACATATTTAAATACTAGCTTCTTGGGGGGTCAGACTGTTTTAAAGTTACTTCAATGTTATTTTATGTTATTTTAATGTTTTGTATGGTGGATTGTGATGGCCTTTGGCCGCAGACAATAAACTTATATCACAACAAAGTACCTGCTGCACACAGATTTTTAAATACTTTACATTAAAAATAATTTACACGCCCCACCAGCTGCCTAATTAATAATGCATACCTTTTAATGAACCAAAAATGATTGACGTATACTGCAGTGAACGTTCTATTTCAGTGAATGTCCTAGTTCCAGCCTCCCCCCGAAAAGAGTTACAGACATTGTTGTGTGTGCTTAGTAGTAATCCATGAGATACACTCTACCTGCCTCCCAAAAGTAGGAAACTTACATGGTGTGATCTGAGCGCTTCCTAATACCAGTGATTTCTACCTCCAGAGAGTGCGCCTAATTCCTTACACTGAAATCCTAAGCATTAGAAGAGCTCTGTTTAGGGTTGCACTGTTAGTTCCTTACCTTAAACACACCCGACTTTTTGATCTGGTCTCTTGGAGGTCAATTTAAACATTACAGATCCCATGCGGAGTCTGCCATAAAGTGCTTCCCCAAACTGGGCTTAATATTGAAGAGGCTCTTAATCAGTCTTAGACATGTGCGGTTTTTCCACACTGGTAGCACACGTCTGCTAGCATAGAGATTCCTGTCTCTGGCCTTGATCCATGCAGTAAGAGCCTTTTAATCCTTCTTCCATAGGGTTGCCAACCTCCTGGTAGTAGTAGGAGATCTCCCATTATTGCAACTGATCTCCAGCCAATAGAGATCAGTTCACCTGGAGAAAATGGCAGCTTTGGCAAGTGGACTCTATGGCATTGAAGTTCCTCCCCTCCCTAAACCCCGCCCTCCTCAGGCTGCGCCCCAAAAATCTCCAGGTATTTCCCAACCTGGAGCTGGCAACCCTATTCTTCCAACAGTGTGGAATGCCTCATAAGAATAAGTTGACCCTCAAAGTCTGATTGCTGGGGGGGCAAGGCATCACATGGATTTCTCTTCTAAAAGTAGATTGCATTCCTACTCCTAAAGAGGTTGCTCATCTATATCTTACTGCTCTTTCCCAGCATAACTCAGCTGATTATAAAAAGAACCACCCCATACTGCGGCACATGTCTCCTTCCTTGGTGGAAGTGGAGAAATGTGCAATCAGTATGTAAGGTACACCTTTGTAAAGACTTTGTAAAGACTTACTAAATTAAGTACCGTTACAACTTCTTGCACCTAGGGTTGCCAACTACAAGCTGGGAAATTCCTGGAGATTTGGGGGTAGAGCCTGGGGAGGGTGGGGGTTTGGGGAGGGCAAGGACCTCTTTGATGAACAATGCCATAGAATTTGCCCTTCAAATCTGCCATTTTCTCCAGGGGAACTTATCTATGTAGTCTGTAGATCAGTTATAATTCTGAGAATTCTGTAGTCTGGTGATCTCTAGATCTCCAGGCACCACCTGGAGGTTGGCAACCCTAGTTGTAGCCAGGGCTGAGGAAATTCCTAATGCCAGTCTTTAACCTTATAGAGAACATCACTCAAAGCAGGAGGCTGCTTAGGTTTTATCCCGAATTTTTCAGAGGGCAACAGTCTATGGAGTGTTTTAAAAAGGCCAAAAATGCATGAACTTTTCATTAACTCAGAGGTGCTTTTGTTCATTACTGGGCTTAATTATAGAAAATGGGGAAACCACCTTTAATTAGAAGGAGGAGTGGACAACATTTCCAGACACTTTTTAATCAAAAAGTTGATGGCTTATCTACAGAGTGCCCTTTTCATAATGGGTGATGGCAATGGAATCTTATTAACAATCCATAATAGACCAAAAAAATGTGGGGCTAATTCTGCCCTTAGCCATCTGAAAGAAAATCTCCCATAACTGTGTGACCTTAGTGACCAAAGATGGATCTGGCTTGGTCTTTTGGTTTATAGTATCTAAGTGAGCAAGAGTGCAATTCTACATGGAGTTATGCCCATCTATCCTCACTGATTTCAACCGCCTTCAGCTGGAGTAACTCTACACAGTATTGTACTGTTCATATCTTTTGTAAAGTTATGGGGGATTAGAGGAGGAAAAAAGGATATATACATTCCAATCCAATCCATCTAGAGTTCATAAAAGCAGACATTCATGGATGTATCCCTAACTGGATGTCGCCATCATGAACACTCATGAGGGATGAGCATGCGACACCCCAGTAGGGTTGCCAACCTCCAGATACTAGCAGGAGATCTCCTGCTATTACAACTGATCTCCAGCCAATAGAGATCAGTTCACCTGGAGAGAATTGCCGCTTTGGCAATAGGACTCTTTGGCATTGAAGTTCCTCCCTTCCCCAAACCTCGCCCTCCTCAGGATCCACCCCAAAAACCTCCCGCTGGTGGCGAAGAGGGAGCTGGCAACCCTACTCCCCAGATTACCAACCCTTTTAAAAAAGTGGAATCTGCTGTGCCAGGGCTAAGTTCAGCCCCCATTTCCCTTTCAGTGGTGGGTCATAGTGTTGGATGGGGCCGTGGCTCAATGGTAGAGCCTCTGCTTGGCATGCAGAAGGTCCCAGGTTCAATCCTTGGCATCTCCAGTTAAAGGTACCAGGCAAACAGATGATATGAAAGACCCCTGCCTGAGACTCTGGAGAGCAGCTGCCGGTCTGAGTAGACAATACTGACTTTGATGGACCAAGGGTCTGATTCAGTAGAAAACAGCTTCATGTGTTCATGTGATGTTCCGCTTTGCTCTGTTGGTCAGGAACCCTGGCCTACGAGTACTGTTGCATTCATGGCGTTATTTAAGAACAGATGAAATGTCTGATATCCTCATCAATATTCGTAAGGGAAATTCTTAAAGGGTCACAGGGGTAAAACTCCTATTGCAATAAAATTGGCCTGCAAGGTCAGAGCATTTGAAGACGGCATCCTAGATCTAATGCATCACCTGCTGTACCATTGAAAAAGCAAGCAGGAACCAAACTTCTTCCGCAGTGTTGCATGGGGAAACTTTCTAAGAGGATACATAGCATGAAGACGGAGCCTATAGCCGGAGCCAATGTACAAACTTATTTATACAGCATATAAACCTATTTCAGTAATGACAAAAAGATGGTTGTTTTTCCTCCAATGCAAAGGCGAAACATCAGCACAAGAATGTTTCAGACTATTTTTTTTAAAGGTTGGCTCTATTAATAACCACTCTGTTGCCATTTATCTGAACTAGTCTGGAGAAGTAACAACTTGAGATGCAAAACAGCAAACATACAATACATCTTTGCTGCAAATTGGCTGAAGCTGGTATCTGCACAAGATGGATGAAGGCCAACAGTAATTTTCATTAGGTGAAACATTTCCATTTCATTGTTCCAAAGCCATCAGAAGCCTGCCAACATCATTGACTGCTAACACCATTGACCGATCATGCGTTTTTTCATATCTGGCCAGTCATATATAGGAAGTCAAATAATCCGTCTAAGCAAACAAAGCATTTTCAACCTTGTGTATAGTTCAAGGTGCTGAATACTATATCTCCTACAACTCATCCTTCATACAGACGATCTTTTCCTTAAAAAAAAAACAACCCTCAAACATAAGCAAATGGTTCCATTTCATGCTTACAATGAGAGATGTCAGGCCCGGCCTAGCTACTACGTGGGAGACTCGGGAGGGGAGGGACATGGGAGTGGAGACCGTCAGCCACAGCATGCCATCACTTCTGAGAAAAACCTGAAAGTGACCTCATGATTTTCAAGGAATCACTGGAAAGCCTATGGTAAAACCATAGAGTTTCTGATGACTCCTAGAGAGGCTTGTTGTATAAAGCAAACCAACATTCAAATCAGAATAACCTAAAATCACAGTTGTCTAAATAAAAATATGACCTTATCATTCAATCTCTGACAGCCTTAAAAAAGTTTTACCAAAGAACGGTTGGGAATGAGACTTCTGACTTAAGGGGCTCTTTCTCCAAAGCAACAGCCATTTAACTTGGAAAAATGTTTCCTCAGGTGGGAAGAAAGCTTCAAAGTTTGCGCAGTGGAGCGTGAGGATAGCAACCCTCACTTCTAATATGGTTGGGTATCCCAAGGAGGATATCCCTGGATGGGAGGGATTTCTGCTTGTGGAACACAGCTTTGTCAATTGTCCCCTCTCACTGCAGTCCAAAATACTCTCTAAAACCAGCTCCTATCCAATTTCTCCCCTCTCTCCATGGCCGCCTGTAGGTTAGCTTTTAAAATTAACTAGATCACATTTAATCTGGCCCCCAGGCACAGTAATGCTCCAATCAAAGTTGCCGAAAACAGCAGCTATTGAGGCAAAAGTCAAAGGAGAGTTGTGGCAAAGTACAATGGCTGTTCATGAATGATTGATAAAGCCCCCTGAATAAAAGTCATCAGCATTAACCAGCAGCTGAAGCCTTTTACACATAGTCCTTTAAAGACATCTGGAAACCCACTGATCAACTGTTCAGTATGGGGAATAGAGAGCTAGATCCTGTTCTTCCTCTGTTTATTTATCCATTCATTCATTCAGAGAGAAATGTGACTAGCCCAAGGTCAACCAGCTGGTTTCATGTGCAGGAGTAGGGAAACCAACCCGGTTCACCAGATTAGCGTCCGCCGCTCATGTGAAGGAGTGGGGAATCAAACCCGGTTCTCCAGATTAGAGTCCGCCGCTCCTAACCACTATGCCACTAGGGTTGCCAGGTCCCTCTTCGCCACTGGCGGGAGGTTTTGGGGGCAAAGCCTGAGGAGGGTGGGGTTTGGGGAGGGACTGAAATGCCATAGAGTCCAATTGCCAAAGCGGCCATTTTCTCAAGGTGAACTGATCTCTATCGGCTAGAGATCAGTTGTAATGGCAAGAGATCTTCAGCTAACACCCGGAGGTTGGCAGCTCTATACACCATGCTGGCTCTCCACACGTTTGCTTTTGCTATGGGCATCTATTCTGCGCTTAGATCAACCCTCCAGTCAGAGTATGTGGGCAGCCTACCTGTGAACATTAAGGCACATATCATAGTCATGAAGTAGAAGGCAGTGCCTGACTGTGTTAACCATGTTGTGCCCAAATATAAGGGCTAGCATAAAACTATACTATATGCACACACACACACACACATATACATAGATAGATACTTTGGGAAAGTTGGCACCCAAAGATTATAAACCAACAGATTACACTTTCTGCCTGGTACTGACTCTCACATAATGAGGGAGCCGTCCTTGATATAGTACACAGGATCTCTTATCTATCCTTAGGAATTTAGTTTCTATCCCACCCCCCACCCCCCACCCCGCTCAGAGATCAAGCACTTTCCTAGTTACGCCTTCAGGCTACACTAATAGGCTATGCTAATTAACAGCTTGTAGACACCTAATGTGTATTGGTTCTTTTGTAATACGAAATGTTTCCTTGTAAGGCAATGTACCAATCCTAAGGTATAAAGGATCTATCCCGTGCTTTGTTCTCGTGGGGGGAAACCTGTGCTTTATCTGCGGTTAGCCCACCCGGTTTAGCTAAATAAAAGACCTGCTGCTTTTCAACTTAACCTCCTCCTTGTTGTCTGTTTTATTGGACTCTACAAGACAATCAGGCACTTCAACCAGGGTATTTAAAAATACTATTCAGCATGTCCTTAATATATTCAACTGACTTATTAGGTACGAAGCCACTGGTGTGTATTAGTGTATTGAAGAAAAACAGGAGAGCATCAAAGATCATTTGCTCCTTTGCAGTGAGGCCTGTTGAATACATCATCCAATCCGGCTTTGAAGTCTGCGTCTCGCAAGCCCTGCCAAATCCCTTTCCTCCACCACGTCTGGAACACCTCGAAGACCTCACTAAGGTATGCTCCAGACGATATTTTTTTTTGAAGAGTTGAAAGCGTTACAGAAAAATACCGATTAATGTCTAATCTTACTGCCAAGAGTAAAATAAGATAAATAAAATAAGCCTTCTGTTCATGCATTGCCATTGTTACAAGAGGCACCGCTGTAAGAAACAGAAACTGAAAGGAAGTTGAAAGCAGTTATCTCTTCATCGGAACATTAGAACATCAGAAAGCCCTGCTGGATCAGACCAAGGCCCATCAAGTCCAGCAGTCTGTTCACACAGTGGCCAATAGGGTTGCCAGGTCCCTCTTTGCCACTGGTGGGAGATTTTTGGGGTGGAGCCTGAGGAAAGCGGGGTTTGGGGAGGGGAGGGACTTCAGTGCCATAGAGTTCAATTGCCAAAGCGGCCATTTTTCTCCAGGTGATCTGATCTCTATTGGCTGGAGATCAGTCGAATTAGCAGAAGATCTCCTGCTACTACCTGGCAGTTGGCAACCCTAGTGGCCAACCAGGTGCCTCTAGGAAGCTCACAAACGAGACGACTGCAGCAGCATTATCCTACCTGTGTTCCACAGCACCTCATGTAATAGGCGTGCTCCTCTGACACTGGAGAGAATAGGTATGCATCATGACTAGTGTCCATTTTGACTAGTAGCCATGGATAGCCCTCTCCTCCATGAACACGTCCACTCCCCTCCTAAAGCCTACCAAGACATTAATTCTAGATGTGTAGCCATGTTAGTCTGCAGCAACAAAACACAACAGGAGTCCAATGGCATCTCAAAGACTAACAAAATTTATTCCAGTGTAAGCTGTCATGGGTCAGAAGTCCTTTCATTCCTTTTCCATTTGAACTCATGAAGCTGCCTTATACTGAATCAGACCCTTGATCCATCAAAGTCAGTATTGTCTACTCAGACCAGCAGCGGCTCTCCAGGGTCTCAGCCAAAGGTCTTGCCAAGTGCCAAGTGGTGGCAGGCAAACCCCCGCCCATCCACCTGGCTCCCCGCTGACCAGCTGAGGGTCGGTGGGCAACACGTGTACATGCGCCTGCCCACGGCGCCACATCACTCCCCATTTACATACACCAGGAAACACTGCATCACAGCTGACCTTTTACCACTCAAACTCCCAGTTTGAGTGGTAAAGACCCCTTGCGATGCAGCACTTCTGGGTGTAAACAGGAAGTGACATGATCGCATTGGTGTGGTCTCATCTCACGTCCACCCAAAAAACCTCCCGCCGGAGGAGAGGGGGGACCTGGTAAGCCTACTTACTTGCCTGATCTCTTTAACTGGAGATGTCGGGGATTGAACCTGGGACTTTCTGCATACCAAGCAGATGTTCTACCACTGATCCACAGCCCCTCCCCATTTGTAGGGGTTGACAGGACTAGCACATTGGGGCATTTAAAGCAAATACAGAAGTGTCTCTTTGAGAAATTTATAGACGCAATCTTTATTTTATTTTTTGTGCCTGCGTGGCAACAGAGGTGTAGTTACATTCTTTCCAACCCATCGGCAGAGGCCAGCTGTCCCAAGGCAACTGACATCAGTTTCAAAGCGATATCGATCTGACTCGCTTCGGCTGTAGAGCAACCTCATACAAACAACTTCTTTTAACACAGCCCAGCTTCTCTTCTCGGAGGACTTGTGGTGCTGCTTTCGGAACAAGCAGTCACTGTTTCCCTAAGTGCCTTCCACAAGCTCTCTGGGGCTAGAGGTCCCCCCTCCCTGCAAGAACAGGGGAGAAAGGCCAATATGGGAATAGATATTTCTGTGTTTGGGAGCAGGGAGGAGAAGCAAGCTTGCATTTCAAGCTAGGGTTGCCAACCTCCAGGTGCTGGCTGGAGATCTCCCGCTGACAGAGATCAGTTCCCCTGGAGAAAATGGCCCCTTTGGCAACTGGACTCTATGGCATTGAAGTCCCTTCCCTCTCCAAACCCTGCCCTCCTCAGGCTCCACCCCCAAAGTGTCCAGGTATTTCTCAACCTGGAGCTGGCAACCCTATTTCAAGCCCACTCCCTTCCTAACATCCCACAGCAGATAATAATAGATTACCACAGATGCTGTTGAAATTAGGGGGAACGGTAGGGTTGCCAACCTACAGGTAGTAGCAGGAAATCTCCTGCTATTACAACTGATCTCCAACCGATAGAGATCAGTTCACCTGGAGAAAATGGCCGCTTTGGCAATTGGACTCTATGGCATTGAAGTCCCTCCCCTCCCCAAACCCCGCCCTCCTCAGGCTTTACCCCCAAAACCTCCCACCGGTGGCGAAGAGAGACCTGGCAACCCTAGGGAATGGTATGTTGCGCAACAAGAATATGTAACTGTCCTGGGACGAGCCCCTCTCAGGGCTGCCCGGGCCGTAGCCAGCCCCCAACCCACCCTGCGGAGCAGATGCCACTCACCTCGTGGGGAGGGGAGCAGCGCGGCGAGGAAGCCGGGCCCTTTGTGGACAGACCCGGTGCCAGCTTCTCAACCGTGTTTTCCTCCCCAGGGTCCAAGCAAGGCAACGAGGAAGCGCAGCCCCCAAGAGACGGTGGCCTCATGCGCTTGTCCCCAGCACCGGATGCAGCGCGAGATGCACGCGCCGCCCCGCCCCGCTCAACAGCTGGGTGTCGGACGAGCGCGGGCGGGGCAGGAGAGAGTGCGCCGATCAGCGGCCTCACCGGCAGCCACGTGACCCGACCGCTGCCCTTATAGGAGACTTCCGGGGGCGGGCCTGGGGGAGGAAGGGGTGGGACCTCTCTGGCCTGGAGGAGATATAAGGCCAGAGGGGAGCCTCGTTGGGGGGAGAGCAGCAGGAGGTTGGGAGAGAGGGAGCTGACTCTCATAATCCTGGCTGTTTCCGAGGGGGAGACCAGCTCAGATTCCCCCTCGGACTGGTCTGAGGCCGAGGAGGCTCCTCCGGCCGGGCCTTTCCCCAGGGCAGAGACCCCGAAGGCGACGGCGGCGCCCGGGAGGCGTGACAGTAACAAAACATCAGTGGTTGTGTGAAAGGGACCATTTAAAGGTAGGGTTGCCAACTGCCAGTTCACCTGGAGAAAAATGGCCACTTTGGCAATTGAACTCTGTGGCATTGAAGTCCCTCCCCTCCCCAAACCCCACCCTCCTCAGACTTCGCACCGAAAATCTCCCGCCAGTGGCAAAGGGGGACCTGGCAACCCTATTTAAAGGGATGGGAACTAAAGGAGGGCTTCGGCCTTCCAACACTAGATGTTGTACCCCCCCACTCAGTTTACCTTATTTATTTATTTCACCTTTTACCCCACACTTTCCCCTGCCAAGCAGGGCTCAGGTTGGCTTCCGATGGTTAAAAAAATACAATATAAAATCCACATATCACAATTTAAAACCCTGACTCTTGGCCTAATTTTATAAGACGGTGCCCTGTCCTATGGTGTCTCTTAACCCAGATAAACAACCCGCGATAGGTGAGGTAAACAGGGGGACAACCAACACCAGAGACCTCACTGGCCCAAAAGGTAGATGGGACAACCAAGGGAAGGGGAAAACGGGGAGGGGAAAAGGAAAAGGGGAAAGTAAGAACAGTAAAATCAAGGAGGGAAAGGAAAAAAGGTGGAGGGGAAAGGGGGGGACAGAGGCCATCCGATCGATCTAGCTATCACGGTCCTCAACCATATGATCAGCGGAACATCTCCATCTTAAAGGGCCTGCGGAACTGAGCTAAGTCCCACAAGGCCCGGGTCTCACTAGACAGAGGAGTTTCACCAGGCTGGGGCCAGAGCCAAAAAGGCCCTGGCCAAGGACAGCTGCACAGTTTTGGGGCCAGGGATTACCAGCTAATGGGACATTGATGTAAAATTGGAACCTGTAAAACTCTGGAAATTAGAACCAAATGACGTATGATGCTAAGGTTCCTGATGTCATTGCTTTAAACGTGGCCCTCCTTCACCATCCTAGCCTCGCTCCCAAGTTCTATTATGCTCCTGTCTTTATCACCGTGAATGTTTACACAATCGTCCGTTTGGACTGACTTGTCCCAAACCAGAGGCTCCCCAGCTCCTGTTGGCTTCCCCCCAGGGTTTAGTCTACAAAATGGGTGTTTAGGTTCAAACTATATGTTACACTAATTATAGAATTCCCTAAATATTATTTTGTATACGAAACAGCCAGGACTAGCCCAAATTCTTCAGATCTTCACTGCTAAGCATGGTCAGTACTTGGATGGGAGACCACCAAGGAAGGCCATGGCTGCTGTACAGAGGAAGGCAATGGCAAACCACAGGGTAGGGGCTGTGGCTCAGAGCTAGAGCATGTGCTTGGCAGATTCAATCCCCAGGTTCAATCCCCAGCATGTCCAGTTAAAAGGACCAGGCAGTAGGTGATGTGAAAGATCTCTGCCTGAGACCCTGGAGAGCCGCTGCCAGTCTGAGTAGACAGTGGTGACCTTGATTGACCAAGGGTCTGATTCAGTATAAGGCAGCTTCATGTGTTCACCTCTGCTCATCTCTTCTCTTGAAAACTCCATGGTCCAGGCGCCCCATGAGTCACTTGCAACTTGACAGCACACTGTTATTATTATATCTTATTTTGGCCCCCAATAACAGCCAACTGGGACCTCAATATGGATTGGAAATGCCCATCCAGGTACCTTTATATTGGTCCTGTGCATGAACCCAACACCACTGTTGGTGCAAAATCCTCTGGCTAAGCTCATTTCCAACCAGGGCAGAAATGAATGTCTAATGTAACATCTTTTGTTTTGTATTTTGTAGTGGCTTCTAAATGCAAACCTTTTCGATAGGGAACATTGCAAATTAAAATTTATGCATGCATCCCCAACTGTATTCTTGCATATACACAAGTCACCTTGACCTCTGTGTGTTTTTCTCAGCGCCTTCTGGATTATATTGTGCTATAATGAATAAATATGTAGTAACTTTTTATTTAATTTTGCTGAGCAAACCCTTCAGAGAGAATCCACGGTAACATTTCTATCTCTATGGATTAAGAGTGTGAGTTCTCCCACTTTAAAGCAACTCGCCTGTAAATTTGTCTTTTATCAAAAATCTTGCCTTGTTGGCAGTTGCTCTTTTTACGGTGATTTCACTTTTCACTTAAGAAGAATGGGAATCGCTTTTCATAAAGCAAGAGAGTAGATAAAGCATTGATTCAATTTCAGCTGCTCTCATTTTAAGCATAATGTAAGCCAAGGTGAAGTAGACATGAGCATCTATGCAAAAAAGGACACGTGGTAGCATGGATGTTCTACAGCATCGTGTAGATAATTCTCAACTTGGAGTGTGGATCAAAAAAATCCACACAATGGGAGCAGGTATAGAAAGAGGAGATGATTCTAGAACTATGGGGGGATCACCAGGTTAAAAAATCACCAAAATGAGCCAACCCTTCCCAACCCCTTGGTGGGGGAGTTAAAAACACCAAAACAGAGAAACAGTGCCTGCTCTTGAACAAATATTGCAACTCAAACCAAAGAAATGCCAACTGAGATCTCACAACAAAACATGAGATGTCATTCTGTTGTGAGACCTCAGAACCAACATGGACAGAAGAAGCATGAAGTAGAAAGTCTGTCCTATGGGCTTTCTGTTCCAAATTTCCACTGCTGGCCAGGCGTTGGCTTGGAGCAGACATAGTTTCTGTTTCAACCCCAGTTCCCCCTGCTGGGCAATAGGGTGGAGTGTAAAACATATACTGTACATTTCCTGGCTGGTGGTGGTAAGGGTAAAGACTTGGAGTGGGGACCCCAGGGACTAGCAGGTAATGGGAGTATTTGAAATCCACTCCCTGGGAAAACTGGATGTCCCCACAGATAAGCCTATATTTGCCACCTCTGCTGTTGGCCCAAAGATCATTTCATGGGCCCTGGAGATCTCATGAAGCTGTCCATCAAAGTCAGTATTGTCTACTCAGACCGGCAGCAACTCTCCAGGGTCTCAGTCAGAGGTCTTTCACATCATCTACTTGCCTAGTCCCTTTAACTGGAGATGCCAGGGATTGAACCTGGGACCTTCTGCATGCCAAGTAGACCCTCTACCACTGATCCACAGCCCCTCCCATTGGAGGAGGGGCTAATCAGCTTTATTAGAGCAGGAGAGAAATGCTTCAGGCAGAAAATTAGCAACTGTAGTGAGATAAAAATCCTATGTCCCTATTCAGCCCTGGGAGTTCCATAGTTCTGACTTTGTGAATGAACTCCACTTCAGCAATCTTGCACTGTAATTTCCCTTTGAAGCTTCTTTGACGACTGCCCTTAGGTCAGCAATGGAATGACCTGGAAGATTTAAAATGTTCTCCCAATGGTTTTTGAGCGTTGTGGTTTTTAACGTCGGATTGATGTCCATTGATTCTTTTGCACAGGGACCGATCCGTGTGCCCACTGAAAAGAGTGGAAGGGCATTGCTGACATTTGATGGCATAGATGATGTTGGCAGATAAACAACTGAATGAACCTGAGATGGTATGGCAGGTGTTGTTAGGTCCAGTTTTTGCGTTGTCAGAGTGGATATAGGGACAGAACGGGCATCTTAGATTCTGGGACCAAAGCCTGCAGCAAACTATGTCCATATTTGGAAGGGTATTGCTGTGGGCGAGATGTTTAAGGTTATGAGCCAGAAAAGGTTTGCCTGGTTTCTGGGAGAGTATTTTGGGCTGTATCAGAAGCGAGGTGATAAAAAAGTCTCACTCTATGGGTGGGAGTCTTTCTGCTTGCAGAAATGTTGTGGTGGATCCAAGCCAATATCAAATCAATAGAACATTATATTTAAAACCTGTAATTGCAACTTCCTTTTCATTCATAGACATACATTGAAGGGGGGAGTAAGAAAAATCACTTTTTACTACTAGTTAGTAGTGCTACTAGTTAGAGCTAGTAGAACTACTAGTTAGAAGTTGATGCAAAAAAGTGGTTTCTTTTCAAATGTGAAGATGAAATGTGACACATACCCCTCATTACAGATACACTGTGGCTACTACAATGAGAAAGGAAAGGCGTTCTAGACACTCTCAGATACTCTTAGCATAGTCAGGTGCAAAAGAAGACAATGGGGACTTCTGCACCTTTTACAGTTATAACTAAAAGAGAATTGGAGTAATTTTTTTCCACTCCTGCAGATGCTCATGTTCATGCTCTCTGAATACACATGGTGGTAGAAAGTGTTGTCAAGTCATAACCAACTTATGGAGATCCCGTAGGGTTTTCAAGACAAGACAAACAGAGGTAGTTTGCTGTTGCCTGTCTCTGCATAACAACCCTGGACTTCCTTGGTGGTCTTCCATCCAAGCCATCTTCTGGGCATGGAGTAGGGGTCACTGGGGATATGGGCAGGGAAGGTAGTTGTGAATTTCCTGCATTGTGCAGGGGGTTGAAGTAGATGGTGGTCCCTTCCAACTTTATGATTCTATGATTCTATACTAACTAACCAGGGCTGACCCTGCTTAGCTTCCGAGATCTGATGAGATCGAGCTAGCCTGGGCCAGCCAGGTCAGGGCCTCACTACACTCACACCTTATATATACATAGAATCTATCAAACACATATTAATATAAGAGGTATGCACAAGTCTACAGATCATTCTGACTTGTATCTGAAAATTTTGCTGGTCCCTAAGGTGATACTGGAGTCAAATCCACACAGGTGTACCATTACACTTAAGGGTTGTCTGTTACAAAACAGATGCTTCCTCTCTCTCTTTCTTTCTCTCTCTCTCTAATTTTCTGTGACCATTTAAATAAATACAAGATGTCGGACAATACTCCCTCATTCAGGGAGGAAGGGAGAGAAGAAGAAACAGCTTTCCAATTCCATTCCAGTTAATTAAGGCTCCAGTTGTTCCTGCTACATGGATGGAAATTTCACATTGGTGCACTTCAATTAAGGAATAATAAGAGTGCAAAGTAATTTATACTCATAGATTAGATGCCGTGTGTGAAAAATTACTGATTAACTCAAAGTGGGTCTCTGGAGTACTGGCAAAGCAATCAACAGCATAATCCTAAACAGAGCTAAATCCTTGTAATCCCATTGACTTCGATGGATATAGAAGGGTATTAACGCTGTTTAGGATTGCACTGTCAGTGAGGATCTCAAACTTGGTCGTCTTCCCCTCCCCCTTTCTCATTTCTCTTGTTTTCCTCTCTTCCCTTCTCCTCCTCCAAGTATATATTTTTATTCTTCTGTCAGTCATACCATGTTACTAAACTGCACGAAACACAGACCCTATTGATGGGGGAAACACAAATGGGTTTTGTGTGAATACACACAAAAAAGAAAGAAGAAGAAGAGTTGGGTTTTATATGTCGACTTTCTCTACCACTTAAGGCAGAATCAAACCGGCTTACAATCACCTTCCCGTCCCCTCCCCACAACAGACACCCTGTGAGGTAGGTGAGGCTGAGAGAGCATGACTGGCCCAAGGTCATCCAGCTGGCTTCGTATGTAGGAGTGAGGAAACAAATCCACTTCACCAGATTAGCCTCCGCCGCTCATGTGGACGAGTGGGGAATCAAACCCAGTTCTCCAGATCAGACTCCACTGCTCTAAACCACTGCTCTTATTCACTACACCATGCTGGCCTACAATTTGGTCGGGATATCACCATGGCGTTTATCACACCACCTGATATGAAATCCTGAAAGCTGTGACTCTTGCTCATTCCTGCCCAAGGTGTGACTCACCACACTAAATGCAGTTCGGCTGTCATAGCCTTGAGAAACCCCCATTTGTTTTCTGCAGTTTGTAAAAGAAAGGTAGTATTCAAATCACATCTGATTAATTTGCACTATCTCAGCCAACACACAATGTCATGGCACACTTTTGGGGAGCGACCCTAAGCAGCTGTACTCAAAAGTAAGTCCCCTTTTATTGAACAGGACTTGCATCCAGGAACATGTTTTAGGCTTGCACTCTTAGTGCGCAGAAGGTATCTGCTTCAGCCTCTGGACCTTCTAAGTCAAAGGATCTCAGGTAGTAGCAAAGGCTGCAGCTCTCCAGAGTCTCAGGCAGAGGTCTTTCACATCACCTACTTGCCTAGTCCCTTTAACTGTAGATGCCGGGGATTGAACCTGGGACCTTCTGCATGCCAAGCAGAGGCTCTACCACTGAGCCACAGCTCCTCCCAACCAACAAAGAACATCATTCTTATGCAAATGAATCCTGTTCCACCCAAATCAGGGACTTCAACTGCCGCAGAGCTGTCCATAGGAAAGTATCATGTCACCTGTTTTGTATTGATATAATTCTTGAGGAACAGCAGAGCTGCAATATTCCTAACGACAGCCAAGGGAAGAAAAATACCCCTGGCTGTGTCTGCACCCAAAATAAACTCTGCTTTGTTACCACTATCGCAAAACTGATGTTTCGGGCCACTGTAAGTCCATGAGATGACCAGAGGCTGCACTAATGCGCCGCGCATGGCCTTGGCGAAAGCAAGGGCGGGAGAGAAGGAGAAGGCGTACTGTTGCTGATGCAGAAATTATTGTGGCTGCCCTTTCTTTCTGGACACGTCTGTCCATTCCCAAGCTTTATGTTCAGAAGATGCCGACGATGAAAAGTGACCAGTGTCGCGCAGAGGAAAGGGGGAGCATTCAGGAAAGCGGAGGGAGCTGAGAGTCGGCGGCTGCCCGCTTTATCAGACGCGGGGAGCTGGCAGCTCGCTCGCTTAGCTCAATTTGCTCGGCCATGACAGATCAAAGACTACCAGTGGTTAGCAAATCATCCAGAGGTATCTCTCGCCTAGCCTTTTGCCCTGAACAAGATGACAACAAACCTCAAGCAGGCACGCCGGCACGCCGCTGAAACATTCCGTACACCGCCCAGCACACAACTGTACCGGCGCAACTAGCAGCTGCTAATATAGAGAATAAAACTGCTGCTATCATACTGCCCTTGTACAAATCTATGGTGAGACCAAACTTGGAATACTGTGTACAGTTCTGGTCACCACACATTAAAAAAGGGATATTACAGAGCTTGAGAAGGGGCAGAAAAGAGCAACCAAAATGAGCAGGGGACTAAGGCGATTAAGGGGAGACACGATAGAGGTCTGTAAAATTATGCAGGGTATGGAGAGAGTGGGCAGGGAGAAGCTTTCCTCCCTCTCATAATACGAGAACTGGGGTCATCCTGCTGAAGCTAGAGGGTGAGAGATTCAAAACAGATAAAAGGAAGCCTTTCTTCACACAACGCATAGTTAAATTGTGGAACTCCCTGCCCCACGATGTGATGATGGCTGCCAACTTGGAAGGCTTTCAGAGGGGAGTGGACATGTTCCTGGAGGAGAGGGGTATTCATGGCTATTAGTTAAAATGGATACTAGTCATGATATATACCTATTCTCTCCAGGATCAGAGGAGGATGCCTATTATATTAGGTGCTGTGGAGCACAGGCAGGACAATGCTGCTGCAGTTGTCTTGTTTGTGGGGTTCCTAGAGGCACCTGGTTGGCCACTGTGTGAACAGACTGCTGGACTTGATGGACCTTGGTCTGATCCAGCATGGCCTTTCTTATGTTCTTATATTTGCTATGTGTGTGCTTCCTCTTTCTTTCCTCTTTCTTTTTAGTCGCCTTTGCAACTCTATCCAAGCATGTGCTGTCAAAGCATCAAAACAAAGGCAAGATCCATGACAGGCTCTTTCTAGCTTTTTAAAAAAGGGCAGTTGCAATGATACCAGACCTCAATGTGGGCCATGAGGCAGAGAGAGGAATTAAGTGCTCCCCATACAGTTTCGCCCACTGTGACCCTTAGAAGGAACCAAAGACAATGAGAGAACACCTGTTCTTCATTCTGCTAATAACAATGGGTGGCAGTTGCGATCTATTTGGGGGTCTTCACTGGCTCTAATTTTACATTAGAATCTCTGGGGTGCTGTCAAGTCATAGCTGATTCATGACGACCCCATAGGTTTTCAAGGCAAGAAACAAACAGGGGTGTTCCAAAGCACCTAACAGAACAGGCATGTTCCTGTGATAATAGAGAATAGGTATGCATCATGACTAGTATCCATTTTGACTTGTAGCCATGGATAGCCCTGTCCTCCACGAACGTGTCCACTTCCCTCTTAAAGCCTTCCAAGTTGGCAGCCATCACCACATCGTGGGGCAGGGAGTTCCACAGTTTAACAATGTGTTGTGTGAAGAAAGACTTCCTTTTATCAGTTTTGAATCTCTCACCCTCCAGCTTCAGCAGATGACCCCACCTTCTTTCCTTTCAAGCTCCCATGACCCACAGGTCTTGAGCAATTAATAGGGAGTTTCCCCTCCACCCCTATTTATTTAAGGAAAATATGGTGGAGAGATACTTGGTCACTGCCAGTGTTATACTTGGACCTCTATCCACTAGCGAAAAGGGGACTGTTTATCACGCCCTGCCTTCTAGTATTATGTGGGTGAAAAGATTCTCCCTGTCCACTCTCTCTATACCCTGCATAATTTGTAGACCTCTATCATGTCTTCCCTTTATCGCCTTCTTTCCAAGCTGAACAGCCCTAAGCTTCACGCATGAGATGAACAACTGGACCACTTAATTTCACCCTGTTAACCAAACACCCAAATACTCCAGGGCTAATGGAGCCTTCGCATTGGCAGGTGAGTAGAGGCGAAATTTCATCTGTGCTAATTTGCCCAAAACAGATGGCGCATGAATTACAGTGCACAAGAGATGCTCGGCGGAATCTCTGTTTAATCTCTTCCACTATTATTTAGATGAATGATCAAGGCTTTCCCTCTGTCCTGCGTACTGTAACTGAAGCACACAGTTTGTTGCAGCAAAGTAGAGGTCCTCCAGGAGAAATCTTATCTGCCTCATTGAAACAGAGGACAAAGCATTTGTCTGGCAGTCAGTCCCTTAGACCTGCCTGTGCGCCTCTCAGAATGGCAGACGAGCTAGAGTTACCATCTAAATGGTAAATGCAAAACCACTGAAACCTCCAACTATGGGCTAAATCAGGTGAGATGTTAGAGAACCTTAATCTGACCTCTCTTTTCTCTAAATGTGGCTCGAAAGTGGATGGGAAGGTAGGATTTGGATTAAGACTATTGAAAGGGGACCAACCCTTCCCTCCATACCATTTTGAGGGAACATGATTTGTTCTAGCGAGGAAGGCAACAGCCTATCAAAAAGCTTATTCAGACGTAGGGTTGCCAGGTGGGTGGTTTCGGCAAGCAATTGCCCACAGCAAAATTATGGGGTTTGAGTGCTAAATCGGCTGCAGTGATGTGGCTCTTCCGGAAGTAATATCGGAAATTACATCATTGCATGCGTGCACCCCTGGCTGCACCAGCTCCACCCAGTAAAACCTCCCACCAATTGGGAGGGTGGGATCTGGCAACCCTAATTCAGAAGACTAATTTTGCAACAAGAAAACCCTTGTAAGGAAGATAGGTGTGCCTGAACCAGTAGAGAGCCATTGTGGTGTAGTGGTTAAGAGCAACCGACTCCTATCTCCACATCCCTAACTGACTCCAAATGAGTGGCGGACTCTAATCGGGAGAACCAGGTTTGATTCCCCACTCCTCCACATGAAGCCAGCTGGGTAGCCTTGGGCTAGTCACAGTTCTCTCAGAACTCTCTCAGCCCCACCTACCTCACAAGATGCCTGTTGTGGGAAAAGAAGAAGGGAAGGTGATTGTAAGCCGCTTTGAGACTCCTTAAAGGTAGAGAATAGCGGGGTATAAAAACCAACTCTTCTAGACTTATGACCCGCCTGAACTGCACCACTTCTGATTGCTGAAGGATGAATGTTTAAATCATCCCCCATTTTTTTTTTAAAAAGCCTCATATATAGAAAAGAAGCATCCCAGGAATGATTTCAGTAAAGTTATTTTAGCTAATATGCTAGCTTTTTTATGCTAAGAAGATATATATACAGATTCTCTGCTCTGCCATGGAAGCTCGCTTGGTATCACCTTATCCTAGTTCATGTACTGTTTGTTAGGATAACATGGAGGAGCCCCGTGGTGCAGAGTGGTAAGCTGTAGTACTGTAATCCAAGCTCTGCTCATGACCTGAGTTCAATCCCAACGGAAGTTGGTTTCAGGTAGTTGGCTCAAGGTTGAGTCAGCCTTCCATCCTTCCGAGGTCGGTAAAATGAGAATCCAGCTTGCTGGGGGTAAAGGGAAGATGACTGGGGAAGTCAGTGGCAAACCACCCCGTAAACAAAGTCTGCCTAGTAAACGTCAGGATGTGACGTCACCCCATGGGTCAGGAATGACCCGGTGCTTTCACAGGGGACCTTTACCTTTACTTTTTAACGTGGAGGAGAGGAGAGCACTGGTTACCACACTGGGCACTGTGGAGAAAGGGCAGGATAAAAATGTCCTAAATAAATACCGATACAGTCTGTCGATTGTATGCCCAAAATCCTGTTCTGAATTTCCCATGAAATACAGACACAAGACTCCAGAGGGATCTGTTCAACTCAATCTCATTGTCCCTCGGGACTGTCTGTCTCAAGCTGCGACTGATGTTCCTTAACTCGTCACCCTTGGGAAAAGAGACAGATTTTTTGAAAGGGTTTTAACATAATAGCAAATGGTCTTGACCTCACTTTGGTACGACATGACAGTGAAAACCGAGAGTTGCGGAACAACACTGAAGGCTACGCAAAGTACTTTCCATATAATCCTCGAAGCATTATGCTCACTTTCTGACAGTACCGCAAGTCACACTATGCTTAAGTGTTACATTCACAACAAAAGTTGCTATGATACGCTGAGGGCTGAATCACACAGTTGGTGTTTTCAGGTGGCACTTCACAACAGGGGATGCTTCTGAACCCTGGTGTGGATTCTCTCTGGAATGGGCTCTTCAGATGTGAGTGGTCTCTGTCACAACATGGAACTAGATGCATATTTTTGTCCCCCATTTTCAGTAGAACAGCTGAGTTGGATCAGACCGTTGTCCATGATGGCCAATCAGATATCTCCAGAAGGCCTACAAGAAGGAGCATGGAGTCCAAAGCCTCCCCCTGCTAGGGTCCCCCAGTACTGGTATTCTGAGGGTTACTGCCCTCAAACATGGAAGTTCCATTTAGTCAAAGTAGTTAATAGCCACTGATGAACCTCTCTCCATGACCATCTGTAACCCCCCTTGAAAGCCAATCGAACAAGGGGCCATCATTACATCTGATGTCAGTGAATTCCACAAGTTATGAGTAAAGAAGCATTTCCTTTTGTCTTTCCTTTTTTCTTTTGCCTTTTTTTGAAATTTTTTATTGTTTTTATTACAAGACATGGGAAAGGGGAAGCAGGGAATGGGATAATCAATCTTTGTTCATATTACATTTCTATTGCACCGGCATACGGACTTTCTAAATCATTATCTCTAACATAATCTTACTTTCTCTTCTATTACTATTATAACATTCGTATAGCAGTTCTCTAATGTTATATTTGATATCTCTGGTGTTACTTTTCAATCTATTACAAAAAAACAATCACTAATGTCATAATGATATCATCTGAAATATATACTTATCAACTATCATATTTGTCAGAGAAGGCTTGCCATTTCTGCTTGTGCTCCTCATACATTTCATGATGTATCAAAGCGGAAAGTTTTGACATCGTTGCGTATTCATGCATTTTTGTAATCCACATGTTTAAATCTGGTAACTCCTTATCTTTCCATTTTTGTGCCAATGATAGTCTCACCGCTGTTATAGTATATTGATGCAACTCTCTTTGATTGGGTGGATTTTGAGGTGGAATAATACCCAGTAAAAAGTATTCAGCTTCTAGTTCCTTTTGTCTTTCCTGATCTGTGTCCCAGATTTGGCCAGATGTTCATTTGATGTGCATTTGATGCACATCTACCTAAGTATAACCATGGTAGACATATGATGGAAGTATGGATTACATGATGTATATGATACATATTGAAATGTTGCAAAGTTCAGAAACTCACGGTAGATGATTGGAAGGATATGCAGTGAGACACAAAAAACTATGGTCCAAGAACAGAACAAAGCAAAAGAAGTTTGTCCAACCCTATTTAATAACCATTTGAGAAATAGCCATGTGTGGAATGCTAAAAACAATTTCAGCAATTTCTTCTTCACCAAAGAGAGAGATAAACTCTTCATATAGCTTACCCTTAGGTAATGCCGGCAGCTATACATTCTCAAAATGACTCACAATGGAAACAGGATCAAGACTGAAATTATTCTCTTGGATTTTACAACATCAATATAAAGTGTCTTATTTTGCAAACTGGTTAATTTCTCCCCCTGCCCTGTGAGAGAGGGGGAGAGAGGGGGGCATATTTCGAGGTCCAGGCTTACTTGCAAGCGAGAGCTTCTGACCTGAAAGTCATGCTTCTAAATAACTTGGGTTTGGCTCTCTGAGGACTCTGCACTCGGCCCATGTTCAGTCGCATTCTGTTATTACTAGTCACAGATTCCAGTTTCTAGCTGGGGCAGATCTTGGGGTCTCAGAGGAAGTATAGAGAGCTTTTCAAAGATTTCACTGCATGGACATACATTCAAGTTGTAGAAATGTGAATGCACGCCTGAAAAATCCAGCATCCAGGCTGCAAATATCGATGTGCGTACAATGAAGAGAAATGCCTATGATTCTGAGTATTGCCCAGTTATACTGACCTGTGTGTGTGTGTAAAGTGCAGTCAAGTTGCAGCCGACTTATGGCGACCCCTTTTGGGGTTTTCATGGCAAAAGACTAGCAGAGGTGGTTTGTACTGACCTACACTGTGCTTATTAGATGGCTTGCGGGCCTCACCTCCAATGCTGCTAAACATCTGGCACAAACTGCTCACAAATAGACTTTTCTGCAAATGAAAGCCAATGCTTATTGCAGCTTTCCTGATCATGTTGACGGGTGTTATGCATAAAGCTCTTGGCAGATGTTCTGCTGAATGCACACAAACAAGGGTCTCAGCTAGTACACATCATCCCACTCACCTTTACATACACGGTGCAAAACTAGGCAGAGTTGCTCCAGTCTCAATCCATTGATTTCACTCAAAGTTGATTTCAGTGGGAAGAAGAAGAAGAAAAGCTGGCTTTTATATGCCGACTTTCTCCACCACTTAAGGGAGACTCAAACCGGCTTACAATCACCTTCCCTTCCTCTCCCCACAACAGACACCTGTGAGGTAGGTGGGGCTGAGAGAGTTCTAACAGAGCTGTAACTGGCCCAAGGTCACCCAGCTGGCTTCGTGTGTAGGAGTGGGGAAACAAATCCAGTTCACCAGAGTAGCCTCCACCGCTCATGTGGAGGAGTAGGGAATCAAACCCCATTCTCCAGATCAGAGTCCACCACTCCAAACCACCGCTCTTAACCACTACACCATGCTGGTGGGCTTAGACTGGAATAACTGCATAGTATTTTGCTGCAAAAATCTTGGCTTTTGTAAAAAATAATATGAACACTGGCAATCTGGATCAGCTAACAGAGAAAACAGGCAGTTGGTGGTATGCCCAGATTCCATGTCAATCCCGGCCAAACGGGCAAGAGGGGCAACCCTATCCTTGGGAGCCAGAAAGGTCTGCCAGAAACGTCAGAGTGGGCTTCGGCTAGTGCCCGCATTGTAACATTTGACCCAAATTCCATTTTTTAATTGTTAATTTTGGCAGCCAGCATTTCGCTGCCAGGCTGTCTCGAGCCTGCGATTCTGGACTCTGACTGCATGAGTCACTCTTACCAGAACACAGAGTGAAATCAAGGACTGTATCTGGGACAGACAGAACTGGGGAGGGGGAGGGGAGTGCTCTTTTTCCAATCTGGAGCAGACCCTTCCCCCCTGCTCAGGTACCAGTGCATCTCCTGATGTCCGCTGTTGCCCAAATATTCCTCCGATGCATTTTATGCCAAAGCCCTTGAGCCGTTTGTTCTGAGACATGATTAATAGATTGAGGAAAGCGTCTGTTGCGAAGTCAGTCCATTTATTATTTCATAAGCAATCCACTGCCCTATCCAATTATGCAGGGGAGGCTGAGAGGCAGCGAATTCACCAAGGTAGTGGTCTGCTTCATCCATTTTTAAATTAGCGTAACAGCTGCCTCTGGTACCGGCTATGTAGGGGGCCCAAAGAGTGAACTTTTCACCCATGGATCTTTTTGTAGTCAAGACATTTTATTGCCTACCGGCCACGGCAAAAATAAATAAAATCTAGCATATTTTCTCCCTCTGCAGGTACTTAATAGGGATTTTAGTGTAATGAATGCATTTGGGTAAAGCTAATGTACCATAAAATCAAGTCAACTGTATCACACTTGGAAACATATAGACATATACGATGGGCAAAAATAAACAGCAATAGAGTCTAATCGAGTAACGGAGAACACACTTAAGAAGGAGGAGGAGGAGAAAGAGAAGAAGGAGAAACAGAAAGAGAAGGAGAAGAAGAAAAGTTGGTTTTTATATGCTGACTTTCTCTACCACTTAAGGGAGATTCAAACCGGCTTACAATCACCTTCCCTTCCCCTCCCCACACACAATGAATCGCTCCAATCCAGATCTAACAGTCCAATCTTAAGAAAATGGAAACTCTTCGAAAGCCATTGACTTCAAAGGATTTAGAAGAGTAGAAGTCTGATTAGGGGAAGGGCCGTTGCTTGGTGGTAGAGCATCTACTTGGCATGCAGAAGGTCCCAGGTTCAATCCCCAGCATCTCCAATTAAAGGGACTAGGCAAGAAGGTGATGTGAAAGACCTCTTCCTGAGACCCTGGAGAGCCGCTGCTGGTCTGAGTAGACAATACTGACTTTGATGGACCAAGGGTCTGATTCAGTAGAAGGCAGCTTCATGTGTGTTCATGGCACCATAAAATGACCACACCCCAGGCTTTAGAATCGGTAGTTCTTAAACTGGGGTTTGTGGACCCCCAAGGGGTCTGAGGATAGATTCCAGAGGGTCTGTTAACTTGGATGGGGAGGGGGAATTACATCTTTATTTTCACTAACCTCTAACTGAAATTAGCATTTCCCTCAATTATGAATGTAGGCAACAAACCACAGTAGCATTAGCAGTACCTGTGACTTTGCAACCAACTGAAATCACAGATATTTTTCATATCAGATTACAGTGGTTGCAGATATCTTGAAATATTGTTTACCGCGTTTAGATCAGCTTGCTAAGAAATACAGAATAGGACCAATCCTGCAAATTCCAGAGGCAGCCATTAGGAAGGGGCGAAGAATTCTCAAGTGGGATTACATTGTTTCTGATGACTGAACTGTCGAACAAATACCATGACTCCCTACAGGACAAAAAAGGCCTGCCTGTGTGATCCACAGTTGTTCTCAGAACAAACGGATTTCGAAATGAAGAATTTCCCTTTACCGTGCAACAAAAGAGGCCAGCGTCACGGAAATGGCGTGACAGGGTTCTGCCTACTATCCTGCTAAGATGGGCTGGCCGGGTGGAGATCCATCACTAGGAAAAATTGCCTTCCGTGAAGTGCGGGCAAGAATATGTGTTTGTGGAACTGCTTGGATGAGTAAAAAAAAAAATGTACACGCTCCCTGCGGTTTTAATTGGATTTTCCTGTGTTGTATACAGTACAACCCGTGGGGCTCTGGATGGATAAATCCTACTTTTGCTTCCTATTTATTCTACATGAGTGACTCTATATAATAGACTTATCTGTAAGAAAAAGCAATAGGCAAAGGGAAAATACACATGGCATTGAGCTCCTGCAGTGATCTCCAGAGACCGTGTGTGTGTGTGTTTTTTTTTAACAATCTTTCCCAAAGCACTCAAGCCATTAACACGCAATATTGTTTCCCAAAGGACCACCTGGATAGGTGGCAATAACATCTAGCCAAGTGTAAATGTTATATAAAAGGAGAAGACTGAGATAGGAGATCGGGGTGATTGGTAATGTTTGCTCCAATACAGAGCTTCATGTGATAAGTACCCAGAGCTTCTGTGTGTGTTTGGGCTTTATTTGATACCTTTATACCGCAGCCAGTGTGGTGTAGTGGTAAAGAGCGGTGGCTTGGAGGGGTGGACTCTGATCTGG